>NC_066314.1:64250208-64553238 GCF_022539315.1 Serinus canaria | reverse complement strand
CTTCTGCAGCCAGCCTGCCTCCCTTGCTCCACCAGTCTCCATCACTTTACTGATGCCCTTCTCCCTTCTTTTGCTTGTATTCTGGTTTAATAGTTTTAGTTCTTCCATACTGAAATCAAGCACCTTGCACTGGGCTGTCTGAATTCCACAGGAGAGACATTAAGAGCAGAGGACGATGGTTTTGTGGTGCTCAGGCAGACAGTTCCACCATCCCTTGGAATGACGGAGCTCTGGTGTCAGGCAGAAGGTTTGTCTCCATCTCACCAGCAGCATGGTTTATGAAAGTGAGGGCTTTGTGATTTTCTCTGTCAAACCTCAGGAAGCCCCTGGCCAGCATACACAAGCTGAGGCTTTCTCACCTTGCCGAGTGAAGCAGCAAAACTCCACCTCCTTACCAGGCCACTCCCATTCTAACTCCCGCTCCAAACAGGGGCAAGCAGGAGCTTCTCGAAGAGCTTTCCCTAATTAGGCAGCATGACCGAACAGTCTTCGATAGGCTCCTTCTCAGAAAGGCCTAAGATGTTTGGTTGATGATTTTCAAACAAGTCATTCCTGAGGCACACACCTGGTGAGGGCTGTTTTCAGCCAAACAGTTGGAGTTTGGCAAACTCTTTAACCAACTGAAAATGTAGTCTTCTAATAGGAGGTATCTGGCAATCATTCCGCCAGGCAGTTATGCCAGCCCCACCTCTCATTTTTTGGATCATTTAATAAAGCAGTGAAGAATTTTAAGGGAGTATTTCTTCCATTAGAATTTCATAATCTACAACCATGCTGCTTCCTCATACCCCTTTGAGCTATAAACTGTAGACAGAGAATTTTAAACCAGCATGTGGAGTTTGGAATCACTAGCCAATTCCCATAAGCTTCATAATACTGGGAAGTTTGTAATTGAACATGTAGATAAAAAATGAGAAAAAATATACTAAAATTGTTACTTACTTTTCCATCTTGAATACCCTCAGTATACCTTTAATTATTTTAAAAACATGTTTTTACATATTCTAAAAATTATTTTATATAGAGAAATTAAACTCCTACTGCTGTGTTTCATCCTTGAGTTTGACTGTGTATTGAATTAGCTCTGACAATGCCTTGCTACTTTAAACCAGAGAAAAGTAGTAAAGGACATGAAAATGAAGAACATTTTGGTATGTGCAACTTTTGCTTGTACAAATTATTTGGTATTTGCTCGTGTGACAACGCTGAGCAAACTTTGTAAGAAAAGAAAGGATTTTACTCACTTTGACTTGAATATTTATTCGTATTTTTGTAGCTAAAGGATTATATCCTCCAAAGAATTCTCTGGCCTCTAAAGCCAAACATGTATCTAAAGAACTGGGGCCTGCCTTTCTATGTCTTTATGGGCTGTGGTTTGCTCACTCTGCACTTTGCTTCTTTGTTGGATGCCAACTCAAATGCAAAACCCTCAGGTGTAACAAGTTGCTCTCCATAGTGCATAGCAGAATATGCTTTATTCTGATCTGTGAAGGGATGAAAATGTTCCTGACAGTGGTAGTCACAGGATAACTTCATTGAGTTGCCCAGTGTGGCTTCACCTATTACAAGGATAAACAGATTACAACCAGTAAAAACTTTTTTAGAATGTCAGCAGTAGGAAGAGAAACACAAAACTTTATCATGCCTGATCAGCCCACTGGTGTTTCAGCTCTCTCCAAGTCACTAAATGCTTCAGAGGAAACGGGAGGACTCTGACAAACACACATCTGTTAATATGCAGATGGGGTAAATTGCTAGTAGGAGTTATCATTATCTAGGAGGTCCTAAAAATTGGGGCTCTGTGAAGGAATTTGTGTCAGTTGGCAGCTTGTCCTTTCCTGTCATTGGGCAGAACATTGATGGATGTGCTGAATAGTGCCAGTGGGATTACAGCTGCTCAGGATGAATTTGGTACCATACTGCAGACGAGCATGCTGAGGAGATGGAGCATACCTGGCCTGATTTGTGCCTGGATAAATTCTTCTTGCTGGAGCCACCCAGCAGGTGACAGCCAGAATTCATACTCTGCAAAAAAAAAAAGGGAGGGTTAATAAGTCAAATGAATGTGTGCTTGGCTTCACAAAAGAAGGTGCTTTAGTTAAGTGCACAGTCTATCTATTCCACACACCCCCCAGCCAAATAAAGGGCCCATCTGCAGAAGACTGTAAGTGATGCTAATAACCAAGGGAACTAAAGATTAAATGGGAATAAATGGCCAAAGAGTTGCAGGTGGAATTCTGGAGCAACTGGATGTAAAACAAGGGAAGGATTACAAAAGGAACAGGGTTAAGAAGGGAGAGGGAAAAGAAGGAAGGTGGCGTTGGGGCCGTGGGGGTTTCCGGGGTGCAGGGGCAGGCGCAGCGCCGCCAGAGCGCGGGTCCGGCCCGCGCGTTCCCGCCGCGCGCGTGCGTGTCTTTGGGCGCGCCCTCGGGCCCCGCGTGCGTGCGTGAGCGCGCCCGCGCCCCGCTCGGGCCCGCCGCGCGCGTGCCCCGAGCCAGGGCCTCCTCGGCCCCGGGCGCGGCCCCGCCGAGTGGCGGTGCCGTGCGAGCGCTTCGCAGCTTCACTTCCCGGCGAGCGCCTCCGGGAGCGCTCAGGCAATCCCGGCTCTGCTCGAGACAACCCCCGGCCCTGTGATAGGGGGAGCCGAGTGACCGAGTCCTCTGGGGAGACAGAACCGTCTGAAGTTGGAGCGCTCTGAAAAATGGTTGTTCTATATTTTGATTACTGTATAGAGCGTATTTATTACTTCCATTTCTGTCTGAGCAGCTGCAATCCCGTGTGCTAATCACAGTATTGCAGTGGGAAATATTTTCATTATTTGGAGCACTCGGATGAATTTAAATTACACATTTCGTAGGATTTTAATTGTAATATCTCTTTATATAAATAGCGTTGTAAATACTCTTTTAGCGTCATTGCATGAGATTTAGATTTTTTTTTGGGGGGGGTAGGGTTTTCTTCCCAAATGAAAAGCTGATGATGAGCGGATTGCAGGAAATTTTGTTCATTAGTCGTCGGCTGTGGAGAGCCTGTGCCAGAGGCCTCATGTGGTCGCCTAACGACACGCAAACAGCAGAATTAATTAATATTCCCGGCGAGTTCGCGGGCGGCGGGCGCGAAGGGGTTAACGCGGCCGCGTCCGCGCGGGCCTCCCTCGCTCGCCCCTTTCTTTCTTCGCCTCCTTAATTAATCATGCGCTGCTCCGCAATTTCAATATGGAGATGGCGAGCAATTATTAATGAGCCCGCGGGCTGTCCCGCGGCGCCTCTGGACGAGCCCCGGCCGCTGCGCCCCTGTGGGTGTGAAACCTGCGCGCACAAAGGCTCCTCCTCACCGGGAACACGCCCCAAAGCCATAAATAAATAACGAGGGAAGGGCTTTTGTTCGTCGGGCCGATGGCACATGACCTTGTTGCTGAGCCGCCTTGCCCCTGCGCTTGCCCGGAGAGGGGAAAGCCGGGGGTGCGAGCGAAGCCTCTGAGCCGGCGTTCCCTGGCGGGTGGGGGGGTGGATTTAATAGGAAATAATACAAATAACACCCAGATCCAGCTCTGCCGGGCAGGAATGTGCAGGGGAGTGGGGGTGGAGGATTTACCAGGGAAATAACAGGAGTCGCCCGCAGATGCAGCGCTCCGCCGCACAGCGCAGTGCCCCGCGCTGACCCCGCGCACAACATGGCCGTGTTCGCCCGGCCCCGCTCCCGCTCCTCCCCAGCCGGAGGGGCGGCTCGGGAGCTCCAGCGGCACCATCCCGCTCTCCTTATGTATTTATTTTTTATTTATTTTTACTCCACCCACCACCCCCCACCCCTCTTTTTTTTTTTTTTTTAATCTCCTTTCCTCCTCCTGCCGGTATGCCCGCTATCCGCACCATGCAGTGCACGACTAGGTAAAAACCCCTAACGCGCAGTTACTTCAGTTAGTCGGGTTGGTTTTGTTACGGAGCTTTGGTAAACGAGGAGCAGCGCAAGGTGGGAGGAGGAAGCGCGGAGCGGAAGGGACCGGGGATGAGCGATAACAAAGAGTCAGGTGCAGCGCCGTACGGCGCCCTCACGGCCGCTCGTGGATGGCTCCGGTCTTTAAGCACTCCCCTCACAAGTCAATAAGAAAACGGGAAAGCCGCGGAGGCAAAAGCCGCGTTTGTGCCGGCAGCTGCAGCGCTGAGAGAGAGAGGCGAGTGCATTGTGCGGGGAGCGGGTGGCGCGCGGCCGTCCCAGCCCATCCCATCCCATCCCATCCTGCGGGAGGGAAGGTGCGCCTGGCGGGGCACGGCCGCAGCCCGCGCTCGCACCACGTCCTGCAGGTTCGCCGCGGCACATCGGAGCGGGACTCCCAGGGCTGGACAAACCGCGAGCAGAGACCGGGATTTCAGCAATGGCGAAGGGGGGGCGGCGGGAGGAGGAGGGTAAAAAAAAAAAAAAATAGGGGATCAGGATATGATAAACAGCACTGAAAAATGGCAGGAGGATAATGTTTACTTTTGAATCCCTGGCCCGCTGCCAGGCTGGCGCTGGTTTTTAGGTTAGCAGAGGTTGGAGGAAGGGCCAGACTGAGGCGGAGCTTGCTGCTGTCAAGGAAAAAAAAAAGGGGGCTGCAAATTGCTGTTCTCAGCTTTTTTCTCTCCTCTCCTCCACCCCCGCCCTCCCCCGAAAAAAGGCAGTACTTTCTCTTAGGCTCTTAAAAATGATGCAGAATTTTAACCATCTGCTGTACCCAGAGCTCTTCGCTGGTGCTGCACAGCTGAATGTTTGCAAAGGGGAGAATTTGTAAAGCTTTCTGAAATAGAAAATTGTAAGCGTGTAAAATATTTTAGGGAATCCTTTCTTTAAAGAAAGGTTCTATTTAATTGCGAACTGAGAAGTGGGTATTAACAGAACTGAAACGTTTTTAGCCTACTGTGGATTTTTTCTAGAAGAGACACAGGTATACTGCTCCATCACAGCTTTGCTAACGTAGCGTGAGCAGTCGGAGACTCGGGAAGTGCACGGTGATGAGAGCTGAGCATTTTTGTAACGCTGTGATTTTTTTATTTCGAGGCTCGCTCTGGAAGTGTAGATGTAGCTGAATGCAGCAAAGCCATCCCTTTACCAGCTGTGCGTGTATATACGGGAGTAAAATTATTTAATGAGCAATATGGGGACTGGCAGAGGAACCATGTAACTGTCACAGCCTCCTGAACTGCCATAGTATGTCCAGTGCACAAAGGGATACTGTTACTAAATAATAAGGAATGGGGAAAAGGCTTTTGAAGAGGTGAAGCCTAAAGGAGAAAGTAGAAGGAGTCTTTAATGTGGAATCCTTACTTGCCATAAATTAGATTAACTGTTTAAATGCTATGAACAGCAAATTAAATATTTCAGATGTTCATAAATCAGAATATAATGTTTGTCTGGAGTAAGAGCTAAGAAAATTGGATGTTATTGGCTCATAATTCATCTACATATTTAAGATCAATTATCAAGTTATAGAAAAAAGAGATTGTCGTAAAATACTTGAGGCATGCAGTTCCTTTGAAAATGCAGTTTGGGTTTTCACTTTTAAGATCTTTCAATACTAGATTGTTACCTCAAGTCACTAGTTATTTTTTGTAACTGTGAGGATAGTATCTTCTTTAAATGAAACCTCTACAAATAAATATTAAGAAAAGCATTTACTTTCAGAAGCCAGTGTAGAGGCCTGGCTAAGTTTCTTAATTCAATTTAAATTTATTTTGAAAGGCTATATTGTAGTGCAGATGTCTTATAGTTGACATAGATTTTTATATTTGTAAAGCTGAAGATCGGGGCTGTTTTTTGTCACCTGTTGCCTGCACAGGTCAGAAGGGGCAGGGGGAAAGAAGATTTACTGATCATGCAAGCTTTTGCAGGGAACTTATTCATCATTTCATTACCTATTGGTAAAAAGCAGCCACTTTTTTTCCCTCTGCTTTTATGTGCCCCAGAAAATCGTACAATATGTGTGCTCCTAACAGTGCCAGAGAAGCATAATGAGGTGTTTAGTCACAGTTTGGATGTGGTATTTGTAGAAAACAGTGCAGGAACTGTGGGCTGGATTTTCAAGGGAATAGTCCTTGTAATCCAAGGCTGCCTAAATCCCAAACTGGTATCCAGGCAATAGCGACACTAAATTCTCCGTTTGCTTTTTGTTCAGCTCTTGTCTGCTGAACATTTTCCTTTTCTTGCAAGGACTGCAGCATGGCTGGGCATTTTGGTGGTGGGGTTTGTTGGTTTGGTTTTGTTTTGTTTCTTCTGTTAACCCTTGGATTTCTGTTCGCTCCCTTTATTGCAGAGCATCTCCGTAAATAGGAATGCAGACAGTCTGGAGTGAGTGTGCTTTTCTGATATGGAATACATGGATGGGAGGGAGGGCTTGGAACGGTGAATCTTTGTTTTGTGGACCAGTAAAATACAAATGTGCTGGCATTTTCCCTTATTGTGTGTTTGGATTTAAAAGTCAGGGGTGTAGAGGAGCACTCCGGTATAAATGGCAGTCTTAGCTAATATTCTGCAGTTTAGAGAACAAAGATTTCTTTGGGAATAACCATGTTTGAAAGACTTCAGTATTGATGTACTTTGCAAGTCAATTATACATCTTTTACTGTATGTGCAAATATAGCATTATGCAGGTTTTGAGAATTCAGAATTGTATATTGAAAACCTGTTAGGATGTAGGACTATGGAACTGCAAACACCTCGACTAGTAGTGAAGTGCATCTCTGGCTTATAGCGGTGTTTTTCTGTGGGTGTACAGTTGTACATGAATAAATATGTAGAAGATGCTGGCCTTACAAAATAATTTTGGACTTGGCATTATTAAATATACTGCCTGTAAGGTATGTTGTCATCCCCTAACACACATCTCAACATACCCTCTGTTCTTATTTGATACTAATTTGTTCTTTCAGCAAGCATAATAGCATGAATCTGTGAATTCAAGGTATAAATTTAGTTCTAAATTTAAATAAACCAGCAGCTTATTTTATTATTAATTTCACAGTCCTAATGATCAAAACCAAAAAAACCCAAAAGTGTCTCGGTGCAGTTATTTGCAAAACAAATTTGAGCTCAAGTTGCTGAACCCTAAATATTGTATTTCTGCTTTGTTGTTGAATGCTGGAGCTGGTTGTTTGAAAATAAGTAGGTTTTTTTTGAGATATGGGAGGAGTTGGCTTTCTCACTTTGAATTCATATTGACTATTTCCTGGTTAACTAGAATACAAAATGTAGTATAATTACAGTGTTGTTTAAATAATGAATTAAAGCCAGCAGATGACACAATGTGCAAAGCAGTTTACAGCAACAATCAGTTTCCATATAGTTCTGTGTACTGCCAAATTATGGATAAAAGAAATTGTATGAAATATTATAAGAGTAAGGACATGTTGCCTGATATTTGCTATGCAGCATCATTATTACCTGGTATTGTTTGAGTGATACATTAGTCAGGAAAGTCTTCCCTTTCCCCCCGCCCTTTTTTTTTTTTCCTTTTTTTTTTAATATGAAATCATAGATCTGCCTGAGTGTCAAATCCATAGAATCCCTGAAGAGACAGGTTCTGGGATGTCTCTCTCAGCTTGTAGTGTGCTGGCATCTATTACTGCTACAAAACATATAGGTTCATCTGAAGATTCTCTGAAAAGCTCCTGTTCTGTGAATTTTTCCAGTACCAATGGACAACATGTCATACAAAACTCTAAAAAGACATAGCCAGAGGGCTTAGTTCTGCTGTCAGCATAGAACATGTTTTCATTATTTTTTTCCTGTGGTTTGAATAGATTAAAATCAGGCCTACCAAATTTGTTTGAAATGAAACAGAAAATACAAATATGGGGGTGGGTGCAAATATATTTATTTGTTTCTAATCTGCCTAATTAAATCAGCAATATGGTATCTGATGTCCATTAAAAATGTGGTTTTTATTTTGGGTTATTTTTTTTCAGTGCCTGACTTGGAAACTATTCAATGGTCAGGGGACAAAAATGAGGAAGAGGAGGGTGTGGCTGCTGCTGGGAGGCTCTGGCCCTGCAAAGGGTCCCTGACTTTAAGAGATGTGGTCCTGCATCGGTACAAAACGAAGACTTCTTTTAGGTAAAACTGAATTATTCTTTTTTTTGTTGTTGCTATTAATCAGAAAACAAGCGAGCTTGTAATCCTGCTATTTCTTATGCCTGTTTCTGAAAGCTGGTCAGTGGCCCTCACTCGAGTTTGGTAGCTTTATTCACATCTTGTTTTGCTCCAGACTTATCAATTCTTTCCCTAATCAGTCATGACAAGAGCAACAAAAACTAGTTTAAGCTCTGCAAAGTAATAAGAAAAGTAATTTGATGTTTTGTTTATTCTGAATAGCCAGCGAGGGACTGATCCTGTGTGTGCTGGAGTGGATCTGTACCCACATCTGAATTTTCATTTCCACTCTGCGTTGTGCCTTTTAGTTCCGGGGTTGGCACATGTGCACACAAATACTTCTGTCTATAGTTCTTTATATTATAACCACAATTTCAGCATAATAAAGTCTTGAAATGAGACTGAGAATATTTTCAGGTTACAATTCTTGTGGGATGAAATTTTGACAGTATTTTTAGCAAAACTGGCTGCTGGTTTAGTTGGTTTTTTTTTGGGGTTTTTTTTTTTTGAGAAATAGGTCCCACTTGTTACAAGGGCAATTTGTTAATAATGCTGATTTACAATTTCAGTTTTGACCAGTTGATGCTAAAACTATTTTTATGCAGTGGTACAGTTTTAGCATTCCTTTTTTTTCCCCTTTGCTGCTGCAAATATAGTTTGAGAATGTGTGAGTTCTACTGATACCATAAGTAAAGACAGCTGATGAAACTTCAGTAGTAAAACCACTCACCGGTTTGGTTAAAAATCTGCTCCCACATCTCATGTCTTATATTTGAGCTCATCATCTCTTAATTATGTATCCTTGTCTTCCTTTGAAGAGCAGCAGTGTGTGGGTTGTGGTGAGGTGTTCTCACAGCTTGGGTGAATTGTTAGCCACAAGACCAAAGACTGAGTGTAGCAAACCGCTGTATGAGTGGCAGTATCCCAGGATCTGACCCACAACTTGGACTGTCTTATAATTATTAAATGGGTTTTGCAAATAATGATGCATGCATGGGAAAAAAGATAGTAAGATAAAAAAGGAAATGTATTTACACTTTACAAACCAGATCGCTATATGCAACGTTTGTGTAGTAAAACAAAATCATACAATTGAGGTTCTTGCTTTTTATTTGTGGTGGCAGGGGGAGAGCAGATGGCAAAGTAAACATACATGTTTTTACATGTTTTTGTGGCATGTAAATAATGCACTGACAGTGTCAGGCATCATAGCCAGCTTAGAGGATGAGGCATTTTGCTTTAGATAAAGTGAACTCGTCTATTTTTTTGCCACTTCTTTTGGCCACAGAAAACAAAAGTAGGAATTACTGCACTGGAACAGGCCCATGGTATAATTAATGCCAAATCTACCCTGAAATTTTTTACGAAATTGATTGATTGGTAAGAGGGTGAAGTTGACCAGCATCAGATCCTTTTGGAATACCCTGTCCTTGTCAGAACGTGCAGCAGGCAGGTCGCTTGGCTTTGCACAAAGGTCCCTGTGCTCTTTCCAGTAAACAATCCCATCCAACCCTGTATTTTTGTAGGCTATGGATAGAATCATTCTTGCCTATTCCTGCTGCTGTCCCTTAACAAGGCATTGATTTTTCGTATATTCAGGCTGCACATTGAAAAATAATATATTCCTGTAGTTTGAATTTGCTGCTTGTTTAATTTAGCTGAATCATTTCTGTTTCAAGACTGGAAGCAGGTGAGAAAGTCGGACTACAGATCCTGACTTTCAGACTGTGTATCTCTGTTGTGTTCCCTGTTGCTCATGTGCTCACTAAGATAGTTTGATCACTATGGGGTTTAATATATTGCAGTCTTTTAAAAGTGACATTGTCATAGACACCTGCCCTTGCACTCCTGTTGCTGCTGTAGCTTTAATGAGGAAAGGCTCATTAGCATTCTCCAGGAAGCTGTTTCCCTGGCAGGCGGATGTTAGAAGGATAATGTTTTCAACACAGAACTCTTTTGCTGCTTGACTTACCTGATATTATTGCATATTCCTGAAAGTTTTTGTTGATTTGTTATGGTGGCACCCAGGTTCTTCCCTCGGAGAATGTTGCAATATGATCTCCTTAGTAATTATAAAAAAAAAAATATTTACTGTGTTTCACGTTCACTCAGCTTGGTGAAACCCTTCAGTAACTCCAGTACTCTCCCCTTGCTTGTCATTTTTGCCCCTCTTTATTTTATAGCTGATCTTTCTAGACATGAACTTAAAAGCTGATACCAGCATGGCCTCTGCATTCAACAGCTCTTAACATTTATCTTGTCAAAGTGTCTTTTCATTTGTACATTTTACTTTTGGCTCCTTAGCTTGTTTTTAATCTATACTCCAACTTCCAGTCGTGACTATTGAGTTTCTTTATAGTCTTCATGAGTCAGATTGTTAAAGCCCTTTTGAAAGGCCAGATAAATAATAATGAATTCTGTGAATGCACTCCAAGTTCAAAAAGACATTTTTTTCTATGTTATCAATGTTGTCTTTCTCCCCATTATGTAATCCCTGCGCAGGCATTAAAGTTATAATCTTTTAAAGTAGCCTTCCAGACGGTTTACTAAATCACAGAATTCATTGGCATGTAATCTGGATCGTCATTTGTGGCTATTTTTGAGGACTGCTGTCCTTTCATTCTTGATAAAAAAGTGCAGGTTTTTGTTGGAAGCCCTGCCTCCAACCTTGGGCTGCTTCTGAAATGCTGTGTGTGTCCTCAGAATGGCTTGCCTTTAATTTATCCCTTTATTTCAGCACTTTCTCTTTTGCTATCTGCTGTTCTTTCACCCTTTACTTTGAAAGAATTGATTAATGGGATTTGCTATTTGAAAGGACCAGAGGGGACAATTTTGTGATTTGAATAGCATAGCTTTTTCCATCTGTATTAAGCCTAAAACCTTTTTTTTTAGCCTAGAAGGTACCTTTTGGTCTGTCTGGATTTCTGGGCATCCGGAGATAGAAAGGCATATCTTAGAATATGAGGTAGGGTCAAGATTGCTCCACCCCTCCCAAAAAATGAACCGTGCAAGGATTTTGTGTCACAGAATTATGTTTTCTCTGTTTTCCTGTTTAAGAGAAGGGACATCTTATTCTCTCACTTTTCTGAGTGTTGCTTTTGCTTCCCATCTTGGAGGGAAAGTGCTGTTGGCTGGTGTGAAAGAGAACTGAAAAAGAAAAGACTAGGAATTTCCACTGGAAGAAGTAGTGGGTATATTTTACGAATATCCCAAATTAGGAGCCCAGCTAACAAGAAATGTTAGTATGGTTATGCAGGGTGAAAAAAGGCAAGGTTCCTCTTGTGCATAACTAAGTAGCTCAAGGTCATAATCAGCCATTATTTTTTCTGTGGTGTTTTTTGTCCTCTTTCTTCACTCCCTTTGTTTCCCAGTACTATTTCAGACTTGCCAGACAATTGTGCAGTCTTCCTGCTTCTAATGTATGTCAATAAATTGTCCTTATGCCACTGGTTCAGTCCTTATGCTCCCAGTCTCCATTTTTAAATCTTAACGTCTAAGTATATTCTTTGTTCTGGTTGTTTCAGTCCAGTGCTTTTTGGAAAAGGTACCCCTTTGCCTCAGCCTGATACAAAGCTTTGCTCAGTGCTCACATTGCTCTTGCCCACCTGCTCCTTCTGTGTCTAGAGATTTTGTTACCCTTTTTTCCTGATGGATATACTTCGCCTGCATAATCTTTTGTGTCAAAAAGCCGAGGGTTTCCCTTGAAATCAATGGGAAGATCTGATGAACATACAACATTATTTTACATACCTGCTGTACATTTTTGCTTTGTCCTGGACACAGCCTTTTCTAAACCTGTTGTCAAGGCTTTCTGACTCCACTTTCTGTCCTTGACTCCTGGTGTATAATAAAAAGGCCAATACTATCATGTCAGATCTCTGGGAACAGCAGTCACAGGAAAGTGTGTTACTTGATTTGGTTGTTTCAGGCACAGAACTGGGCAGGTGAGAGTTACTCTGAGTGCAAGTCATTCACCCCCCTGCAGTGTAATGATGCCAATCACGGTGCAGACACGTGTTTTGCAAGTTTCTTCTTTACTCTTGGCTGTGTTGGAATCTGCAGTAAGTTTGTGGTTCTTTCTACTGGGGTGAGTAAAGATCAGAAACCACAGGAGCAGAAGCTGCAGTGATGGGTGCAGAAGGGCCAGTGCAGGCTGGGTGTAACGAGATCCCAGCTTGCCACACCTCTTGCATTAATTCATGCTGCTAGAAACTAAAAAGGTGAACATATTGTTATGGATCCAAAAATAGCTATTTGGCACAAAGTGTCTGAGAGTGGAATGACACTGTCTCAGCCCTCCCCCTGTATGGGTCAGGCTGTTTTGTGGGACTCTAGGACCTTGATTTTTGGAGTTTTGGCCACTTTTGGTTCTCTTCTCAAAGTTGCTGGTGTTGGGTGATCTCATGCTGATTCCAAATCATTTACCCTATGTGGGGTTTGTCTGTGGTGCTGAGCTCCCTGTCCGAAAGACTTTGATCTAAAACCTGCCCCTGTTGCCTGTCCTGATTCCTGTTATTTTCTTCTGGAAGCTGTAACATAATGTTCAGCTTAATCAGAGGTGCCTCTGCCTAAGGATAAAGAAGGGAAAATTTCTTAGTCTGGACCACTCTCTTCGGTGTGCTCTTTTCCTCCTATTGTGGCTGTCTAACTGCTGGTAACATCTGCATCCCAGTGAGCCATATCATCACAGATGAGGAAACCAAGGTACAAGCAAATTTGGGCTCATTCAGCAGGCCAGTGGATTACAGGTGAGAATGGAAAGGAGGCAGTCCAACATGCTGTCTAGCTGTGTGTTACCAATGCAGCATTAATTTAGCTGTTTCAGGAGATGTTTGTCTTAGTACCCGTATTAAGAATGATGTTCTAAGATACTATGAGAAGTTGGTGAGAGAAATCTTAACAGCCAAAAGAAGTGCTTATTTAGCCTGATAAAGTTCAGTAATCAGCATACATTAAATTATATAGGCAGCATATTTTCAATTTATTTTCCTTGTTCTCCTATTTGCAAGTGAGCCATCATGGATTTAGCAATTGTCTACAGCAACAGGCAACTGCTCTGCCCATCCACAAACTACAGGATATTTTAAGAATTTAATTTACAATAGTTACTTGCACTTTTTAATAACCACTTTGAGACCAAATCAATTTTATAAATCAACTCAGAATTTTTCAAAAGTCGATACAAAATAAAAAAATTGTAACCCGATGATAAGTTTTCACTTAGAATATTTTGTTAACTTCAAAAATAACTTTCAAGCAGCTGGCTAGCTCTGCAGAAATTAACCTGGTTCTGAAACGTGAATTTGTACAGAATTTTGCTCTGAAAATAACGTGGCACTGAGCCCTGACAGCTTAAGGTGTCTCGTTTTTGCAGGGGAGGTAGATGGGGAAGTCCAGTGATTTAGTGACTGAAGAGAGTTGCCACTTGCGTGAGCTCCATCCCTAGGGATATGACCTTTTTAATCCTCTTTAGTTAATGTATTGGTGATCTTTACTTAGGCAGAGTAAACAGTGCTGTTCTGAACAAAGGGGAGGTCATGCTTCCTGCATTACACTCTGACCCCGGGGTCACGGCCTTTGTTCACTTCTCAATGGGAATTGCTCTCCGAGGGCCACCACAAAACGGAGAACTAATTTCGGCACGTGCTGCCGGAGAATGGCAGAGTATCAGGTTTGCCTCAACCCAACCTCCGAGGGCGCCGAGCTCGCAGCCAGAGGAAAAGTCAAACTATTTCAAAGAGGACGTATTAGCTCTTTAATTACCAGTGGCCGTGGTACTTAATCCCTTGTTGAACTAAATATATTGCTTGGGTCTTCCCCCTGTAATTCAATTGCTCACTTTTCAGCCTTTAATTTATTTCTTTTTTTTACCCCTGACTGGATTCTTCCAAAGGAGGAAGCACAGACTAGTGAAAAACAGCGATTTCTTCCCTTAAAAGAAAGTGAGAAAGCACATTGCAATTGCAGCATCAAACTTGGGCCTCTGAGGTCTCAGAATGAGCCTTGTTTCTCAGCCTGTAAGGGAGCGTGGTGCTGTGTCCTAGCAGATTGGATTCAGCACCTTTTCCATAACTTTTTCTGCGTGTTGCAGCAGTGCACACACGCACTGGGCCCTGTGAGGCCAAGCATGGCAAGCACAGGGTACTGAGCCAGAGAGAACTAAAACTTCCTCGTTTTTTATCACTGATTTTATGCAAAAAGGCTGGGATTTTTTTTTTTTCTTTTTCTTTTTTTTTCCTCTTGGCTTTGAAATAACTGGTGGCAGAATGTGATGCATCTCATTTTTAGGTGCTATGACTAGGGAACGTATATAAACATGGAAGCTGAGATAAATTATCTGGAAGACTTGCATACAGAAAACCACCACCTTTTACCAACTGAAAGTTGGTTCTTTTTCATCTGTATGCCCTTTTTGCTCAGCAGTAAAATCTGTGAAATACAATTTTTGATCATAAAATAATTAAGCTATAAACACATAACTTCAGCCAGCATATGGCTTTTCCACATATTTTCCTTCTATTAAAAAAAAACCCTAACCAAAAAACCCTAATTGCTGATGACAGCCAAGTTGTGTAAAACACAGCAGGGTTAGAACTGAGCACAAGGGATCTGAGTGTATTGGGGGGAGCTTATAATGTTGCCATCACAAAAAAAAAAATAACACTACTATACTAAACTTTGGAACTTCTGTGGCTGTCAGCATGAATAGGATTAAGGTAAAAATGTGTCTTTGCATTCCAGTCATTTCAAATAAAACATTATGTCCCTCTTTAGGTTTTCTTGCAGCTGAATTATTTAAACAAACACTTCTAATAATCTACTCTTAGACTTTAAAGTACATTCTGTAATACAGCAGAATGAGCTCTTTTAACAAAAGCAGTGGCTGAGCAGCTGAGCTATCACACCCTTTGAGTGAAAACTTGCATTCAGAGCTGAACCAAATCTGAGCAGCAAGTGATGCTGACTGCAGCAATACTGAAACCAGCCCTTCTGTGTCCCTTATTTATTGCTGGAAGTTCCCAAAGTCCACTACTTTTAGATTTTTTTCATTAGAAGATAGAGTGGAAATGTATATTTACCTGTTTTCCACTAAAATAATATTGTCAGGTTGACATAAGTCTATTACTCCCTCATGTTGCTTAGTTAAAATTAATATGTTTACTTAAAAAAATACAAAGTCCATCCCTTTTTATAATTTTTTTCAGTATAAGTATTGCTTTTCTGTTATCTGTGGGATTTTAGAGACTAAAAAGAGTCTCAAGGCAATGCTATTTGCATTATTTTGGGGGGTTTTTCTTGCCTTAAAGCACTGATATGGTTGTGCTTTGTTTGGAGGTAATGAACTGTAGTAGAATTTTAAAATGAGGATAGCAGCTTGGAGTTTAAAAGAAAAAAGTTAAGAAACTACTCAGCTAGTATTCAAATTTTAAAATATTTTTTTTTCTTTAGAAAGATATTGGAACCTTACAATAGCTATAGGATGCCTGACAAAAAGGAAAACTAATTTTTTTTCTGAATGTGTTAAACATTTCAGCATGCAATATGATAATTTAGGATGCCGTTGTAGAAGTGCCTCTTCTGTAAGATCCTTAGTGAAGGGAACCTTTTGGAATGCTTTTGCTTTGAACATTCCTGAGTCAAACCTCTCAGGATTTTTTTTGTTGTTGTTTAGGTTTATTTTACTGTTGAAAAAATAGCTTTATCTGTGGCAAGGTTTAGATTAATAGAATGAGCAGAGAATAATCTATTTTATTGTGTGAACTTGGTTCCTCAGCATTACTAGTTCTGGCACTGATTTTTTCTGCTAGTGTACCTGGTAAAGCTTAATGGTGGGTAAGATTTCTCTCATTTCCTAGACAAAGATGTTGCTAAAATTAAAACATGAGCTTCTAATTTTGGTATCAAAATTCTTTCCAAATGTGACCCCTGCGGTGAAAACCACGTAGGAACCGTTCATATTTAATAGCCTTCTCTCTTTAGCAACTGGTGTACACTTGTCTGTACTGCTTTTAATATGAAACCATTTCTGTTTCCCTTTTGATTTCTTTGATTCTCTGGACCATTGAAATATATAATGAAAAATTTTAAAAATAGTCCTGTAGAACATGGGGCTTGATCAGGCTTTAGGTGTGCTATGGAAATTACAAAGCCTGTTCTTTACATTTTGAAGATGAACATTTTTCTAAACACTAGGATGTATACTCAGGCCTAGTCTAATTCAGCAAAATTCATTTGATATGAATGCTTATTTTCCTTATTTGTCTTATGTCAAAATCTGTTCTTGTGCCTCCTTCCATTAAACACTTGAGTAAAAAGAAGTATGTGAAAGTGTAAAAGAGCTACCTGGGTGCAGATAGCTGCATATCATACGTTCATGTGTGTGTGGTTTTTAAATTAATACTTGGGTGAGCAGAAAATACAAGACAGACGTCAGTTGCACCTGTAAAAATAAAAAGGCAGCTTCTCTGGGAAACTGCATTGCTCAGTTTTTCTGTGGTAAGAGGATCCTTGCGTTTTCCACTGACGTTAACCCCTTTGGAAGGAAAAATGCACGATATCCTCAAAATGGTGCTCTCTGTTAGGGAAAGGCAAAGATGAGCTGGAACTGTGCAGTAGTTCAGTCACAAAAGGGCCTTTTCTAATAGATTTCTAATGATTTTCTTAGACTTCTTAGACAGTGAACGTGATACTCCTATAGAAATGTTTCCCCATAAGCATGGGATCCCTGTTTGCTACCCAAACAGTCGTGTAAGTGCAGTTTTAAAGCAAAACTGTTTTTTCAAGTCCCCACAATGAGTCTGAAGTACCTGTTTTGCTTTCCTCTCTGAGCTGAACACTCGGGGCACTGCCAGCTGAATGCTGGAACATTCTGGTCTACACATGCAGTGCTTTATTCAGTGAAATCCCTCATGTTTATGTCAGTCTCCCTCTGGCTCCCAGGTGTGGGAGCAAGGTCCAGCATCCAGGCAGTCCCAGAGCAGGGAGCCTCCTTCCTTCTCTGAGCCTAGGGATGAGTTGTTACGGTAACACCGAGGGATAAAATTCCTGCTGGCTGGCATAGCGCTGCTACAATCAACTTCTTTTATGTAGTTCTTAAGTTGTGTTAAGGTTTTTAAAATTTTGCATTTGTTTATATAACTAGAAAAACAATGGTCCTGAACCATGCCTTCCATTGATTTTCCTGTTGTAATTCAAATGTAATCATTCATTAGTAATCTTTAGGCTGCATTATAAAAATATTTTAATTTCTATTGTGCAGAATTACATAAACAATATTGATTTTTGAGTCTTATTCACACTTACTGGACTGTGCTAGCATGAGACTATAACTGCATACATACGCATACATACCTGTATCCAGGTGTCCCATACTGCACCCACATACAGAAGGGACAGAGTATGTGATTTTATTGAAATGGTTGCTGGGGGGAGGTGAAATTTCTTAATTTTATTACAGATAAATGACAGAAGTAATATGAGCTTCAGACATCAACTTTAATTTTGGTATTTGGCTTCAAAATTTTTTGAAAAGCAGCTGTATTTCTAATTGAGTCAGGGAGACTTCTCCATATCAAACCCAGTCACATTCTCCTGTTTCCAAGAGACAGAAGGTCTGGGTTTTTCTCTCTGTACAGTTTTCTTATTAAGTTACTTGTTTGCATTAGAAAAAATACTGTACAGTTTTCTTGATATTTTTGGTCCATCAAAAAAAAAAAAAAAAAGCCATTGCATTATATTTCTGTTGGTAACTTTTTCTGGGAATATACATTTAAGAGTTGACCTTTTAAAATTTCAGGGCTTTTATCACCCATCTAAAATATTTAGTAAAATGCTTTAAGGCCCTAAGAAAAAAATTGCTAAATTTGAAACTTGAAATTTCCATGGATTAGTCACAGACATCCCCCTTGGGATGAACTGGAAACATAGTTCACTGAATAAGTCTGGAAGCAGGTTTTTACCATTTTGCCCCCCCCCCCCTTTTTTTTTGCAATGCCAATTTTAATACTCTTTATTAGTGTAGACAACATAGCAAAAACTTTATTTGGCCTTTTCCTTATAGGGCTTGTGTGTTTGTAATAAACTTCAGTAAAATCACCATTATTAAATTATGGCATGCATTTAATCATGTGGATGCTGGTTCATCTTTGAAACAGCAAAACGAGAAATTAGGGGGAAAAAAAGATACTTTTTGCACTGAATTTCTGCTTTGCTGACAACACCAAAATGACCCTCCTTTCTAAAACCCATTTTACACACCAGTGTGGAGTGATAGCCCAGGAGGAGCATGGCCTCATCCCAAGCCTTGGAACTGGCCCTTTCTGTCCATAGGGAGAGAGGAGACCTTTAGTTACATCACCTGTGCCTCTGTGCAGGACATTTTGGGCACTGCAACTGAAACGCAGCAGAATTATGTTAAAGAGGAGTTTATAACTTCAGGCATCCCTTTAAAATTCATGAAACTTAATAATGCACGTTGGACAACTCCAGTAAGTGTGACACGACAGACAGAAAGACAAAAGACTCAAATGACACTATTCATGGAACACTAATTCTGTAAAGTACTGTTCTTTTCTCACAACTATATATTATACCTGCAGCTGATACCAGGAATGTAGAAGCCTGTATTTATCTGGCTGGATAAATACATGAATACTTCCAGTAGGTTCATTATTCTCTTGACATTATATTTGATTATAATAATGTGTCAATATCATTGATGTTAGGAGGGTTGTTTTTGTTTTCAAGGAGAGGGATTTAAATTTACCAGTGTCAATATACTGTTATTGTGTGAGGTTCCAGTTATCCTTTACATAGCCAACCTAAGGTGCACCTTACCTACCCTGTATTTTACCTTTAATGGGCTCAAAAGAAATGGTAACTTGAACTGTAGAGCTGAAGTTGGCCACGTAAATATATCTGATACTAACGCTCAACTCAAAAACAGAATTCTCTATCTACAACCATTTTGGATTGTCTCTGTGTATAGGAAGTAATTGCAGTTATGCTATGAAAGTGATACTGTAATGGAAGTCCCTTTTTATTTTCTTACAGTTCATGCAAATTTTTCAGTTTTGCTAACATTTCCCTACCAAAAAAACCACAAAGGAATTTGTGCTGTATGTAAATTTTGTGTGCATTGCAATTCGCTTTGTACAGGATTATTGCACTCTGGTGTAATTAAAACATAGATACTTAATGTAAGAGAACTTGGTCACTGGACTCGTCTTGAGTAGTTTAAAAACCTGTAAGTAATTTATGATATAAAGGAATTTTAAGCCCTTTAAGACCCAAGAAATTGTAAGTTTTCAATGAAGATTTCGTCATGTGTATTTGCTTACTTTTTGCAGCTTACCCTTCTCTAAAATCAAGATTTTTTTTTTCCCAGTGTATTTTTCCTTTCCTTTTCCTACCTTCTTTTTTCCTAGATACTTTTTTTTTTTTTTTTTAACCCTCCAGCAGCTCTTTCTGCGAGGCACCCGGTTGTGAGCAGAGGCACCCATTAGATGGAGGGTTTGAGCGCGGTGCTCCGGGCAGAGCAGGGTGCCGGCTCGCAGCTCCGGGCGGTTCAGCCGGGCTGCCGGGAGCGCCGCCCGGGACGGACGGGCGGAGCGGAGCGGAGCGGGCTCCCCGTGCGGGGCTGCCAAGGGAGCGCCGCTCACCTGCGCCCGGGGAGTGCGGCCAGCGGTACCGGGACAAGAGTAGAGTCAGAAAACACCCGGGAAAAAAAGTTGCAAGATAAACAGCGTTATGTCGGCAGCACCCTTAAAAACCTGCTCGTGCAACCACCCCTTTTAATGCCTCCTTTCTTGGAGGAAAAAAAAATAAATTAAAAAATAAATCACTCGTCCTAGTGCCAGAGCTTCGCTTATGTTGATACCGGTTTAATGCCAAGTTTTCTGTACAACACTATTGTTAAAGTTTATACAATAGAACAGTACTGTTCAAGTACAGTGTACTGGAGGAAGTGTTTTTGCAAAATGCTTCATTATGTTTTGAAGGGAAGGGTGTAGAAATACATCCTCATTCAGCTTGCTTTTACTGTTTAGATCATTTCAGAATTGCCTATTTGGTATTTCAATGTTTTTCCCCCATAATTTAGTAGGCCACTGATCCATTGGAATTAATGCAAGTTATCCAGCAGTAAATAGAACTTTCCTAAGTGACCTGCACAATGGCACTGTGTGTAATTGCTGTCCTTTCTCTGAAGTATGCACCCCTGTAATCCCCAGACTGGTCCTTTCAGGGAATGGTGCAGAAGACTGCTTTGCTTTCTAGATAGATTTTAATTATTTTTATTTTTAATTCCTAGAGAGTAGCTCTAAAAACAAAAGCTGTCTAAATGTTAAGTAAAATTATTCTTGGTGATTTTTTTTTTTATAATCTGCACTGGAATTATTTTAATGATACAATACAATAAAAAAGGAGGATTTTACACTTTTCTGGATAACTTTAAAAAAAAAGGAAATATGTTTATTAGATCATTTAAAAAAAAAACAACCTAAGAATGCACCTGATCATCTTTTATTAAATATTCCTGAAGGCTGTTAGATTACAAACCACCCCATATTGCAAATGAGCTGTATTATCTGGAGAGCAAAAATCATGATCTATTTAGAGGTGACCTCAGTGTGCATGTCTCTGTCATACCAAACTGAGAGGAAAGAACGAGAGATGCCACTCTGAGTTAAAATACGAGGAAATTAATTAGTGTTCAGCAGGAGTATTTATAATGAGTTTCCAATAAACAGAACTTGAGATAAAGGAAAAGGAAGGAGATACAAAATTCTGTAATAGTGTAATCTGTGGTGTGAAAATACTAGCTTACTACTATTTGCATAATTTGAATTTATTCAGGGCTGATGAATCTTTAAAAATTCTTCTACCTCCCTTTTTTTGGAATTCCATTTCTTTTAAGGGAAGCTTACAAGTTGGACTTGAGGTAGTTGTTTTCCTGTTTCCTGAATCCCTAATTTTTTAGTTCTGTGGTAACCTAAAGTTAGACAACTTTCAACCTTACTTCACAACTGTGGTGACAGAATGCATTTATTTATGTGTCTCCTTGAGGAAGGGTAGCTTTGGGTGGATGAATACGAGCCACAATTGTGTAAAGGCACGGCACTTTTAACCCTCCAAATGCACCAGAATTATCCCCATTAGGAGCAGGCAAAAGAAGGGATGAACCTCAGCTCTTTTCACATTAACAAAAATGAGAAAGGAAGGGGCAGGTATGGAGAGTAAAGAAGAGGAGGACCTATGTTTTATATAGAAAGTAGAAGAATAAATAGGGAGCTAAAAATCATATCTGAGAAACAAGGGTGAAAGTCATTTAAAAAGCTGATTAAATACAAGTAAAACACTCTGAACTAAGCAATTTGTCTATGTAAGTCCGATCCTTCCCTAAAAAATAGGTTTGTCTTTTATATTTCATTGGCATTAAAAGTTGTTGACTGCACTGTCACTTGTAATCTCTTTTTTCTGTGCAGGGTTAACATTCTCATTTGTGGATATTCTGTTAAAATAAATACTATCAGGAATGTCATGCCATTATTTTAAAACAAAAATTATAAGAGTTTTAGCTGGATGGCTAACTGCTGCTAAGGCTGTTATCCAGAAATTTTGCTTGCTTTTAATTTTTAACCACCCAGAATGTATGCACATCCTTTCATGCACAGTCTATATGCAATAGAGACCAGTTATTAGAAGAGGTCAGAATTACTAGGTGTCATTTTACCGAAATAAATATTTGTGGGAAAGTTACTGTTTAAATATCTTGTCAACTCTGTCCTGATAATCTCTAGTATGCTTTTACTATAATTCCCTAAAAATAAATATTAGAAACATTTTGTGGTTTCACACCATTAAAAAAAAAAAAAAGTTGTTAAGGGAAAACCATAAAACATATATTTTGCTTACAGAAGAAATGTGTATTCTCCTCAGAATGCTGCTGGTTGAGCATTTTCTGGAGATCTGAGGCTGGGTGGAAATGGGTAACAGAGGTTCCCTAAATTTGCCACGGCAGAAGTCGTTGGGGCTTGGAGAAAGCCACATGTGGCACCCCGTGCCCTCTGGACTTGGCTGAGATGAGCACTTTGAGAGCAGGGCTCGCTGCTGGCAGGCCTGGGCTGGGGCTGGGGCAGGAGCTGGAGCTGGGGCTGGAGCTGGGGCTGGAGCTGGGCTCCAGGGCCAGGCTGCTGCTGCAGCCCGGGTAGGGCTGCCCGTGCCAGGCACAGCGCCTGCAGCTCTGCCGCTGCCTGTGAGCCGGGGTACCTGGGCCGTGGGACAGAGCCTTTGTCACCATCTCTACCACAGCTGGGCACTGAAATGCTGCACTTGGGAGGTTATGGAAGGAGGAAATGCTCTTTGGAAAGAGCCTCCGAGTGGGAAACCCTCCGCTCCATTTTGCATGATAGTGCATTGGAGAGCAGCCACTTTGGATGGGATAGAGACATATGTCTATGGGTTTTCTTTTCATATTGCATTTTTTTCTATCACCTCATGATCAATATTTAGTGGAATAAAATATCAATTAATATATTGGTTTTCCTCAAGAATATTTTATAAACTTCAATACACATGGTATTGACTTTTCCTATCAGTTGAAGCTGCCTAGCTGCTTTAAAAGTACATCAGGAAAGCAATGATAGCATAAGCAGAATGAATAGTAAGTGAGAGGGTCAACTATGACTTTCTTTAAGTAACTATCTGATCCCTTTTTTCTTACGGTAACATATTTTCCACAAAGAAGATTCTTCAAGGTTGAATCTTGTACAGTCTCCTCCCCCTCTCCACCCTCCCCCCCCCCCCCCGCCCCCCCCTCCCCCAGTGCAGGGCAAATCAAATGCTTGACAACGTTTTTTGTTAGGAAAGCACATGAAAAAAAATTTTGAATATACCAATAACAGAAAAAGTCTATATATTTTTATTGCAAGAAGGAGATTTCATTGGCTGAATGAAATGGCGAGATGTGACGCAAAAGGACACTTGGACGGTGGAAATGCTGATGTATGCCAAAGCAGGCGCACCAAGAAATGCTGTTGCTATGAGAGAAACAGAGGGAGAGGGAGGGAGGGAGGGAGAGACCGTGAGAGAGCAACTTGTGGAGGCCTTAGTTTTCCTTTTTGGTTTATAGCAGAGAGACTGCAACATCTCCCATTTCTAGCAGGGAGGGTTCAGGAGCTTCCACTGGGTATTTTCATGAGGCTGAGCATTTAGAGGAGAGGAGGGAGATGAGAGAGATGCCGGTCACCTTAGAGCACAAAAGCAATTGGAAAGTAGGAGGCTGTATGTACTGAGCCAATGATCTGTGCTATGATAGATATACAAATTAGTACGGCAGATGAAGCAGCTTAGCTCATTATCCACCTGATGGTACTGAGACTTAACAATTCAAAATGACAGAATTAAAATGCAGGCACACACAGACACACACAGACATATATTTATAATGACCCCACCTTTTCATCTTATGAATTATCCAGCTGGGATACCGACGTCTCTTGTGTAATATTCTTAAAGAGCTGCAATAAATTCACCTTGTGAGTCCATGAGCCAGAAAAGGGGGAAAATAATTTGCAGGAATTTTTTTTTGTCTATCTTCTTCGGCAAGGGGGAAAAAAGTTTGTGCTATGAACTTAGCCTAGCAGCTTCTGGAACGTGAGCCAAAAGGGGCAGGAAGTTGTTTTACAATAGCGTTACAGTGATCTGCCACAAATGGAAAAAGCCAAATGTTGGACTCGGCAAAGAGAAAAAACATCCTTCTCCCCCTCGCTTCCCTCCTCTTGCCCCTTAAGAGAGAAAGAGGGAAAGGAACGCTGAGCTAGAAGTTCTTTTTTAATTACTTCTTGTAAGTAATTGAAATATTATCTTACTTGCATATTCCATGGCAAGCAGGAGGGAAAGAAGTATCAAAGGGACGTTTAAAAAAATGCACTTGGTAACTAGCAACGGGACTTTTGGCACAATTCCTTGAGTTTGCTTGAGGTTATGGAGGGGGATGGGAAGAAGAAAAGCAAGTCGACGCAGCACGTTTTCTTTAAAGAAGGGGAGGGTGTTTGGAGGCAAAACTATATAATTTTTTTTCTTTTTTTTCAAGGAAATGTATGTTGATCTTCTGAAGCTGAATCCTCAGGCATTTGTGGCCCGTCCTTGCAGTCTGGTATGTTTTTTGTGAGTGTGTGCGAGCGCTCTCAATCAAACAGCAATCATGGCAGCTGTTTTTCTTCCAGCACAGCAGTTGAGCTGTCTCGCCCAAATGCTTATCAGCTTTTGACTCGGTGCCAAGAGAGTTATAAGGGCCAAGCAGCCTGAGCTTGGCTATGCAGCTGGTTTGGAAGTAAGGGCATGAGAAAACAAAATCGCAAAGTTATTCTGTCACATACAGTATTTACTTTTTCAAATAGCCATTTTCAGCTCGGTAGGTTTGGGTTGGTTTTATGTGTATATGTGTGCTGTGGTTCGTGGTCCTTACTGACTGCTGTGTTACGCAGAGCGGTGTAGGTGTGCGACTGCAGAGAGGAGCCTCTTCTCTCCATTTAATCCCGGGAGATATTTCCGTAGAAACCACCCCCCCACACACACACACACCCCCACCTCCCCCAGTTAAAAGCTTCATTAGGCGCACTGCCCTGTCAAGCATATTGCCATAGCGTGGGTGCATTTACATTCCAGCGCAGCGCCTTTCCTCCCATCGCTGCCTCTCTGCCGGGTCCCCTCCCGGCGGCGCCGTCCCCATCGCAGCCCCCGACCCGGCGGGGGTCGCAGCAGAGCCGGGCTCGGTGCGTGTCCGTGTGCCCGTGGCTGCGGGGGATGGAAAGGAGCCTGTCCGCGCAGGGCCGTGCCGCTTTCATCATCAGCTCCAGCCCGCTGCGTTTCGCTGGCTCACGTCGTCCTCCTCCTCCTCCTCCGCCAGACTGCTCCAGTCGCTCACAAGAAGGAGGCTGGACTCTGGAAAGGCGGCTGCTGCTCGCATTCTTGCTGCAAGGGCCTCCCCTTCAGACGGCCTTTGCCAGAGCAGAACTTTTAAAAATGCTGCAAATAGGATCTTCTTTTTCTTCTGCTTGCCTGAGCCCTCCTCTCCTCTCCCAGCGTTCCCGAGCGGGGCTGTTTCTCGCCTCTCCTGCGCTGTACATCCCAATGCAGAGGGCAAAGCGCCGAGGGCTCGCCCCTGTGCTCATCCCTTTCCCTCACTCCCTTTTCCCTCTGTTAAGGAAATGGATTCCTTTGCCTGAGCTATGACTCGGGCTTTGCAGGTTTGTGTGCTCTGAAGATGAGGGCTTTTGCTGGTGATTTCCTCCCCAGAGTCCCAGTGCTCAGTGCTGCTCAGGGAACGAGCCTCTTGCTTTCTCTGCCTTTCTCTTTCTCTTTCGTAGAAATATATTTTTAATGGCTGTAGGTATCTGCACCATGTGAAATAGGGCGTGTGATTCCCTCCAAACCCCTTGTAATTGGACCATGGCTGAAAAGGAAATATGGGGGGGATGTCTGGGGGGGCAGGGGGTGCACAGGCTGTTTCGTCCTTGCAGACCTTCCCCCCCCACCCCCCCCTTTTCTCTGCTGAGGAGGGAAAAGGGGATGTGCAGTAAAATGCCGTCTCTGGGACAGGTGCCAGCTCCCAGACAAAAGAAGTAAAATAGGCGGTAAAGAGGGAGGGGGGTTGGGGCGGGGGGGGAAATTAATAGGCAACAAAAATAGGAATCGAAAATCTCCGAGAGGCTGGGCTGGCGAAAGGGCTGGTGCCCGACCGGCCTTTTTGCTGAATATTTTCTGTGCGATGGGTGGGAAGGAGAAAGTTGCGGCACACTTTTTATTCCCGTCTCCTCTGCAGACGTTTGGGAGCGTGAAGGGAGGATGCCTTTTTTTTTTTTTTTTTTTCCTTCCCCCCCCCCCTCCCCACCGCTTCTTCTTTTCCCTCCTTTCTACTGAATTATTCATATTGTCAGTGGTAAAGCCAGGACTATTAGCATGCATCAGACATGCTGTTTGTCTGTTTGCTAACATTCTTCATTCAAGACTTGTTAACTACCAGACAAGCTTAACACGCTTCTCTTTTTTCCCCTCCTCTCCTCTTTCCCTCCGTCTCTCCCCCCTCGCTCCCTCCCCTCTCTTCTCCCTTCCCTTCTGCCTGCTCTGCTCCCTTCCCTTCGCCGCCGTCCCTGCCACCCCTCGCAGCCGCCCATTGTTGCCGGCGGGGCCGGTGCGGGCGCGGGGCGAGGCCGCCTCCCGGGCCTGCCCGGCCGCGCAGATGCGCCGCCTCGCCCGGAGCCTCCCGCCCGCTTTCCCGGGGACTGCGGAGCTGCGAGGGGAACACCCAGCGCCGCATCCATCGGCGGCTCGCGGGCCGCCGTCCCGCCCTGCCAGGGTAAGCTGCTCCCGCCGGAGCGCAGGGGATGCCAAGTGGGAAAATCAAGTTTCGGGAACTACGTGGGGATCGGCACATTGCCTCTCGTCTGCCTGATAATTTATGATTAACCAGGAGTGCGTTATCAGCCCGGCGAGGTCCAGGCTCATTCGGGAGGATCGCTTTGCTGCCTATTAAGGATGTGATAGACTAATATTTGCTATTGTTGCTGTTTTTTAGGTTCTCTTCTCCCTCTCTATCGAGTCTGCCCCTCCCTTCGCTAGCCTGTTTAAAACCAGCAAGCTTCATTTTCTTAGCAGACAAAGGTCGATCACAGCTTTTATTTCTGAATGCAAATGTTCTAGGACTTGTGCCAGTCCTGCCTTCATTGAGCACAATATAACTGCTTTCCTGAATGGCGCTTCCCCCTTCCTTTCTAAAAAATAAAAATAGAAGAGAGCTTAAGAGAAGAAACAAAGTTGGGCGGTGCAAGTTTTTTACATTTATTTAATATTTCAGTCTGCGTGAAGCATTATTAAGCATCCCTGTGCAGAGCAGCTGTAACGTAGCCACCAGCCAGTGCATGGGATTTATTTGTAGGGACACATACGAGAGAAGGGACCTGGTGGCATTGCTCAACTCCTGGCTTTGCAGGTAACTATCTGATGCTCTTCAATGACTGTATCTCATCACAATTACATTTCCTGATTTTCTTAGCAACGTGAATTTGAATGTAAATATTTTCATCATTCATGTTTAAGTTTTTTGATACCTGGAATTGTTCAGGATTACTTTCTAATTACCATTTTTATCATATATTTAAAAACTAATGTTTTTCAAGGCCTTTAAAGGTCCGTAAGTGCCAAAAGTGTATTTTCTTTTTATCTTTTATGTATGCGACCTGGCACATGCTCATGCACACTCCCACTATCTTTCTCTTTGGGTGTTAATGAAGGAATTTATTTTAAGTGGAATACTTAAATATTAGAGTAATGCCATTTATAGACCAAAGTAGCATGTGGATAGAGATGTACTGAGTTGGGTGCAATTTGACAGATAGTTAAACACTTAGGATTTATTACTACTGTGAAATTGCCAGACTTGCAATAATAGGTATTTTCAATTCTTTATAATTGACTAATCTATGAGGAAATTAAAGTATCTGAAAAAAATATATTTTAGGACACTTTATGAGGAAACTAGTCCTTTCATATGTATTTCTAAACCAAAATGCTTTTTCTGCACACTGGCAAAAATGGGAGGCTTGTGTAAATTATTTTAATCTATTCCTGTTGATTTTTTTTATGTCTAGGATTTAAAGTAAATAACAGACCAAATACAGATAAGTTCAGGGATTTTCTCTGCAAAAAAACAAACAAAAAAACCCAACTAAATAAAGCCCCCCCAAAAAAAAAAACCCCAAAATAATTTAAATATACCTAGTGACTTATGCAAAAATAATTTTAAATTCAGGCCATTG
The DNA here is from genome assembly GCF_022539315.1 of Serinus canaria. Lineage (NCBI taxonomy): Eukaryota > Metazoa > Chordata > Aves > Passeriformes > Fringillidae > Serinus > Serinus canaria. The sequence goes on along the minus strand of NC_066314.1, from coordinate 64,525,300 downwards.
ACAGCATTGTATCAAAACCATCTCCGTATTGGCATTGCATTAGAAGTGTTTTATGGCAACATAAACTGAAATACAACTCATAACTTTAAGTAGTAAAGCAGTATTTATTGGCTGATCATGCTCAAAGTAACTAGAGAATATTTTAGTGAACTGTGTAGATTAGGAAAGGAATTTAGGAGCATATGGCTTGGTGATAGCTAAAATTAATTTCTTCAAAGTAGTTTTTAGAGGCCTATAGCAGCTACACGGTACAGTGCAAATAAAATTTTAGTTGAGGGTTCACAAACTGCTGAACACTCCTCACTGAGAAATTTCAGAGTTCTCGGCAGTATTGCTCCTAATGATGCTATTTATCTAAAGAAGGTGTTCTTTTAATCTTTAGCTTGTAATACTTGGGGGATGTTTTGTTGATGAGGACTAGCTTAAAGGAATATAAAATTGTTTCTTACATATTAGTTCATTATTTTGTGGAGGCTTGCTAGAAATTACTTCTGCAAGTAAAAGAAGCAGAATTGCCTGGTTTATTTCACAGTGAGGGTTTCTATAAGTATGCTGATCATAGCAGTGTGTAAAGACCACGTGCATGTTAATTGAACAGGGATTAAAATCTGTTCATTAGATTGGCAATTTCCAGGGTTTAAATTTAAAATTATTTTTAGTCTGTAACTTGAAATATAACTGCTGATAGAACTATTCAGCCCCTCAGATGAATGTCTTCAGAAATTATGCATGTGAGCTGGAGCATTTACATTTTGAAAGTGTTTTGTGTTGGAGTGCCAGAATTCTAGTACAAAATGTTTGGTGCATGTAATGAAAAATGAAAAGCATAGACAATACTTTGCTTAATTAAAAGATTTATTTTATAGCTGGCTAGGATGAAGTTTGGCATATTTTCAGGTAATAATTGAGTGAAACAGAATTTAAATATGATAGAGCAAGTTGAGGGCAAAATGAGGATTTCTCCCTCATCTCAATCCTCAAAATGCAATTTTGTCCTCCAAAAGGAAATTTAAGGAGTTGCTGGTAAATGAACTGTCTCTTGTTAACCTCCCACCTTCCTTGGCTGAAAATCTGGCTTTTACCTACTGGTGTGGAGAGCGAGGGGAACACAAGGGTAAGGTCCATGTGTTCTAGGCCTGAGAGGGGTGTGGAGTGCTGGGCAGAGCCATGCTCTGTGCATGGCACAGCACTGATCCCAGAGGAACAGGATCTGCAGGCAGGCAGGCTACCATGGGATCCTTGCTGCCAGAGATAGCAACTGGGCCATCTGGCTAAACTTTTTAAAATTAATTGTAATTTCGTCCGGTTTAATGTTGTCAGGTTTGGATCAGATAAGAGAGATTTTATTGTGGGTAAAGGAGAGGGAAAAGGGAGGAGGAGGTGGAGAGAAGAAAGGGAAAGAGAATGGAGTGGGAGTTAGCTCTTGTAGATGTGAGTGCAGTCCGGGCTTCTCGTCTTTGTTGAATGTGTGAGATGAGCAGGACTGTGAAGCTGGATTGTATTTTGTGTGGCTCTATGGGTACAGCGCTGTCTTCTCATAGTGCATGCCAAGTATTCATAAACCTTTGGTAGCAGCTAAGGAGAAATAAAAGGAGTAGAAGGAATGCCTTTTTTCATCCAGTTTTCTTTAGAAAAAAAAAAAAAAGATTTTTTTTTGAAGGGGGGGATGTAATTCACATCCACTCAGTGCTTCATCAGCTCCCCTGTGAGCAGAATGGGTTCTGTGCTGCATTCGGCCTCCATCCGTGTGCCACATGTTCCATAAACCTTGGCAGGGCCTTGGTGCTCAGAGTCTGCCATGCACATGGGTGCTCAGGGCAGGGGCAGGCCCGTGATCGTGACACCTTCCCTCAGGAAAATGGAAATGTGCTCTAATTAGGCATTTTTCCTGCTAACTGCATCAGTCCCTCGCAGCTTGAAGCAGGTGCCGGTAATCAGCCCTCCCTCCTCCCCCTGCAGTGGTGGTGCTTGTGCAGGTCTGAAATGCACAACAAAGCCACGCTGCCACAGTTCTAATGCTGGTGCCTGTACCTGTCCGAGAAGGGGGAAAAATAATTTAAAAATATAATTGCATGTGTCTTGTTTCTCAAATAAGACACAGTGTGGAGCGTGTTCCTTCATGGCTGCATGCGTGTTCGTGCAGTGTGTGCTCGCCCAGCGTGTTTGATTGTCGCAGAGATAAGTGTTCATTTATTCAGTGTGTGTGCAGCTAGACTCACGTTTACAGCCAGAAGACAAAAAGTTGGAATCCCTGTAGCCAGCACAATAGGCGTTCCCCAGCAGTGATCCCAGTAGATAGAAAATGGACGGGTAGGTGTTTGGAAGTGCACACGCACTTCTGTAAGTCCTGGGTTTTATCTGCTGTAAACTGTACTGGGCTGTGCAGATCTGTACTTGTTTATGCATCTGACTCCATACCTGAGCCACAATACATTGAATTCTGTTGAACTGAGTTTGAGGGCCTTTGGAGCAATCCCCCTCCACCAGATATTCACTAATATAGTCTATGTGCAGACTGTGTTATTTGTGATCTGTGGAATCACTAATAATTCTGGCCTGTAACTTCTCAATAGAGAGCAAACCAGCCCGTGATTCTCTTAGCAATGGCGCAGAAATCTGTCCACAGGTATTCCTCTGCATTCACAGAGGATATTTTAAATCTCCAGTTCTAGAAGGGTTTTATTTAAATTTAACTTATGATCTCCAAAATAGAATGTAATTCTGTTCAAGACACCTTCATTTGTAGAGGGATATGTAGGAATAAAATGCTCAGGATCAGGCCCTTTGCAGCCTGTCTTTTAAAAAAAATATACCATCAAATATGAGATCTCATAATTTTGAGTTGCCCTTTATAAAAACTGTCTTTTTTCACAGATTAATGTTACCATTTATTTAGTAGTTGTACACTCCTCGTTCTTGCATACGTTTGAAATTTGCTGTGTTGTACCTCTGGAAACAAAGGATCTGATCCAAAGGCCTCCGAAGGCGACAGGGGTTTTTTCACTGACTTCAAATGGGATTTAGATTAAGACTATATACATAATAGTTTCAAATAAAGATCTGACTGCTACAGTGGTTTTCAGGGTCTTCCACATAACTTTGCAAAACTCTTATAAAAATTGTCTATGCATGATGCTCCAAAATACACATCTAAGCATGAATCCTGTTTTGTTGTTTTGCTTTTTAAAAAAAAAAGGGGGGGGTGTGCTCCAAAGAGCTTTATCTCACTGGTGCTCCAAATGAGTGTTCTATGAATAAAAAAGAGGGAATGCTGGGTCAATATTTGGTATGTAGCTGATGCATTACCTTATGCATTCTTTATTTAAATTAGGGATTAGGGCAGCCTTTTTGGAAGGAGTCTATAGATCTGAGATGGCAATGTACTGCCTATTTATTTTTACACACGTAAATTTAAATTAACCTCAACTGTCGTATCCTGTTATCTGCCAAGGAAAACATTTAGCTCCTGTCCAATCTGTGTGGAGTTTCAAAGTGATTTGCTCTTTTCAAACTTGTTAAAGCGCAAATAGAAAAGTAAATTGCTTTGCATACCGATCGAACATTTTGCAAAGGGGAGGGAAGAATGAATTTACTATTATAATAACCAATATACCTTTATCAAATATTAATTAAGTCATCATTTTCTACAGCCCTTGATTGATTGCATTTGAATTGCTGACTGATATTTTGCCATACTTTAAATCTGAAGGACACTTAGCATGTTGCCCATTTATTCAGATACCTTCACACAAATATGTTTGCTGTGGTATTCATTCAGCTCCTGAAGTTCTTTTGTCAATGTAAGCAGACATTTCCAGAGGAGAGGCCAGCTACAATTTCAGTAATAAAAGAGTTCACATGGTTTTATAACTACAGAGGCAAATATTTTTGGAGTGCCAAATTATAAAATAGTACTATTTAGGCTGGTGTTGTTTTCTTTATTTTTCTCTGCTTTTTTTTCTCCTCATTTTACATAGTTCCAAAAGTAGGAAAGTACCCTGCAAACAGGAGCTGGAAGACAAGGAGCAGCACCATCAAGTCTATTTATTTTAATGCTGGGGGGACAGGCCGCTGAACTGAGTTGCTTAGAGAAATAAGTGAGAGCAGAACGTTTTTGTTTTTCACAGCCCTGCTAGGCCAAGGTGTTTTACACTGAAGTTAATTCCTCAGAGAGAGGAGTCAGTTTAAGGGGCCTGTAAAAGTGATCACCAAATGCTGTTTTTTCACACAAGTTACGTTATTATTTCTGAAGCACTGCTCACAGTGACTGGTCTCAGGGAATCGCAGTAGCATAGGTGATCGAGGAGGGGCTGTTCTGTGGGAGAGTTCATTTGCATTTTCATCTGCAGTGTGTAATAACCATAAAGCAGCTACAAATATTGACAGTGTCTCAGATGGACAGTTGTTTCAGTTCAGGCAGTTCTGTGTTGGTGAACAGGAAGCTTTGACATGGACTTCTAAATGCATTGGCAATCTTTTCAGAACTGCTCTTGCTTTTTATTGGAATGCAGTCTGCAAAAGGCTAGGAAGGCTGTTTTGTTGCATCCAAGAGATTTTGATCACTGTATTTGTTTTGCTACCCAAACACAAAGACCTCTGTATATTTACTTCTACATTTGTATATACAGCAAGTATCATTTTCAAAAGATTTTCCTCTTGGATAAATAATTCTTTATTTTCTCCTTTTTTTATGTATATATTTATTTATCTCTCTGGTTGCAGACTTTTTTTTTTCTTTTTTTTTTTTTTTTTTGGAATGGAGAGTTCCCATGATCGTTTTGTTACCTTTGGCAGATAAGATGTATTGTCTGATTTGTCTATAGGAAACAAAATAGTATATCCAGTCCTGAGTCAGTGGAAAGTCTCCCACAGATATCAGAGGGTTTTGGATTGTGCTCTCAAACCCAACTAACACTAATTTGAAAACCTGATGCAGGAAGCCTGAACTCGAATGACTCTTAAAGTGCATTTAAAGAATGCTACATTCTGCACAACCTTCAGACTTGGGCAGTGAGCTTTTGTACCTCCTTGCTTTACCCAGTTTAACCCAAGAAGTTTCAGAATCCTGCTTTCTTCCTTTAAGGGACACAGCATCAGTATTCTTCCTAATCCAGCATGCATTTATGAATTGCAGGGTGAATGTAAGGAATTGATCACATCCCAGAATGGATGGAAACTCTGTTACAGGCACAAAGGATGGATATAATTTTGCTGCAGGAGTTCATCGTGAGGTTTAGTTTTGGTTTTAATGCAGTGTGACATATAGGGGTGTTTTTGATTACTTCGTTATTATGTGAATAAATAATTAACATTTTAAAATTTATTTTTATTAGTATCCACTTTATAAAAACAGTTTTTCAACTCGATCTGTTTGAAGATAGCTAGTTACTAGTTTTTAATTGAAGGTTATACGTTTCTCGTTCTATAATTATTATAGAAGGAAGAATTAACATGATCACATGGAAATTTTGTTTCTTATATGGAGATTTACATTGATGGATTGAAGGTTTAAGGTGCAGATTTACATTTAAATTACATATTACATGACATTTACATTTTAAATTATACTAAAACAATTATTTCTACTGTCTTATTGGTACCTTTGAATGTCTCTATAAAATTATTTCATTTAAAGTATAACCTGAGTTACTATGTATATGTCTCACGTATGAGATCTGAGTTTTTGTATGAGTGTGCTCCTATTTGGTGAGGTTGCATGTACAGTATTCACATGTACACATTTAAGATGCTATTTAGCACTTTACTTAAAGTAGTGATTACTTCTCTATAACACAAAATGTTTTTGGGGGTGGTATTTAACAGCATAAAAATGGTACCTGGTGCTTGCATTTTGTTTTCCCCAAAATGCTTTCAGTAATTAAAGCTCAGCAGTGTTGCTTAAGAGAAGAGAAAGGATTTCTATCTAATTAATTAATTAAAATATATTAAGGAATAGCACATGGCTGCAGGTGCAGTCAGCTGGGAACAAGGTGGCCTGGAGTCTCGAGGAGTGGGCTGGTTGGACAGGAAAGCCGACTGGAAGGTGGTTGTGACTGTTGTAAGGAGCAGGCCAGAGTGGAAGTCACTGAACATAAAGTAAGTGTAATTTTTTAAGGAGACCTTCATTTGTGGAGGTGCCATACATGTGTGTGTGTCCTTGCTGTGCAGGTCTCTTTGGTCCAGGACACTGCAGGCCATGTCTTGCAATCGGTTTTATCAAGTTGGAAGGAACTTAAAGTATGAGCATCATTCTCTTCCCAAAATAGATTTCTTTACAGTGTCAGCTGGATAAGGCTGGTTTACACCCATATAAGGTTCTGGGCTGGACACAGAAGCACTAAAATTCCATTATTGTTGAAATAATTGCTGCAAGCTTTTTAACTTTTGATGCCTGCTGAGCTGAATGAACTGAAGATTCCACACAGGCCTGGTGGTGGGTTGGATTTCACCTGGAAAAGGGGGATGAGTGCACCTGTATCCAGTTTCTGAATTTTGTAACTTTTTTTGTTCAGTGTGTTCCTCCTGAGATACAATCTAACTTAAACATTAAATGGAAGAGCAAGTGAAGATTTCAGCAGGAAGTGCTAACAAGCTCTCCTGAACATTAATCTGTGAAAAACTAGGCCTGCCCCTTAACTGTGTCTATTAAAGTTGCAAGTAGTGGAAGAACAAATAGAAAAATCTTACAGTTCAATTAACACCAGGAGATCAAGGTGAAAAGCCACTTTGCCAGTGTGCTTGCAGCCTCAGTTCTGGCTCTGTATGAGCTTTTCTGTAGCATGCTCAGGACAAAAAAGTTTCCACGGGTGACCAGTAGCTGTCGGGTGGGTCTGCTTCTAATGGCAATTAAAAAAATAAAGCCACTCTTCACAGAGTGAATTTCAGCTTCATGCTAATGGCTATTTCAAGGCCTGCAAAAAGTTTAAGGCCCACTCAAATCACTTCAGATAGCCCCCAGCTTTTTTCTGTCTGTTGTGTACCATGAGGTACTACTGTAGAAGCCACTGGATGAAATAATGGATACAGAGAATAATTAACACTTCTGGGACTGCAGATTATTTTGATCACCGACTTTATTTAGTCATTCTTCTATCTTTTCTTATCATATCCTTTAGTTTGCAAAATATGCATCCCGAAATGCTGTTGTCCAGAAATTAGGCCTTGATGAATTGGGAATTGTGATGCCATTGTTTGGAAAAGTGAGTGAGAAGTTGGGAGGTTCTTTTTTACTCAGCCTTGGGTATAAGAGTAAGAGCCTCTTCAAGTTTCCTCCTCTTTCCATGCCTCAGCACTTCCTCTTATAGGTTGGAGATAAATCTGGTGTTGCTGATGAGATTTCTGGTGTGAGAAACAGCTGATGTCTGAATAAACCAGATACAGCCAACACACAGCACAGAACACTGCTCTGGGAGGGGAGAGTTGCTTGGAAATTTGAGGGGTCCAGTGCTGCCTTTGCACAAGAGGCATCTTGTAGGCTACATCTGGGGTGTAGCTGCTGTTCTGGGCCTTGACTGCCTTTGAATGGAGGCTTTTTCTCATAGCTTTGAGAGGCCTTGCCTCCCAAAATTCACTAGTATTCCTTACCAAAGTGGGAAGGTTATGTATTGCTTGCCATAAGGTTTCTTTCATCACCACTATCTTGTAAATTAATCTCTCTGTTTTATGCATTGATAAATAATAGGAGAGACTTACACATTCAGCATCTGCATCAATATACCTGAAGTCAAAGTTCAGATCAGATCTGAACGTCTTGGGAGAAGGATGCTGTGAAATTGTCTGCTCTCTTATCCTTCCAGTTTAGGATTCTGCTGTGCAAGTAATTAAAATCTGGTGTGTTGATAGCATTTTAAGGTTATATGGGGAGGTTAGGTAGATCATTGCATAAAAAAATTAAAAAAAAAAAACAATCCTCCAGTTCTTTACAGAATACTAAACAATGACCATGAAAACTAGAAATTACAAATCATAACGTTTTATGTGCTCTCTGCAGAACAAAAAGCTGGGAGGCAACTTTTAAAAATAAAGACATAAGCATATTTTACATGTTTTGTTTGCTGGATATTTATTTTTTTTCTTTCTGACAATTCTATTATTTTTATCCTCCTGCTTGCCTAAATGTAATTGAGTTTAGGATTCCTTTCTTTTTGCAGCAGCCTCTACTCTGTTTGCACTAGGAGCTTGGCTTCTGGGAGCCAGGAGGCAGATTTGTCCACACTGGCACTGTGGCACTGCAATGGCTGGAGCAGCAGATGTCTGGGTCACTCTTGTGTCCAGTGTCCCTTCCCCAAAATCGTGGCAACCTGGAGTGCCCCAGACATGCAGGGGATGCTCAGCGAGGAGCAGCTGAGTGCACAGAGCCACGCTGGTTCCACCATGTGGACAGCTCCAGCAGGCCAGGGTGTTTCAGAAACACTGGAAAAGCTGTTTGGGTTTAGTTTTTCTCTGCATTTTTAATAAATGTGCCTGTGAAAACCAAGTCCTGCAGGTGCTTATGCATAGGACTGACCTGTGCACCCCCATGTAGTCCTGGACTGGGACTCTCTGTGTCCTCTTCCCTTGTCCTCTCTGCCTCTCCAGCACATCCCCTCTCCCTTTATCCCCAGCTGCTTGGTGCTGAGTTGCAAACCAGTGCTTTGAACCAAAGGTAGGAATAGAAGAGTCCTGCAGCCAGACTTCTCTGGAATGTTTCCTAGTATTCCTCTGCCCAGTTTGGCAGCTTTATATTCTGATTATTAATGGCTTGAAAGTCTTCGGGTGAGTGCTGCTGGGCCCCTAAGGTGCGGTGCTGGTGTTTATTTTGGTGTCTCCAGCTGGCTCAGGAGTGCTTTTGTTAGCTAGTGGTCCTGGACTCTCATTTCCACTCCCAGGCCCAGCTGCATATGGATGTCCTGAGTATCAGGGGTGTACAAGCTGGCCGGGGCTGGCAGCTCTGCTCCCTTGTTTGCAGTATCAGTTGAGATCAAATGGAAGAAATTAATGTGATAAACCCAAAGAGAAAAAGAGAAGGTGTAGATGTTCCAGTCTGGACTGTGGAGTTGGGCAGGGTTTGTAGCTATCTACATGAAGTGAGTGCTCTGGGCTTTTTTCATGCTCTTTGCATGAGACTTCCAAACTTCTGTGTTTGATTTTTTGGGTTTTTCTCACTCTTTCTTTCTTCACCCTTTAGATCAATTGATATCCAGTCTTTTCAACATTCCTGCAAGGCAAAGCTGTGTTTGCAGGCACTGTTTTGCTCGTGCACCTTCTGTGTGGTCAGTGCCTGGCTTTGACTGATAAGCCGACCAGAGGAAAGCAGAAGAAGCTCCCTGTTGTCCTCAGTGAAAGGTGTGCTCAAAGGGCTGAGCAGGTATCAGCAGCCTGAAGCAAAGGCCTGGGAGCTCCTGGCGCCACAGCCTCTGACATGGTTTCAGTGCACTTTTTGAGAAACAGATGTGTCAGTTGCTGCAGGAGTTCATTGTCAGAGATAATGAGAGCTGCAAGTATGTGAGAGATCTTAGTTAGGAAGAAAATCAATGGTAAAACAATGTTTCAATCTATAGCCTTAGTTAAGTCATTTACTTTTGAAATCTAGTTGTGCTCAGAGGTGAAACCATTCAGGTGTTGTGCTCATTTCCGTTCAGGTTTTGTTGAATCACAGAGTCGTAAGTCAGTGTTGGGAAGGTTTTGTTTTGTTTGTGTAAGAAGCTCTTCCAATAACGCCTCAAACTCCTCACAGCTGTTTTCTTTGTGTCTGATTTCAAAAAGTGGCATTTTTTACAAGATACATTTGAATTTTATTTTGCAGTTGGTAAAAGGCTCCTCTTTAGCATGGAATATGCACATTGTGGACTATTTAACTGGAAGCCAATTTTTTTTTTTTTGAGCATATATTTTATGAATAAGTTACTAGTATCACCTATTCTTATGTAGATATACAACTGTAAATAATGTGATGACTTGTATGACTTGTACCTCTGTAGGAGTTTTGCAAAGACTAACACCATGAGACATTAAACCTCTCCCTAAAATACATGAAAAAAAAAGAAATGACATAAAGATTTTTCTTTGAGAAACAGAGACAGAAAAAAAAAATAAAGACAGCTGGGTGAAACATGTTTCTGTTGATTTGAGAATTCATGTTTTATTTTGTCTAGCAATCAATATGCATTTTTTATTTTTAGAAAATAAAAATACATCATCTGATTTCCAATTTGAAAAAACAGAAGACCTATGTTTCCATATTCTCCACGGTTTCATTTTGCACATTTTTGATTTAATTTTGTATTTGTGTGTCCTGTTTTCAATACAAACTTCAGTGTTGAAATCCACTGCTTTTGTACATTTTTCTTTTAAAAGGAGAAAGATGCTGATTTCAGTTCAGATATGTAAAGCAACAGACGTGACTCCGTGGCTGCTCCTGGTGAGGGAAGAAGCATGGTAGCTTCTGGAATGGCAGTGTCAGACGCTGAGTGGTTGGCTCTGCAGTAGCCCTGTGCTGGGCTGCTGGGCAGGCTCATCCTCAACAGCACATGGTGCTCTCCCTATTGCTGTACTTCTGCTTAATTTGTCTCATCTGTGGCACAGCCTCCTCTAAAGAACTCAAGCTTCAGATGAAAATGTAGTTCCCAGGCAGAAAGGAACTGCAGTAAAAGTGGTTGTACTACTAGTTTGTCCTATGATTAATAGCAAGACTTGCTTAGAAGTTAGTCTTTGATTTCCTCTGTTTAATTGTAGCCCTAAGTGAAATGGGTTTTTGATTTATAGAAAATGCAAAATTAGGTACAGAAAGTTTTAAATTACAGTAACAGTAAAAAATTTCCCACAATAATCATCCCATATTGTTTCAATTCAAAAGAGCTAGGGCTTGATTTGTGTGGGAAAGAATCCATAGCAGCCAAGTTCCACATTTGAAACTGGGGAGAGGGGAGGATCAATTACCCTCTTTTGTGAGTATAAAAATATGCCTGAACTTCACTATGTAATACTTTTATCATATATTCCCTCTTTGGAAGGGTGTGTGTTGATTAATTAATTTAGAATAGCTCTTTTCTTACATGGATACCCTGTAAAAGCAAGTAGAAAAACTGTGTTCAAACATACAAGAACATCAGTTAAAAAAGCAAAAGCTTTAGGAACAGCAGTGGCTTGTAATTATGATGGAAAACTGATCCATTCTGTTTTATAATATTTGCATTATGCAGAATGGTTCTATAAACTGTGAAAGCTCTAACATAGTTCAATAACAGTAGCTTTAATAATAGTAGTTTAATTCCTAAGCTACTTTTTGGAAGTTCTGCATGGCTGATCTCACTTTTGCTGCACCATATTTCTCTTGACGTTTTCTTTCATTAGACTGCAATGCCTATGTGTGTTTGCAGCACTAATCCTAGATGTTGAGATTCTGGATAGTTAAAATATATTCGGTATCATTGAAGCTATTCTGGAATAAATTACTTTGCTGTAATGGATGAGACCAAATTCTGCTCTACTTACAGGGATAAATGCTGAAAAACACTGATCTGACCCATGCAAGTTTGCATGCGAGTTCCTGAGAATAGGAGTTTGGGCCCTTTATATTTGTTTTTTTGTTTACCACGACACACTTAAAGATAATTCTGAAAATAATAATGCAGGTGTTATCCTGTTGGCCAGCTTGGTGGATTTTAAAATCCTGCTTCACAGTCTCCCCTCACATACAGTTTGATTTGGAGCACACTGAGTTTACAGTTTGAATGTAAAGTGCTGCTTCTATTCCATTTGATTTGGCATGACCGAGATGTAAAATCTAAACATAAAACATAGTATTGATCCATTTATAAGCATTTTCAAATTGTACTGCACTTCTTGGATAAGTTATTGTTGTAGGATTTTAAAGTCAGGTGAGCTCTGCATTTGTGCTATAGCCTGACAGTTTAATCAAGATACAAATTTAGAAACAAATCAGTGCTGTCTTTTATAAAGTGCCTCTAAATCCATGGTAATTTGTACCAGACCTCGGTAACAGGAAAGGATCGCCGTTTCATGCTACCAATACCAGTGGGTGTTGCTCCCCAGCTGCATCTTATAAGAGAAGATGCAAGAGAAATTAAAGGATCCCCACATGCATTTTTCTGTAATGTACCTTTTGCAGAGAGTACGAGGCTGATGGAAAATTCCCTTGAATTCAGTGTGCGAGCCGGCAGTAAATAGTGCCATATGTTCTGCACGCTTTAACTCCTACCTTTTGAGAGCACTGGGCAGTTTTTAAGTCAGCTTTCTTTGCTTCGTAGTTTTGGAACGTTTTAAAAAACATAAATGCTTGTACTCTGCAAACTCAGAACGGGGAGGGGAGAGCTCAAGTGCTGCTGGTGCCTACCCTGGCTGCCTCAGGACTCTCCCAGAGGCCTGTTTCGGGGAGCTCTGCTGTGCCAGGACGTCCCTTGCAGCATGAGCTCATCCCTGCACGCTCAGCTCCAGCGTGTCTGAGCTATAGGCTGAGGCTGTGTGCACTGGCAGCACAGATGGAGTGTGCTCTCATTAGGACTGTTTGTTGCCTGTTGGAACACACAGCATATTTCTACCGTGGCATCAACAGTTTCTAAGAACTGAGGTCAAAATAAACAGGTTGCAGTTGGATTCAGGAACAGTCTGGGAAACAACTTAAAATTCCCTGCTTAGGCATAACCATATTCCTAGATAGGTGGGTAAAAAGGCATTCTCATAGCAAGGGCTCATCTGAATTGATGCTTAGTGTATGCAGACCAGTGTGGAGTTGCAGAGGCACAGCCCGTAAATTTTCTACAGATATTGGCACAGATACTGGCAAAATTGACCTTATTTTAAATAAATGAGCAAATTTAAGCCCAGCACTCCTGCACTGTTTCTCCTAGTCTTTGTAGTGCTTGAGCAAAGGGAAAGCGATGTCCTGGTGCCCATCTGGAAGGTGCCTGTTCTCACCAGGCCTCAGCCTCCTGTGCAGGCGCGGTGTTGCCGAAGGCCCTGACATGCGCGGGCTCTGTGCAGGAGCAGAGCTGGGGTGCTGGCAGACAACCTCTGGCAAGCCTCCTGGAAGCTGCTAGGAGTTGCTGCTGCCCCAAACTCCCCACCCTACCCTTTCCCTGGGGATTAGTGCTTCCTCAGCAGAGCCCACACCTGAGCTGCCTCATTGCAAACCCGCAGGTCCTGCTCTGGCCCTTGGAAGGGCCAGAGCTCGCTGGCTGTGGAGCTGCTGCAGCACGCCCGAGGTCTGAGCCCGTGGATTCGGCGTGGAGAGCCCTCATCTCCAGCATCCAGGTGGAGCAGACCTGGGAAAAGGGATTTTGGTGTGTGACAGCGAGATTCACCAGTGCCTCTTCCACAGCTGGTAAGTATTCTCAGGATCAGCCCATACACACACTCATGGTCTGGGTGACAGCCTGGCCCCACAGGCATGAGGGAGTTTTAGCCAGCGATATCAGTGATGCAGGGTTTAATTTGAAGTGTTTAAAAAGCCTGCAAAATTTTATGAAACAGGATAAATACTTGTGATGATTTTGGCGTGAGTAGAGATGTAAATAGATTTGCTTCCTGACAGAATCAGCAACAGTCACTTGTAAGGGTTTACTTATATTAACCTGGTTGCAGTTCATTTGCAGCCAAAGGAACTATCCTGTTTGTTGAGCTGCAAACACAAAAAGGTGCAGCAATCTGCTAGATGTTAGAAAATTTTCTCATGGAATTTGGGGGTTTTTGGGCAGAGAGGGTTAATTCTAACTCTAGTTTCGGTGGTTAAAATTTAAAAATATGTAATTTTTTTCCTTTTCAGAAATGAAACATTATTGAGCTGTATGGTATGCATAACAGTAAATGGCTAATTCAGATATGTGTAGTGGAGTAATGAAAAGAGGTGTCAAAAGAATTACAAAAATTTTGAGGACTGATATGGAAAGGAAAGGTGTGTATAATTCTCTAAAAGAAAGGGTAAAAAAGAAAGCCTTCCCATATTTACTGCTACCAGTTTACTGCTGTTGCTATTCTTACTTCCCATGGCACGAGGCATTCAGTGGTCTGTATTACAACCACATAATAATATCATTCCTTATTTTTCTGCAGTGAAAGGGAAGCAGCACTCCTAGAATACCTTGTTTATAGGATGATCTTACTGTCTCCACGAGGTTTTCTTGGTTCTTGCTGCTGTTCTCCATATGCTTCTACACACAGTTGGTGTGTAACAATGTGCCTTTCCATCCTTGACCCTGGCAGGTCTTGTGCAGCCTCATTCATCCTGACCCACCACCTCTTCCCTGCTCACAGACAGCTGCTGAGTCTCAAGCTCTTCACTGACTGTGAATGCAGTTGGGAACACTCTCCTCCCCCCCACTTTTAAGTTGGCTCTCAAAGCCCATCGCAGATGGTCTGTACCTCATACATAATAAAGATTTTTTTTTTTCTTCTGAGGCGGGTTTGTGTGAATGTGAGAGGCAGACAGTCTGGCAAGCTTAGACCTGTGTTTTTATATTTTTTTTCTAAGTGAGCCTTGAGGGATTTGTTTGCCATAATTTGAAACCCCTTAATAGCTTATGGAGCTCAGTAATATCTTGGTTCCAGAGGCTGGAACCTGATTTGTCCATTTGATATTTTCTAAGGGGAAGTTATACACATTGGCAAAATGGAGTTAGGGCCCAGCTGGACAAGACAAAGAAATTAAGCAGAAGCATCCCAGGAGCTAAAGCAGTTGCTTTAGGCGGGTGATCTTCTAATAAGAGTATGGTAGGTTTGTGCTGACTGTGTGTGAGTTGCTTTGGGGTCACCTGTCATAGCTGTGTATTTCTAACTACTTGTAAGACTTGTTTCAGTGAGTTCCCTCTGTCCTATTTTCAGACTTGAGCAGTAGGCTGCGTGTACCAAAATGTCCCCAGGACGTCATGTAAGAGCCTAAGGAGCATTTTCAAATGTCTGATAGTTTGGGTTCTAGATAGCTCAACACCACTGCTTCTTAGTTCCTTTGTGTAAGGTTGTATTGGTGGTGTTATTCTAGGGATTCCAGTAGCCATAAAAACAGGTCCATGTGTGGAAATCTGCTTCATGGGCCAGGCTGCTAGTGGCTTCTGGGTTTCTGTTCTGCATGCAAGCTGCCATAGGGCTCTTCCTGATCTCTGCACTATGCTTTGGGAGCTGAAAATGTAGAACACGTGCAGGAGGAAAGTGATGGAAGTACATTTATACCAGTAGTTTCAGCTGTGGTTTTCACCTCAGTGAGAAAAGATATGTCAAGGTGAGATGTGGAATTGTATGTTTTAAAAGATAAGGGGAAAATGTCCTAAACTAAATTGGATTGGGTTCATGATGAGGAAAAAATTAACAGATATTTTACTCCTCTGTTGTGCATGTTAAATGCTGGGTGTGTATGTGTGTGTGCTGTGTGTGTGCTGTTACTATATAGAACAGTAAAGTCCAAACCCACCCTGTGAGCTCTAGAGTATTTGCTGAAATACTTTAAGGTTCAACTGTCTGAAGCTCTTGGCTCTTAGAGGGAAAAAAGTCCCACTAGTGTCAGACAAGACACTTTTCCAGGGCCTGAAGGGTGTCAAGAGTAAGGGTCTCTGAGAAGTGAACAGAGCAAATAAAATCTTTCAAGAGATGAGCTCCAGGGAACATTCCAGTTAGGCAGCAATGGTCAGCAGCACAGGGTCATAGGCTAATCCTTCAGAGTGGAAGGACCTTGGGAAGCATCTAGTCCAGCCTCCTGCTCAGAGCTTGGCCAGCTGATACCAGGTGGTTCAAGGGTTTGTTCAGTTAAGTCGTGAACGCCTCCAAGTATGGAGACTGCACAGCCTCTCTGTGCAGCCCCTTCCCCTGCTTGACTGACTTCATGGCAGAAAGGTTTTTCTATTGTTTCTAACGAGAACCTTTTGTATTTCAAAT
The DNA here is from genome assembly GCF_022539315.1 of Serinus canaria. Taxonomy (NCBI): domain Eukaryota; kingdom Metazoa; phylum Chordata; class Aves; order Passeriformes; family Fringillidae; genus Serinus; species Serinus canaria. Next base: position 64,509,439 of record NC_066314.1, on the reverse strand, counting down.
TCTGTCTGTTGTCCCTTGTTCTCCCACCACACCCCACTGTGAATAATCTGGCTCTGGTTTCTCCTAGCCTCCTGTTGGGTGTGGAGGGGCTGTCATCAAAGCCTACTCAGGTCCCTTAGCCCCTTCTCACAGGGCTGATGGTCATTTTGGGGGTTCTTGTCATTCTGCCTACACTGCAGTATTGCTCAGCAGGTTGAGGGGTGGCACAGGAGCCTCTCAGGACAGTGCTGGGGCTGACCCATGCTGTCCCATGGGATGCTGGCACCAGGACAGGCAGAATGGCTCCCTGTGAGCTGCATCACTCTTGTCCAGCCCCTTTAAGAGGTGTGGGTGTTTCTGCTGACCATCTGCTGGAAGCAGTGCCAGGAGCTGATGCTGTTGGCTGGCCTTGGCCTTCACAGCAGATTCCTGGGTGAATAGTCTGGCATTACTAATTTCAGTTGTTAATATACAAAAATATTAGCTTAGAATCAAAAATCATGTCATAGTTTAAATGCTAGAAGATGTTAAAGCACTGTAGAGTTTCTTTGCAGAGTGGTTTTTGGGCTGCTGAAATACAGGTTTTAAGCATAAAACCCAACAGTTAGAGATATACTTAGTCTTAAAAATTGTTAGGTGTCATGTAATTGCATAACTGCAGAACCCAAGGCTTTAAGAACAATACTGAGTATCATGAAATTGTGATTTGATTTTTAAATAAAGCAACATCGATAAGATCAAGAATCTGCTGCTTTTGTAAAGCAAATGTTCATCCAAGAGGGGTTTTTTCAAATAGTGAACCACATCTGTAAAGTTCTGAAATGATAGCTGCTATTATGTGCTCATCTGCTTGGCACAGTAATTAAAGTATATATTAATGCTGTGAGACACGTGTTTAGAAGTATGGATTGAAATTAATCACCCTGCCCCTACAGAAATCGCTTGATGAGTCCAGCAGCATATGTGTTGCTATAGAAAGCTGTGAGTTAGTATATTGTACATGGGTACAGTTACATTTAGTATTTCATATGTTTTATTAAATATAAATACAAAAATACATTCAATTTTAATAAAGCTACCAAGCAGGGTTATTTACATATTTTTCCAGTGTGGGACAAGCATTTTTACAGGTAAAACTTGCACAGTAATAACCCCTAAAGATAGAATTGTCAAGCAGCTCAAATACTGCTCAAGGAGTCTTTGAGGTGTCTGCAAGCACTGTGTGAGCAGGGCAGGAGGAATTCCTGCCTCTGTGAGGTGTGGCTCAACCAGGGCCAGCCTGCCACATCCACAATGGATCCTCATGGAGCACCAGGTGCAGGATGGGCTTGTGCTGAGCTGAGCTGTGTGGAGGAGGCCCTTGGCTGCTGAGAGAGAGTGATAATTCTGCATCCACTGATGAGTTTTATCTTAGATTTATGCTCACAATGTTAATTCCATCTCCGGCTTCCTGGCCATAGGACACAGTTGTACTGAGGAAGTCTCCAGTGTGAGTTTACAGCCTGTGCAATTGCCAAGTGAGATGCTACCTCAGCCTGTAGCATGGTTACTCTGCCTGCCAGAAAAGCGTGGTGATAAATATTCCACAAGATGCTTGAGAGGCCGTGATGTCACCCCTACACCGGGTCAGGTTTGCTCTGTTACTTTGTGAGGTGGAAGTGGAGGAGCAGGCGCGGGTCCTTCCCGCAGCGCTGAAATGCACGCGGTGTGCAGCTCAAAGCACTGCTCACTGCTTCTGTCCTGCTTCCCCGTGCAGGGAACTGCTCTGCTTCCCCAGCCTGTGTAGGGAGCAGCTGGAGAGCTGCTGATTTTCCTGGTGGCACAGTGCAGTGTCCCAACAAAGGGCACTGCTCTGTGCAGTGCCATTGTGAAGCTCATGGATTGAGAGAGAGAAGCAGCGAGCAGCAGGTTGAGGACACAGAAAGAACAGAATCCTTGTCTGGGGGGCTGTTTGAGAATCGCCGCTTTTGCGAACTTAAAATGTGTGCACAAAATATGTCTTGTTCTTCCCTGCTTACAACATATGACCCTGTTCAAAAAATGGTTGTTCTTGCAAAACTCTGACTTCTATACTCTCACTGGTCTGTGTACCTCTTTGTGTGTTCAAGATCTAAATGCAGTGTGCGGGCAGCCTTTCTCTTACGGCTAATACTGATATCCTGCCCCAGAGTTACAAAAGCAGAGAAAAGAAAACCCTTGCAGACTTTTACTGCTTCAGTTGATATATATTTGCCTGTTTCTGGGTGGTGAAAGTTATTATTTTTATTATTTTTGCAGCATATCAGCCTGGATGTAGTCACCCTGTCAGGAGTGTAAAATTTACAGCAGAAATTATTTTAATGCTGGAAAAGCTCTTACTCATCTGAAGCAAAATGCATAGTGAAAGTCACCAAGCAGAAGTTTTCTATCCCACCATCTGCAGGACTCCTGCAGGCCTTCTGATGCTTAAGGTAAGATTAAAAATAAAGAAACAATCAGTTGCAAAGTAGAAGCTGGTGGAAAGCATGAAGGTATAATTCTGAGGCAGAGAGGATCCTCTTTGTGCATTGACCCTTGTCTATAGGAGCAATGGCATTGTTAGAAAATATCAGTGCAATATTTGTTTAAATAATCAAAGCAGAACAAACAATAAGCCCAAGCTTACTACCAGAATTAAGTATATATAAATATATATATGTATATATAAAGAAATTACTTTTATTAAAGTAATAAGTATTAAGTTTATATACTTTATATAAGTAAAAGTAAAAAGTATTAAGTTTTCTTTATTCTTTTGAAAATGTGTGTCAAAGTGCAGAAGTGTGCAACTATCAAAAATAAGTGTTAGCATAAGCAGGGAAAGTAGGAACCACTGAGTAGGACAATGTATTTTGTTTTGCTTAGCTCCTAAAAAATAGCTGAAATATAGAAATAGCTGCATAACCTGTGTACAGGTTATGCCATTGTTTGTCCTTAGTGCTTTTGGTTTGTGTTTTGTAGTGGTGTTCATTACATTAAGTGAATTAAACTCTTCTAGTGTATTTCCTTATTTCTCTGCCAACATAGTACAGGTAGCTGTGGTGTCGTCAGGATCCCTTCTCCAAGACTGCAGCCATAGGATTTTATTTAAAGAGCATTTTCCAGAGGCTGTCATTATGTTCTCTTATACATGACTTTTTTTCTATGATTTATTTTAGGTTATATATATAACTAAAACATGTTCCAGAAACTTTGTTTTCTAAATGTGTGTTGGGCACAGTTGTTAATGTTGCAGGTGTTCACATTCAGGGCAATATAAAATGCTGCTTATGACAAATGAAAAATAATGGAATGCTCACTTTATAGCCCTAGGAGTTTGGCTTGGGCCTACAAACAGACATTATTTTGCATTTGTTTATAGACAGACAAGTTTATAATTAAGACAGTAATGGGCATAAGCATTCTTGCAGTCTTTGTAGCTCATCTTTCTTGTAAGCATCAAAGAGAATATTTGTGGTAAAACACACAGTAATAAGTGTGGGGGAATGAACAGCATGCAGATCCATTTGTTTATTTATTTATTGGATCTGGTTATCCCCTATCCTCCCATCATCTGTGCCTCTGCAATAAAGGCAGAGCATGCCTATTTTCTCTCATTGCTATCACTCCAAATGATGTAGATAAGGATGATAGCTGGACACAAGTACCACACTGTGCACCCCAGAACACCAGAGGTATTAATGAACACAGGCAAAGACTTGTGTAACCATTAGATCAGTGTCCTGTTTCTGGAAATGACTACTCTAAATTACCATTTGGCTGAGGAATCCATCATGCTGATCTGGAGCCTGCATGGCCCAACTGTGGATTACATCAAGCACATGAAAAAGCTGCCCAGGAATCCTGGCACAGAATGAGATTATTTTGTTTTGCATAGGAAACCCGTGTGTTCATGCATTCATGTATATAAATATGTAAAATGGTTTGATTGCCTGTGTCTGAGGGCAGAGCCCTGTATGGGGCAGATCTTTTAACTTCAGGGGTTGTACATCTTTCATGTCAGCTCTGAGGCGGTTGAGATGAGCTGAAATGTCAGTCTTGGGGGGTCACTGGTGTGTGAGAGTTGCCACAACACAGTTTCTCTAAGAGCCCTTAGAGAATCTGTGATTTGATTCCTCTCACAGCTTGGTCCAAACCAGCTTGTGTTTATTGGCTGTGAAGCCCATTTATGTCTGCATCATCTGGGGACAGCACTTGGGGGCTGTCTGTCTGATGAAAAAGTACTTGGGGGTCAGGAGTTTTGAGACCTTAAATAATTATCTAGAGGGATGACTTCTATTGAGGAAATACTACCTATTTGATGATTTTTGTCGTGGTTTATGTCTTTAGTTAGTGCCAGCAGTGTTAAAAGGCTGAGATTTGTGTGTCCATATACTTTACACTGAATTTAAAACACAAATATCTCATCATAAGAATCTTCTTTTTAAAAATGGAGAGAAAGGAAAAATATCAGTCTGGTTAAGAGGTGGTTGTTCTTACTAAGAAAACAGTGAGTTATTACTGCTACCTCTGATGTATCTAAGTCTAGTAATACATGTATCTCTTTAGGACTAGACCTCAAAATAAATTGCAACATCAGAAACTAAATTAAAATCTTCTAAATCTTGATCCTCATATATTTTTAAGGAAGTGGTCTATTCCAAGAAGTCTAATGTATGAAGTCTTGTTAAGATTAAAGTCTCTGGAGGCTGAAGTTCATTTTTTGAGGAAGAAACCCAGTTAACAATAAAATCAGGTAATGCCAAATGATATTGTCACAAATAATTAAAATAAATTTGTATTCAGAACATCATCAGTGTATACAATAAATAATAGCTGAAAGGAAAGGCTGACCCCATGCTTGTTAAATTGCTTGGAAGTTAATTTGGATGTGTTCAGGTGAAGAAAGAAGTTTGCTCGTGTGGGACTTTTTTTTCCCCTCAGCTGCAGTTTTCTTTGTAATTCCACAAGAAATGGAATAATTTGGGCTTGTCAGACCCACCTGTGAAAAGCAGATGCCCTTGTGCACAAGTGATCTTCACTCAGATGGTGAGCAGTGAATACAGACAATGGACAGTGCAGTTGCTCCAATATTAAATTGCTCTTATGAGCCTTTCAAGCTGGATTTCTTTCCAGCCCATAGGAAATGACTGGTAATCCTTTTTTCTTTTTTTTTTTTCCCCAGAGAAGGAATGTGTGCAGTAGAAATACAATGTGTAACATACAGATTAATACATATCCTTAAGTTAGATAATTGCAAAGGTATTGACTTTCTCCAACTAAAATGAGGGTAGTGAAACAAGGGAAGTTAATTGTGGGAGAGCCTAGTTGCCTCTTTCTGTCATTGTTATCTGCTCCTTAGAATATTGCCAAACTTAAAATATTTGGGGTGAACTTTCAGTGCTGAGTGTATTATTCAGATTTGCTGCCATAGGCAAGTTCAGTCATGACAGTTCACTTTTCCTGAGCAGAGGGCAGCCTTTCCTTTGGCATCTTTTAAATTTTGAGAACTTTGTGCTTTAACTATAACCTTTTTCTTCTCTAAAGAAAATCTTAATTTGTGCAGTCAGCTGGCTGATTCAATCTGCAGCTGAAAAATGATCACGAGATGAGTGTGTGTTCAGTCCTGTTTCTGATGGGTTTTAAAAAGCACCGACAGCTTTAGTTAAACACAGCAGTGGTTTTCAGTATGTGGCTCTTTGTCTCTGTACAGGATTCCTGTGCAGGAGGTCCTGTGAGAAAAAGCTCTATCAACCACTGGAAAGAAAAGAAATTTTATTTTAAGATTTTAAGGAACAAAAAGATCTCGCAAGAAATAGCATAAGAGAAAGGTAGAACAGGGGTAATGTTAATTTAGAGTATTTTGGGCAAGTCATGGTCTTTCTTGAAGATTTTGGTATAAGTCATGTTTTTAATTTTTCTTAAATATCATGTTTTTAATTTTTCTTAAATATAATATTTTTTTTAATTACCAAACAGGTTAACAACTACTTTCGTAGTCTTACAGTATTATTTTTCAATTTCAACTATTTTCAATTATTTTCAATTACTATCAACTATTTTAAATTATTTTCCAATTTCAACTATTTCCAATAACTTGCTTGTATTAGTAATCAGTTAAAGCAAATTTTTAAATAAACAATGATTAGCATATGTGAATTCTTATCCCTGGAAGCTCCACACCCAATGAAAGCAAAACATGAGACAGATATACATCAAATAATTTGATATTCCTGTATTTAAAGCACCCAGAAGCATCATTTCACTGTAGGTAATGAGATGAGATGGGTGGGTTTCCCCACCTACTTTACAACCCTGCTCTGGATGGAGGGGGGTTTCTGGAAATGCCTGCGTCCTCTTCAGGGATGGTGAGTGCCCACTTCTGGGCATCCCATGGTCAGCAGGTTGAAGTCCCAGGAGATAACCCCGACACCCACAATGCTTGGAACTGGAACCAGTGCCTGTTAAATTGGCTGGGAAAAGGTGCTGTTTTTAACAGGACTATTTCAGGACACCTCTGGTCTCTGATTTTTCATTTACATTGAACCACAGGATCACAGAACCATGAAATGGGTTGGGTTAGGGGCCTTAAAGCCCATCCAGCTCCACCCCCTGCCATGAGCAGAGACACCTTCCACTATCCCAGGTTGCTCCAAGCCCTGTCCAGCCTGGCCTTGGGCACTTCCAGGAATGGGACAGCCACAGCTTCTCTGGGCACCTTGTGCCAGGGCTCACCACCCTCACAGGGAAGAATATCCCAATATTCCATCTAACCCTGCCGTCTGTCAGTGTGAAGCCATTCCCCCTTTCCTGTCACTTCTCTGTCTTCAGGTGGCCTGAGGTGGGGGACATTGGCCTTTAAGAAACCCAGTTCAGATGCTGAGTAAAACCCCACCAATTTTGAGATCATTGTTTCCCTTGTCTCACATTTTCAAAGACTTCAGGCACTTCCAGCCCAGTGTGTCTGTCAGGGCATTGTAGCAATTCTTGAGACAGGGAAAAGGTGAGATGCTAAAGGAAGATATTGGAGCCCTTTTGCAGGTATATCTGGTATTCTTTGATTAAACCTGGGCTTGTGATACTCCAGATATAATTCTTATATTTAGTTGAAGGTTTTTAATTTTGTTTGTTTGTTTATTTGTTTGGTTTTTTATGGGAGGGAACTGCTTCTGCTGCTCTCTACAAACTCGAGAGTGCACACTGTTGTTGAAAAGTAAGTTTTAAGGACATGTTATTTTCAGTGTAAATGTGAAGCTGCCGGTCACAGGCACGCAGACTGCCTGAAATTCATCAGTTCATGCAGCACTACTACAAATACTGCTTCTAGGCTAGTAGTTTAAAGAAAGTGCACTGTATCTTTCTCCCATTTCCAGATATGGCATAGCAGCCTGACATGATCAATCAATACCATGTGACCACTCAGCTGTGTTTGGAAGAGCTTCACAAATCACAGGCAAGTTTAGGACTCCTGAGCTGGTTGATGTAATCAGGACATGCATCTATAAAACTGGTTTCATAAAGCCTGGATTCAAGCAATTACATGGCCTCTCTGCTGGTTTGTTTTTTTTTTTTTTTTAAATTTCAGTATTATTGGACAAGGAAATAGTGTGTCCACAAAATTCAGATTTAGTAAACTGGCTACAATAAACAATCATTTAAAAAGGCATGAAAGACTAAAGAATTTTAAGTGTATGTAGATTTAATTGTAATGACTGTGCCATGTATTATTCTCAGACTCTGGAATGAGGCACAGGGACTGACATAACTTGCTCTGAGCATTCCCTGGATTAAAAATTCTTGCTGCTTGTATTCTGTCATGAAATGGTTGGCATCCCAACAGTCATGACAAGTGTGTATGTTGGCAAGGAATTAAAAATGGTGCTGCCTCTGAAGTTTAGCAGGAGGTTTCCTGCTTGGGGATGGCAGGCAGTTGTAGCTGTTACAAATACCATTCCCTTGTCTGCATTGCAGCTCATTTCTGAAACAAAGCAAGCTTGGGAACATGTTCCACTTTGTAATAGGAACTGCTACATTTGGTTTTCTTTGAGTCTTCTCTGACACTGGAGTCTTCATGTGCCCACTTCTCTTTTTTTTCTTTTGTTTTGTTAATAAATCAAATCTGACTACAGTATCTCTCTGCCTCTAAACCACAGTAAGGGCTGCTTGAAAAAGCGTGAGCCTCCCAAATTTTTTACCCTCAAGAGGAAATAACTGATTTTTTTGTTTGTCTTTGATCCAGTCTCATCAATGCAATTTTCCTTCTTCAAACAATTGAGCCTGCAGTTCATTATAGTGCAAGACCGGAACCCTTCTATTACCTTATTTTTAGCAACAATTAAATCGAGCCTTAAAATTGAATTTGCAAAAAGAAAGGGCTGTGCCAATCCCAGATCTTAGAACTCAGCTCTCAAAATTTGAATCTCAGCACTTTGCTCTCCTGGACATGTCATTTGGTGGTGTGGCTTGGTGGTGTTTGTGGCCAAATGAAGCGTACGGTGACCCCGCAGAACAATTTAAATTCTGACATCCTCATTTTCAGAATTTCCACTTGCTCTGATAAAGCACTTGAAGGAGTTTTTACTCCTTTGAATGTAGCTCTGTTGTGCTTGTGTCCATGACCTGTGCCTCTGTGGGTGTGGCAGCCCACTGGACCACCTGGATGTGCCCCCTGTCCTGGGATTCCTTTCTGGCCTCCTCCAGCCCCGAGCTGAGGGTGCAGAGTCAGAGAGCATCAGGATGCCCCAGGCAGGTGCATCCGTGCTGGAGACTCAGTGAAGCTTCTCAGCCTGGGGCAGTGAGGAGCTCCCACCTTCCCAGCCCCCTCCCAGCATCAAGGACACAGGGTGCTCTTCTCCTTTGGGGTTGAGCATCTTCCCAGAGCACAGCCTCTGACTATTTACCAGAGCTTATGTACATGATTAAAATGTAACTTCACTTCAGCTTATGGAACTTAGAAGCTCTTAAAGGAATGAATTAATGGAGAAACAAGTTGTGTCTGCTGTGGAGTCAAGGAGCTGTGCTGCAGAAGAGAAAGGTTGTTCTGCCAGGTGATTTGTTAGGGTCAAGCATTGCCTCCAGAATTTTTCAAGCAAGAATGTTTATCTGCAGTTGGGCCTGACTGACACCATCTTCATAGGACACTTGCCATTAGAGAATGTTGTAGTTTTCCTAAAGATGGCTGTTAGAAGTCTAGGAAAAGAAATTTGCTACTTGGGCAGGACGGAGGTGAGGAGATTTGGAAGTGTGTGCCAAACATGTGAGAGCAAACTCCTGTCCCAGTGACTGTGGGAGCCCAACTGGAACTTAGAAAGAGGAGCATAGTCTGAAACACTGGATATTTTACTGTTGTTGTACCCGACTGAGATATCCACATTTTATGGGTAGTAAAGCTCTCTGAATCAAGGAATTTGCTGCAAAATGTGGAGCCCTCATGTTATTTACCTAGCATGGAAGCGTGGCTAGCATCAGGCAGGCTGAGAGATCCACAAAAAGAAAAAAAATCTGATTAATGGCACCTAGGAGAGGGCAGAGTAGCCCCCTGCAAGGAACCAGATCCCTCAGAATGCAAAACTGCCGGACCAGGATTTCAAGCCCATGTGGAGGTGCTGTGTCTGTGTATGAGCCTGACAAAGGGGATAAAAATGACAAGATGAAGGTAGAGCTTTCTTACACTTTCACCAGACAAAATGAAAGAGTGAAATAAAACTGCCAGGAATTGAATACACAAACCCCAGAACAGCTGGGAAAAATATTTGAGGAAAATATACAGGAGATAGCAGAGGGATACTTTTCTCTAAATCCCAAAAGCAAGAAGCAGAGAAGAGCATAGATGCTTGCATTGTGTGGTGGAAAATTCTGGCATGCACATGTACATTAGAGACATAAAAGATCCCCTAATTAGAGACAGGATCATTTGTGGGACATGTGATTCCAGTTTACAGGAGAATTGCTGAGAAAAAAAACATCTAACCCTAAAGGAATGAATCAAAGAATAAGAGCAGCTGAACTATCCAAGAAAAAGAACAAAACAATGGCCACTTTTGCAGGACACAACAGAGTCCAGGAGAGAGGGAAGAGGGGAATGAACCTGTGAGCAATGCACAAAAGTGAAGTAGGATTTGGGACTGGTGGGATGGGAGCCACAAGAATTTATTTAGCTCAGCAGTGGGCAGTGGTGCTGTACCTGGCTGAGCAGACTCTCCCCTCCTCAGCAGAGAAGCAGAAGGAAACAACAGGGCAGTGAGGTGGACGAAGCAACAGGCTGTTCTGGAGCTCAGAGTGTCTGAAGGAAAAACGAATCAAAGAGCCAGCCTTTAGGGGTCTCTGGGTTAGCAATCTCTACTTAGCCACCAAGTGTTTGCATGGAAAGCACAACTGTCAAAAGGAAAGTTGGGGGGATCCATTTGTATTTCCGAGAGAGGAGAAGGAGGAGGAGAAGGTTTGAAAGAGGCACCAGGAAGTCAATCTGTCTGAGCGTGACCTGAATGTTACCCCAGTTTTTTGTGTTTCTCTGTGCTGTTCTCTAAAGAAAAGCCAATTATATTTCAGAAGAATAGGGGCCTCTCATGTTGTTATTCATCATGTGGCACATGAAACACCAACACTAACTCCAAAACTGTGAGTTAACCTTGTCCTTTCATCACGTATGGTCATCTCATCACCAGGCTGGTGACTGCTCAAAGCTGCCTGAAAGTGGTTGAGCCCCAGACAACTAAACTTTTATACATCAGTACAAAAGCAGCAAAGAAGATGAGAAGGAAAACTGATTGTCCCCAGGGACACAGCATAGTGGTTTGGGTAGTCCTGCTTAGAAAGTCACTTGTGGCTTTTATAATGAGGAACTTAAGGTTTGAATTTTCAGACTTATTAGCTGTACATTTGTTTGTTTTTTATTAACTTAATATACTACGTGCCACATTTTCCTTGGGGTATTGAGTCAAGTGATGGATTCATCTAGTTTAGCTCTAAATGCATGGGCTCTCTTTTTCATAAAACTTGGAAAAGATTTGGGTCTCGTATATCCTGAATGATTTTATTTTATGCCTGTATATTTTGGTACAGCAGCTAATGTTTTCTGTCCTGGTTCTTTTCTGACAATAAGGGCTTCTGGCTAATGTAGAGAGGGAATGTAGTTTTTGTTTGTTCTCTTTCTTGACCTGTGAGAATTAGAGTTGTCTTCTTTCATGAGCAGGTAGAGTTAAACCACTTTAGTCTACAAAAGAATCACTGGAAGTTTCCAATGCCCTCCCTCTCTGCTTCAATGGAAAGAAAAGCAGGTTTTAAAAAGTCTGAGAAAGATATGGCTATTAAGCTAATCCAGTATACTTCATCAAGCTGCTAAAAATCTTGACTCTTAACAGTGATTAAATATAATTGCATCAGTAAAGGTGGTGTAAAAAAACCCCTGGCTTTCATTAGAAGCTATCTTTAGGAAACCATGGTTCCTTGACTTAAAAAGTTACATGTAACATCACTATTTTATTTTGGGAATATTTTGAAGGTTTCTTAAACAGAGGGTTATGCAGAAAAAAATAAATAAACCCCAGCAGAACAAATACACAATTCTGAAGTATTCTTCTGTATTTCAATATATATCTGCAGTGCATGTGATATATTAAAAAACAAAATTGTTCACAAAACTGAAAAATTAGTGGATAAATATTGAACCATGTTAAAGATCTGATCAAATAGTAAAGATATTCCAAAGAAAAAAAACGAATTAACAAACCACCACATATGTGTGGGATAAAATTGTTATAGGATGGAATGGAAGGACTCCTAGTAATTTTAATTTAATTATATTCTTTTTTTTTTAATACTCTTCAGTTTGGAAGGGAATCTGTTCACTGTTTTAAGAGCTAAAAAACAATGTTGCTAAACTTTTTCTCTTATTTTCATAAATTTAAAATTTGAGCTGTGTCAGAGCCTTAACACTGCACAATCTTCATAGAGAATTTAAAATTCCTCCAAGTTATGTGATCTGAAAAAGCTCTTCCTAGACAGTCAGATGTTAAAAAATTCAGCAGTTTTGCTATAATTCAGAACACCACATGCTGCTCTGTATCCTTGGGCTGAACTGGATATTTGCACTTTTGTGTTTGTTTTGTAGATTATGAAAAATTGTGTAAACTGAAAGGGGACTGTAAAACCTCCTACACCGAAATACTGAAAAATATAAAATAATCTAATTCTTACCTAGCTTTGTCATTGCCAATGTTAAATGTTACTGCAAGTATTTATTGCAAGAACCTGAGTTACTGCAAAGACAAAAGTACAACAGTGAGCCTTGTTTGCTTAGAGAAATCATATACTCCCAATGTGTTTGAGGGGAATAATCATCCATTTTTTGTGGGTATTCAGGTGAAGTGATAATTCTGAAGCAGAGAATGCTGTTGATAATGTTTCCACTGGGATACTCACTAAAAACGTAATTAGCTGTTTCCATAAACAGAGTATAGGCAAAGTTTAAGTCCAGATCTTGACTGGCCCATGATGAGATGCTGAACTAAATGCTGGTTTGTCTTCTTCACATACTTTCTGCTTTTAAGTTATTAGAGCTATTAAAACCATTAAAAATATGTCAGTATTTTTATATTAGGGCATTTAATGAAATATTCCAAACATAGGCATTTATAGGTAGATATGCTCTATACAAAAAAAGATAATGTGGATGGTGAAAAATTAGCCCCGTGTGAATTCATTATTTCTATTCTGTTTAAATATTTTCCTCTTATTTTGAGAATCCTAATGTGGAAAAATATTTCTATAATTTGTATTTGGCATTTTTGCCCTTGTGCAGTTTTGATTCACAAGTTAAAATCCTGTTTCCATGGAAATTAGCTGAATTTTTGATAAGCTTTGAATTTCTCCCACAAATTAAGGCAACTGGGGAACATCATTTGGGCTGATTCTGTCCTTAATGTCAGCCATAATATTTTTCCTTTTATTCCATGTGGATGGGGGCAGTATTTTGATGATGATTTAAGTCAAGATTCCCAAATGTTACTGCAACAAGTTCTGTTTTATCAAGGGAAACGAGGGTACTTGATAACATCGAGCGAGTTTTTGTGGGACAGCCATCCACAACTTCCTCAGCAGGAGCAGCAGATCTGCCCCTGCCCCCCACCATAAACACCAGCAATCCGTGTAGCTTTTCTCTGATTACTTTCAGAACAGCTGAAATAAAAATGAACACTGTTTTTTAGGAAGTAAAAATAAATAAATAATAAAGCCAATAATATAAGCTTGATATATAGCTTGAGAGGAGAGATTAGGCTAAATTTATTTTATGAGAATATTCAGGAGAAGTGAAACTCCAAGCACCAGCTTGTTTTCCTAGCTCTAACTTGTAACTGGAAGAGGTGCATGGGATAGGAATTGGCTGCTATGGGCAGGATGGGACAAGAATGCCATCGTTTGCTACTCTGCAAATATCTGTCCTAGGCCCTCAGATGGGAGGGTGGCAGTGAAAGCAGAACCTTCCCTGCACTGGAAATGCCAGGTGATGGACTTGAGCAATATTCACATTCTGAGTGTATTTTTGGCTTCCCTAATCTTTGATCCTGCCATTGAATCCGCGGGGGTGCAAAAATCCACCCACACAGATCCGATGTCAAAATCCTGGCCTTAATTATTTATGGTTTGGTTTGGACAAATTATTATTCTCTGTGCAATAACCACAGTTATTACCAGAAATACTGGACAATCTGAAATCACACATATATACATTGTGTAGGTATGAACTTTTTTTTTTAATAAAGGTCATATCTTTATTAATGTGTTTTTACTCTCAACTGAAATTCTCATTTCTGAGTCTTGCCCTCTGCTGCTTTTCACCTGACCAGACTGGCCTGGATCTATGGCAATTAATTCTCAGAAAAAAGGAGTTCATAATGTTTATAATCTGAAATCCTGCCTAGAACAAAAAGAACATTCACCTTTATACACCTTGCACTAAGATCCTACTGATTTTTTATACTGCAGATAGACTGTACTAGCTTTCTGCACTAAAGAGGCACCCCCTTTTTTAACTGTCTCTGGGCTCTATCCATTATGCCAACCATCTCAAGTTAGATCATCTTCATCAGCAAATAAACAGCAAAGGAATCTCTTAGGAAGAAAATTCCTTTAAACAGGAATAGTAAATTTCACAAAAGAAAACTAAAATCAGAATTTTCCAGCAAAATCAGACATGCTAGAGCCACTGCAGAGCTTGGCAATGTCAGCCAGCACCATTCTTTAATTAAGTAAGGAAAACTTGGTGAGTTTTATGTGTTTCCCATAGTCTTTCTTTCCTTCTTTTCGTCTTATTTTTTCCTGAATTTTTAATCGTAAGTTAATACTGATCTAATTGCTGACATAATGTTTACAAATAGGTTCCCAGTACTTGAGTATTGCTTTAAATTTGGATTTTTGTCTTTTGTTTTTCCTTACTAGAACTGTGTATAAAAATGTGCTCTCTTCAAAAGTTCATGGGTAGGACATGGCAGGCCTGGTCATTTCACTTCTTGCATCTTCTCAGTTGGAAGTCAACTGAAAATCAGCAGAAGCTCCCAGGCAATTCCTGTGCCTGCTTAGGATTGTTCAAAAACGACTTTTGTTTGAAGTTAAAAATCTGTACCCCATTTTTCAATGAGGTGCCAACCAGGTGCTCTAAAACATGTTCCTAATTATTTGCTTTTGATCTAGTTTTGATTTTCAAGTTCATCTCTGCTTTTAGATCCAAGATATCAGTGGAGTGTATTATGGATATGGATTGCAGTTCCAGTGTCAGAGTGTCTGAAGCAGTTCTTAGAGTCACACAAATATTTGTTTTATACATGTTATTTTTGAGGAAAACCCAATGGCAATAAAAATGTTCCGGAAGGGAAGAAAACTTTCTAGTAAAAATCACATTTGTGTGAGTGCCCTATCTGAAAATGCTAGAGCCCCACAAAGCACAGCATATCTGTCTCACCAGAAGCAGTATAATTCCTTTTCACTAGAGAGTGTGTGCAGTTTTCAAAAATTAAATACAGCATTAACATTTCTCCAGGTTATTAAATAACACACAAGACCTTTTCCAGTTGGGTACAGTTTGTATTTCCAGGTCATGGTTGTGTCTGGCACTTCTTCAGAAAAAGTGTTCTGAAGCTTTCAAAATTGCACCTTTCAGAGCTTTGGTTCTCTGCAGTTGGCGTTGGAATTAATTGTTTTCTAAGCCTGAAGTAAACCTCTTGAGGGGATCCTCTGTCTCCTCCTGATTGAAAGGAATTGTAAGCTAAGGCTGTGGGTCCACATAAGGCCTTTAGTGATGAGAAGCCAGTTTCACAATAGGGAAGAATTTTACATTTAATACATTTGTACAGTTTTGTTTGGGTTTTTGGTTTTCTTTTTCCCCTGCAGAGTTACCAGATTCTAGCATGGGTTTTTTTTTTTTTTTTGAAGATTGTGAGCCAAGGTTCAAAAATCACAGGTCATTCTGGAAATGACAGTGTTGAAAACTGGCTGATAGCCCTTTCAAAGGTTTCAAGGTGTTCAGCTTTGTGCAGGAGACCCACCTATTAAAGTGTCTCAGGCTGGGATACAAAAGCCCAAACTTACCACCTTTTAGTCTTTGACCTACTTCAATTTTTATAAGAAATTACTGTAAATATCTACTTGCCAATTAATACAAAGCAATATCTGGTAGTTCGCCACAGTAAAAAATTGTCTGCACTCATATATCCATATGGGAGGCATGGATGTGAAACAAACAAGAACTGTGTTTCATCTTTCAAGCTACAATTAGATTGTGGCTTTTCAAAATCTGCAGATTTTCTTTGTAAATTAATCTTCCAGTGTCTTTTGTTGCTGTCTTTCAAGTTCTATCGGCTTCCAGCTAGAAAGCTAATGATAAAGCATCAGAATTGCACCCTTTTAAAAGAAGAAAAGCAGGGTAGGCATCTGTAATAGTAGTGTAATGACACCAAATCTGCATGTACAGTTTAGAATTATTTGCCTACATGCTCGTTCATTGGCACACAGACGTTTTCTTCAGCGCTTTATCTGCGTGTGATGTTTTGCAGCACCAGTCTGGCATCATTAGACATCCAGCCGCCAGCATTTCAGAGATTTTTCCACAGAGCCATAAAATTGCACCTTCCTCATTGAATCTAAAATCCAGCCCACCTGTAATAACAGAGCAATGCAACTGTATGGATCTCTCCTGGATGTCTGCAGTGCAGTGAGCTGGGGTGGCTTGCCTTCACACTGAAGTAAAGGTCATGTCCTAATGTTATGCCTTCCTGTTTAAAATGAATGGCTTGTAAATGTTTATCTCAGCTAGAAGTGAGAACGTGGTCTACATCTGTGCTCTCCAATTCCCCTTGGAGAAACCCTGTGCAGTGAAACAGCTGCATATCCCTTCACGTCCTTCCTTGCTGTTAAACATGTACATCTCTGGCTTCAGCTCTTTGCCAGGTTTCCCCTGCTCATGTTTGGATTCCAGGCTGAAGTTTGAAGTTGTGTTGTCTGGATTTATAGTGGGTTACATTGTTTTCTCCAGGAAAAAGCCAGAGAAAGAGATCAGCCCGGTGCAGACAGACTCACAGTCCGTGCATTGTCATGCAGGGTAGAGTTTCTTTGGTTCTGCCAATAGGTATTGCAGTGTAAAATGTCTGGAGGCTAGTTGGGGCTGCTTCTCTAGAGACAGGACCAAAGTATACAGTATACTGGCTTTCATTTTGCTGTTTTTGGACAGTCAGGGCTGCTTTCCATTTCCTACAATGTTCCAATATAACCAAGGCACATGTGCTCGGTAATGGAGGCTTCTGAGACCTGGGGCTTCTGTAAAAAGGAAAAGAGCAAAGTAGTATTTATACAGTATAATATTTGGATTCGCTAATGGGCTGTGAGGTGGGTGTTATCACGAACTACTGTGTGGCAGGAAAGGTTCCTAAAACACAGATCAGCTTACTCCATCTCCAAATGGTTGCAGATAACAAAGTGTTTAGTTTCTAATTAGACTTGTGTTGTGCTAATTCTCGCGAGCAGTGCAAGTGATTGACGTGCTGCATTTTAGTGGCAAGTAGCAGAGCAGCTGAGTGGAGCTCAGTGATGAAGCCAGCATCCAGCTGCTGTGGAAGGCACACAGCTCCCAGAGACTGATTTGGAGGATGAACATACGCTGATTGGTGTGG
The DNA here is from genome assembly GCF_022539315.1 of Serinus canaria. Taxonomy (NCBI): domain Eukaryota; kingdom Metazoa; phylum Chordata; class Aves; order Passeriformes; family Fringillidae; genus Serinus; species Serinus canaria. The sequence goes on along the minus strand of NC_066314.1, from coordinate 64,492,304 downwards.
CCTTGCTCCGAGGGAAAGGAGGAAATAAAGGCACGCAGTCTTCAATTAGACTAATGATATTCTAGTCCTAAAAGGATTAGGAAAGAAACATCTTACTGAAAATAAAATCCAATGTGTAATAATTCACAAATCATGTATTTACTTTGGATACTATTTTTCACTGTTTCTTAGGAGAGGATGGACGTTATTCTTTTTCCATGCCTCAGTCCCCTGTATTTAAAACACAGATGGCTCATCCTAAGTGCTGGTTTCTGTACATGTAAGTAATAAGTGTACACTTCAAGGCAGAGCCTTGTGAACTGTTTTTTGATGGAACATGCCAGAGCAGCACAGGCATTTTATGTAACTAAAATTATTTCAGAATAGTTTTTGCCAGCACTTTCCTTTGTGGCCAGCTCAAGTCAGGATGTTTGGTAGTGGAGTTCCACTGTGGATATAAAAATAAAAATATGGATTTGATATAAACAGTCTCATTGAGCTGGCCACAAAGGAAAAAAACTGGTTGGGTTACTGTAAGGAACATCTCCTAACTTAAACCCTCTAGTCAGGTCCAAATCCCTTCAGTCAGATTGTTGATGTAAAGTTTGGCTTTTTCAAATCATCATCATCATCATTGCATTCAGTACTGACAAAGACTGTGCCTGTGACTCTTGGATTTATTCTTGTAGCATTTGATTTTTTCACAGCCTTTACAGCCCCTGTGAGGCCAAGCCCCTGTTCCTTTGCTTTAGGGGCTTTTTGGGTCCCCATACATGTATTAAAGGAGAGGGGCTGGCTAAGGAGTGGCATTTTGTCAGGATGATCAAGCTGTGGCTTGCTGCAAATCCCATCTGCCCTCTCCACAGGCAACATTAGAGGCCCTTCCTGGAACAAGCTCCTCGGGGATTTACCTGCGTAGGATTTACCAGTACGGGGTCACTGGGAAGGCAGATGGGACACATGATGACAGACTTGGACCAGTTGCATTTGGCAGAGAAAACACCTATGGAGTAGGATAGTGACTTTATGGGTCAGAATTTCTTTTTAAGTGGTATTCTTTGTGGATCTCATCCCCCAGTCAAATAGCAAATACTGTGGTACAAATAGCAGTGGTACCGTGCAGGGCTTAGATTTTCAGAATTGCCAGGTGGGCACTGCAGGCTGCAAAGAGTGTGTGTGTGCAAACCCTGGAATAGATAAAGGTATTTGTTCCTGTCTGTGTGCTTCAGCCTGCCAGGGATACTTTTTTGCAGGCTGTGTAAGGAAAAATCAGATTTTGCTTTGTCAGTTGATGTTGGGGTGAATTAGACTTGAAAGCCACAACAATATCCCAGGTAATAAAACTTAATCTTGAAGTAAGAATGACACATTTTGTCTTCTGCTTGAGAAAGGAAAGTGTAGGGCAACCCAGGCTTCTCATAGTGTTTTGTCTCTCTCAGAAAATGCAAAAAGAAGGCTCTGGACTTTGTGAGAGCTTTAGGAAACTTAGGAGGAAAAATAATGTGGTGTAAACGTTCACTTGACCCAATTACGGGCAGCGTGTTTTAAATATATAAACTTGTAAAGTGCTCATGCTTTTTCATGAGTAAAAATGAGTAAAAAAATTTTTGCTGAGTAAAAATGTTCTGCTGCTTGCTGTGAAGATGAAACTTATCTTGGACTTCACTGGCAGTGAAACCAGGCTTGCTACAGATCTGTGTTGCAGATTAGGTCATTTACTCATATTTCAGTTATGTTTCTTCCAGTTTTTCTTCCTCCTCTGCTCTGTTAAAGTACTGCAGCTGCCTGGAGGGCCATAGGCATTGAAAAGGCTTGAAGCACTAAAAAGAGAAATTTTGGGTCCTTTTTCTTAGTCAAACAGTTTTTATGTTCCAAGTACAGTACTTTATGCTGCCCAAGGACATGGATATAATTTGCTATACTTTAAAATAACACAAAAGCCATTCTCGCTCTCCTTGAAGCCAGTGAGAACATTCCACTTGCTTTCAGGGGGAATTTGTTAGCAACCCATGATGCAGTTTTTGTCAGAGCAGGAAAAAGCTGAGAGTCCATAGTATCATGTAAATGAAAAATGAAAGAACTTGGTGCCATATCATTTGCACATTTCAGAGAGAAACTGTCTTGAGTTTGGAGAAGAGTCCCATAAACTTGTTACTTAGGCACCCTCACATCCAGAGAAATCCAGAGGAAGAATTGTGCAACTGCCCTCCAGCCCTCCAGGTAGTCTTTTGTCTCAATGTGTGTTGAAGCATGGGGAAGGAGGAACCACCTTCTTGTCCTGGGTGTTCCCTTCAATCTGCAGGGTGAAGTGTCAGCTGCAGTTTGAGTCTGTAATAATCACCAGTAAATCATAAATCTAGAATAGTTGCTTGTGCAAAGCAGAGCTTGAAATGGAAGTATTCCAAGGAAGACATCTCTTTTTGTAAAGAGAGTTTTCCCCTGGGCTTTCCCTGCCACAAGCCAGCAGAAGTTTGGCTAATGGTAAATGTACCTTCCAGACACCTGCCTCAGCAGCATGGCAGCTAAAAGAAATGTCTCATGTTCCCTCCACATGAGATCAGCCTTAAAATTCTCCAGAACAAGGAGGTGTCTCTGCAGCTGTGGAGAGCCTGGGGCCTTGTCAGGCATTCTTGCATTTTTCAGCTTATTCTTGTTGCACCTTGATAGAAGTAGGACTTAATTATTAGATCTTCAACTTTAGACTCCCTGCAGTCACTCAGTGCACAGGATTTATTTTATCTATAATTTTCCACTCTAGCCTTACAGTTTACTATAGGGAGAGTATATACTTGCAGCTACAGGCAGAATTTGCCTACCAGGAAAATACATGGTTTTGAGCTCCATGGGATGTTACTGATGTGTAAATCATTTCATCTCTTCCAAATCGTGACCACTCTGTCCTTTTTCACAAGATACCTTGCCTTAATGTTTTAAAACAGTGGGTGATTTTGGATGATCAGGTTCAGCAGTCTTCAGAGGGACCCAAAATCTTTAGAAATTGCTATTAGGGAAGATTATATCTTCTAAAATCACATTGCCCCAAGTTTCAAAAATCTCAGGCTAGCATCAATATTCATAAGAGACCCAAGCTCAGCAATATTTAATGAAAGAATACCTTTGTGGAAAGTACTTTACATGCACAGTAAATGCATTTTAGAACCTGTTTGAAATAGATGTGTGGAGCCTTATGTTCAGAGAAAGACAAAAACTTTGCAAACAGAAGTGTTTGAAACTGGGAAGAAGCGTGTGGATCTTTTGCTACTGGATCTGGATTTTAATTAGACCTCTGTGCTGCTGTCTGGCTGTGATGAGGTGACACATCAATCCATGCAGTCATCAGGACAGAATGGTGAGGAGAGGCAGAGACTGGGAGAACCAGGGCTTAGAGGAGACTTGGACTTGTGCCTGATATGGCCCATGGCAGTGTCTGGTTGGTGAGGCTGGCTGCAGTTTTGAAAGATGAGCAGAATGAAGGAAAATACCAAAGAAGAAGAAATGAAGTACACTCTGGGCATTCTGTGACATTTCTGTTCTCGCCCAGCTCTATGTGAAGTTGCAAAATGTGTGTATGTACTTATGTTGATTTATCTTCATGTTAAGGTCAGTTAACTGACTCTTCCACAAAGGTAGAACACACATTTTCTCACTGGCCTCAAGAGAAAACATTCTCTGCTGTTCATTCTGATGAATTTAGAAGAATTTCACAGGGCATTTTCCCAAATTCTCTGCTTGTATGAAATGGTGCATCATCACTTTACTCCATATAAACTTATGCCAGTTTTTGTGGCAGGTGATATGGCCTTGATGACAAATCATTTGTCCCCAGTTCCTGAGTTACCAAGAGATGGAAAGTTTTTCTTAGGTTTGGATTGTAGTTTTTCTGTAATGTGCACACTCCAGGTGAGTTGGCCTAAGCCAGTGAGGTGTCTGTGTATGTAGATACTGTACCCCAGCTAAAACAGGTTTCTGGTTCAGCTGAAGAAGGGGAGCAGGAGAAGGGTTGGCAAAGTAGCCACTAAATCCAGCAAGGCTTCAAGCACTGCCAGTAGTCTTGAGCGTGGTTCAGTTCAGGAGGTTCAAAACAATTGCTAAAGGAGCAGTGCAAATATTTTCCGTCCTTTCCTATGAAATGACATGGTTTGTTTGCTGTTGCTTGTTTACCTGTTCTGCATGGTATGTTGCATTTATCAGTCAAATACACTGTAGGGGGTAACAGTACTTTAATAATGATGTTTTGACTTTTGCTGTGTTTATTCTGTGTTTTCTGACTAAATTCATACTCAGGTGGCTTTTTCTTCTGCTGTTCCAGCATACCTGTCTCAGGCTGCCCCTAAAAAGAAAAAGCAGTAATCTGGAAAAAAGAACTCAGAACACACAAAGAGGAGCCACTGGAGACTAATCTGCAAGGTATTCAGGTATTTGCACTTTCATACCCTACACAATAATTGGTGCACACACATGGTATGCTCTGCAGTTCTTGTTAACTCACACAAAGTGGGTGCCTTTATTATCTAAATAAGCAAAAAGTCATGTGAAAGATGAAAGTTGTTTAGTCAGAATGCCCCCATTCAGTTTAAAATGGAGCAAGGTTTGTAAAGGTAGATTTACAGCTCCAAGTTCAACACACATTGATGCTGCTGTCCATCACATCTGTTAGCCAGGTCAGATTTTACAGTCTGGTACTGCCCAGTGCACTGATGGCCATTTGAGAAGTGGTGGAGAAAGAGGATCCTTCTCTGACTTCCACTGGAGCAGAGTGAACAGCCCCTCCTCTACTGATGGGCTAAGGCACTGTGACACTCCTGCTGACCTCAGGAATTAGGTCCTGGGCTAGGCCTACAGTGAGGAAGAAATTAATTTTGGATCCCAGAGATGCCAGAGGTCCTGTGTCAGTTGCCAGGTCTCAAGGATTTTTGTGAGTTTTAGGTATATATGTCCTGTATACAGCTGAAAGAAAATAAGGCTTTTACAGTTCTCAGTGCAGAAAGAGACTTTCTAGTTGGAAAGCAAGAACAATCCAGAGAAATGTTGGAATTTTCTAGATATTAGGAAAATAGATTTTTGTTTATGAATACATGCAGCAGAAAGTAGCACAGCTCTGTTGAGTCTGTGTTCCATATCTCTGAAGCTGGGAAAATTCTTTGTGTGATTCCTTCTCCATGCTCTGTGTGCGCAGGTGATGGCATACATGCATGACATGAATGTGTAAAGTGACAACTTAATGGCAGCAAGTAATTACATATGTGTTTGTATGATGGTGTGAGTGCAGAGGTTGGCTCTACACAGTTTTGTAGCTGATTAATTGGGGGAAGCAAATGAGCTGCTAATGGGAGTAAAGGTAATGGGAGTAAAGGTAAGAGTTAATGGGAGTAAAGGTAAGAGTTGTGCTTGCCCAGTGCACCAATACCAAGGGGCATTCAGAGAAAACGTTTTATTTGTACAGTCATTGCAGTCTTATGTTATCTCATTGCAATGATTAAGCTGTTATAATTAACTGTTGTTCATGATGAAGTATTTTAAACAAACCCACAAAAGCAGAGGTATCTCCTAAGGGTATATATTTAATGGTTATATCACTGATATGTGAAAAAATCACTCTCGTTGAATGTTGTATCATATGTGACTCTCTGAAAAGCAGATGCAAGTAAACAGCAAAGTTACTATGGGTATTATTGTAATTCCTGAATTACATACTCTATCAGCTTCCAGATATTTATTCACAGTGGTATTTTTATATGTCCATTCCCATGGTCTGGGCAGTGTGTTCATAGACACTGCTGTACTCTTTCAGATTCTGCTACCAAACTGCTTCTGGGCCTTCATGTAGTTAGCTTCATTTGAGAGAATTTCAGATAAGTTATATGGAAAATTGATAGTAAATCCCAGAGTATCAGGTTTTGCTGCACATAATGCAGATGTAACACATGGGATCAGTGAATGATGGTATAGTATTTAAGTATTTAGTATTATTAGTGCTTTTTCCTTTCAGTATTTTGTCTTTTTTTTTTTCTTTTTTTTAACCTTTTTATTTTCAGCATTGGACCTCCAATGCAAGTAGTTGCTTGCCATGGTGTCCCAAAAAAGTAAAATCAATGGTGAAAATTCTTGGTTTTCTACCAAGTGTTTTAGAACCTTGAGCCAGCTCATTAGCCTTCAGAAACATCCTCAGTCTCACTTTAGAACTACAGTTTTCTCTGTAAGAACAGGAAACTCTTGTCAGAATCTGCTAATGTAGACTTAGGAAAGGTTTCTCTTCAGCTTTGAGAGTTGATACTGTTTTCTTGTAAGAAGATTATTTGTATCTAAATAATTTCAATTTTTAACCCTTTTAGAAATAAGTCCACTTGAGATTAAAAAAAGTTTTACTGCTCAGTTATGCAGTTCGTTCCAAAGAGAACTTAAAGGCAGGAGAAACGAGCCTTACACCAATTTTATTGACAGTAGATGGGAAGAATAGTACCTGAGAACATTCTGTAAGCTGAAATTATGGACTCATTCTGTACCCGAAGGTGGAGGTCAAATCAAACATCCAGTATGTTAGATGAGAATTACTAACCTTCCTTAAAGTTCTGAAAACTCATCATTATGGGGAAAATAGACTTTGAATTTCAGACTGTGATCATTCCTCAAAATAAGAAAACTCTAAAAGTCGGATTTTCCTCTAAGAAATTTCTGACTGTATATGATTTGGGTAACTATGAGTAACAAGCTATTTTAGAAAGGATTTTTTTTTTTCCTTCTTTGGGGAAAAAATGTACTTAATGCTTTTTGCAAACCTTTCATGTTTCTAACAATACCCTGATACTAAGTATAACAAAGCTACTTACAAGTGTTGCTGTATTTGAGAGATACAGCTTTTAATTTGTTTTCAAAGAAGGAGTGCTTCTATTTCACAAATTTTGTGTAATTTTGGGACCTGAGAAACTTGCAATGAGTGTTTTGTCACAGTCAGTATTTCTAGATAATGTCACTTTAAAAGGAACTTTTCCTAATTATAAAACTTAGCAAAACTCTCAAATTTTTAAAGTTCCCAAAATTGTGGTTTGTAAGTTTGGTTTCCTTGATAATGTTCAAAACATGAATTAGTTTAGGGGTTTTTTTTCCTTTTTATTTTTTTTTCTGAAGGCAGAGCATTCATTGGACCTAAGAAGCATTTATTGAACAGTAATGGGGGAGGGAAGAGAGTTTCAGATATGAATTAAGTCTGAGTTGTAGTGACTCATAACTGACAACAAAACACCCAAGAAGAGATGTGAGACAGGATGAGATTAAATGAGACAAGCCATGAAAGGAGGGACAGATTTATGACTTATTGGCCTACAGATGGGATGAGAAGATATGAGTGGAGAATGAGATCATCAGGCAGAAGTCTGCTGGGGGAAAAGGAGGGGGTTCACAGGACACATCCCAGTAGCCTCCTGTGCATAGTGGGAGGATTGATTTAAGCCACAGGAAAATCAGTGTTAGAAATGATACAAAGATGAGTTAGATCCCAAACCTCAGAGGGGCTAGATTTTTCTCTCCTTTCACTTAGAAAAACAAAGACACAACAGTTAGGAGGACTCTAAGCCTGCAGCAGTACGTGCAGAGCACACACTCCAGAGGTAGTCTCACCTGCTTAAATCATATTTGCTTCTTTTCAATGTTACCAATGCAGGGCTCTTTTCAGAAGTTTAGGAGAACTGCTGGATTGCTTAAAATAAAGACAAGAGGCAGAATTTTCACCTTCAATCTAAACTATTCAACAGTTTTCTTAATTAAGATTTGCTTTTCATCCCTGAAACTGAAAGCATGTTTCTAAGTAACTACGTTCTTCATGCTAAGCTGCAGCCAAGGCACTGTCTATGGGTTATATTGGTGGAATTGATTGCCAAGTGTGTTTGGGTGGATTTTCAGTTGGCCAAATCATAATCCTTTTCAGGATTCAGTATCTTAAAGTTCTCACCTACAAAATGAAAATAAGGCCTTGGATGCTCACAAAGGTCTGTACAAATCTGTGGAGTTGCTGTGTTACTGTAGCCAGGACCCCTGTCCCTTTTCTAATTTTCTTTTTGTATCCTCTGCAGAGAGATGAGGAGAATCTGGAGAAATGCACTGAATTCTGCCCTTTAGCTGAATCTGTAGAATCAGTTGGCAGCCTCTTGAAAAATACTTTTCTGGTGGAATTTCTTCTTACATCTGATTCTGATAGGAGTGGGGAAAAGGCAAATGTGTGTTTGTCACAGATTCAATCATTTTTGCTCCATGATTTAGCTAAGAATACTAAGGACTCATCTGTGCATGTGGACGGCTTGAATTAAAAGTTATTAAACTTGGTACTGGATCAGTAGAACTTGAGGTGATCAGTAGAGCAGTTCTGATTTGGCTGGAACTATGAAATTTCATTTGGAATATAAAAGTGAACGGCATTAAAAATTCACAAAGCCTCTGTTATTCTTTAGCTATATCTGGAGCTATTTAGTTTTGGGTGGAACTGAAAAAAATGGCTAGATTTTTCCTTAGAAAGATAAAGTTTAAAAATTGTGAAACTTTTTTGCTCAATTTGAGCCAGTGGGCTGAAACAAGATTTGGTTAAGTTTCAGTGTGTAATACTGTGCATTATTTTAATTATTGCTGATCATTCACTCCACGGCAGTGTGCATGGAGTCAGAGTTCCCTTCAGGAAGAGCTGGAACATCTGAGCTTAGTGCTGGGACTCATCCTGCAGCAGGAGGATTGTCCAGCTGCTCAGACTGGCACCTGTCCTCAGCCCTGTCTGAACCCAAATGCCTAAGGAAGTGTGTAAGGACAAGGAAATTGCAGATCATATTTCAGCTAAGTGATCTCTTGGTGCTCCCCCACCCCAGAGAAACATGCAGTCAGACATAGTTTATTTCTCATTAGCAACTGAAGTGATTTCTATTCTGTAAACTTGCCCGACCTCCCTTGAGCCTTGCAGCCTCCCTTGCAAGGAGTCCTAGAGCATAACACACCTGTTGTGAAGAGCCACTTGGTTTTTGTTTGTTTTCAAACTACCTCATGCTAGTTGGAGATGAAAGGATACCTTATAGAATCTGACAGTGAAACTAGGAAAGGATTTTAAGATAGTATTTTTTTAAATGTAGTTTGTGTTTAGGCATTAGGTTAGTGTGGTGGGTATAGCACAGTTAAGTAATCGAGGACCAGGTTGCCTTGTGAGTGAAATAAGTATAACCTAGAGGGTCTGTGCTTCAAAAGAATTTAAGTCTTAGCAGCCATATCAGTTTTAAGCATGGGCATATTTGGTAATAGCAGGAAAACTCCTGATGGATTCCAGTTAATGAATCATTTGAGCATGCATTTAACTCCTCTGCACATTTCAGACTGAGCTGTGCTGGGGTACTGAGTCTGGGTCTTACTCTGGAGGTACCTCTCTGTTTGTAAAATTTAATCCTGTTGTAACACTTAGGGTGGGTTTATTTTTATTTGTTTGCTGGATAAACACCATGTGCTTTTGACTTTGTTGTCCTTTGTTGGATAGTGTTCATTTTGTGTAGAGCCCTGATTCTAACTGGGAGCTAATTGAGATCAAGGTGTTCTGGGATGTTTCTGCTTGCCAGTGATAAGAGGGATGAACAGGAGAGAGAAGTAATGGGAAGAGAGAGGTAAAGGTGCATGAGGAACCCTGAAATCTAAAGATACGAAGAACATGGATCATCAGTCTGTTACATCCTGAGACACAAAATCTCCTTGGGGTGGGCTAATAAATACTTCAGTAACTTCAGCCGCCTGAGCCACTGTGTCTACAGACATGGTTCCCCTTCATGGCACCTTCTATGAAATAAGAACACAGGAAGGGCTTCAAATGGAAAACACTGGAAAGAGAAAATTACTAAAATTACAATTTGCTCACCAGGTTTTGTAGACTAATAAGATTATTCCTGCAAAACCAAATGACCAGCCAAACAAATTAACAACATCATGGTAATGGCGAGACTGATTTTAACTAAATTGTAGGGTCTTGCTGTCTGTGGGAATTTTTCCTTACTAGATTTCATTTCGAGAAAGTTTTTTAATGCAAATGGACTTTTCAAATCTTAGTCTGCTGAAACTGCACTGTCTTAAAAGTCAAATCTTCTCTTTTGGCAAAATATAATAGATATAATGCATGACTTGACTTTACATTACATTACATAACATAACAGTGGTATTTCTAAATGAGTAGAGTTCCAGGTTAAAAATCAAGACAAGCTGTGTATAATAAAATATTTGATCTATTTATATCCTAAATTCCTTAGGAAAAGATTAAGTTGGGAGAAGACCAAATACCTTATTTTTTTATATGACATAATGGAGCACTGAAAGATTAGGGTAACAATGTCAAAAATTCTGAAGTCCTATTTAAACTGCAGGAGAGAAGTCTGGACTTTGAAAAATGCTTAGCTGTATTGGCCCTGAGCTATTCCAAATATCCCATCATAAGAATTGGAGCAGAAACAGGTTGATGCTGTGCTCTCTTGAAAACCTGTCACCAGTGGTGTCACTAGCAGTGGAAAATAGAGAAGCTGTTTTGAAAATCTGTTTCACTGCAGGAGATAAACACGGATGCTGGCATTTAACCCAGTGTCTAAGCAAGGGTTTTTGTAAGTATTCTTGATAGACAGAGTGTAAAGGGGAAGGAAACAGAATGACTGAAAAGTCTTCATTAGGATGGAGAGGAATGAGGGCAGCAGGAATAGCAGGTGTCAGAAGAAAATGCCATGGACAGGACATTGATGGCAGTAAAAGATGCAACCCGTCAAAAGCCATATCAAAAGTAGCTTGGTGCTGGACGCAGTAAAAATGGGAATTATTTTTCCCACAGGTGTTGCTGTTGAGCAGAAGTTGGAAGGAAACTGTGAGGGTCAATAGATTGAGAAAATGGCACTGCCCATCATCGTAGGAAGCCATGAACCTCTCCACTGTGGGACAGGAGTGACCAGCAGTGACCAGCTTCTCTGCCTTAGGAGCATCCCCATTAGCTGTACTTTTCAAATAAGGTAAGAAATCAGTTGTCCTGGTTTGGGGAAAATTTGGGAGAAAACTTTTAAAGCGGTTCTTCAGAAAGCAAATTCAAGCAGCCCCTCCCCAATTTGATTCAGGAAAATATTTCCTTGAAGAAAAAAAGTGGAAAAACCTGTTTATTTAACAGGCAAAACATTCACCAGCACAAAAAACTGAACAATATTAAACAATAAAAGTTCTTGCCAGTCTGAAGAGATGACAAATTAGAAAGTCCCTTGGTGGGTTGTAGCTCAGCTCACCCAGTCTCTGATCAGTCCCTCCAGGGCTGGAAATGCCCCAGCCCAGCCCCAGCCCGGTGCCCACAGGTGGAGCTGCCAGTGCTCTGCTGGGTGTTCTGTCCAGAGCAGGGTTAAACAGGTCCAAGAAAAAGAAAAACCACAGTCCAGGGAACTTCTCTGCCTCAGGTAGCTAAAAACTAACTGAAAAGCAAAGGAGAGTCCTGTCCTGCTGTCTGTCCATGCTGCAGACAGCACAGTCCAGGAGCAGGAAGGAGCAAGTGCAGTTTCTGAAAACAAACTCCACACTTCTCTTCCCCTTCTCTCTCAGAACCTGTCTTTAAGGTGCAAAACTTACTTGTGGGCTAAACAGATCAATGGGGATACAAGCATTATAAAGTCAACCCAGGACATCAGTTAATATCTGAATTGAATTGGGAAAATACTGTTTTAAATTAAACTGAATGCAGCCTAAGCAAAAAGTCTGAATATAGACTTCTAAAATCAGTGACTTTATACATTTTCCAGAGGCAATATATGTCAAATATACACCCATTTTTCGGACTGATACAGTAGAAGTGTCTTAATACAGAATACTGAACTAATTCTGTCTGTTCGTTTTCTTTCTTGAAGCTGTTTGCTGCATTTCAGACAGGTTAAAAAGGAGTGTTTTTCTGACTCTTGGGACTGACATTCAGCTTGCCTATTACATCTTATGAATAGCTCTGTCAGGTTTGAAAATCAGAAATTTTCAAATAAAAGCAGTGTCTGGAGAGAGAGGCACAATTTGCTTTCTTTTTCCAGCCTATTAATAAGTGAGGAGTGGGAGTTAAAGAAGGGTTCAATAGAAGATAGGGGGCTACTTTAGACCTTTCTTCAACTGAAAAGAGGAAAAAAATGTTTATTTGTTAGAGAACAGCCTGTGTTTGTGTGCACTCAAAATACTGACTGATTTGCTGATGTTACTGACAGACACTGCGTGCATTAAAGTCCTTGGATGAGAATTTGCAGTAATTGTGTTTCCCTTTGTGGAGATAATTAAGGCACCCACCAGCTGTCTGGCAAACATTAGCACTCAACTACCTGGTCCCAGGGGAGCAGATGCAAGGCAGGAGTGATTTGACCAAGTGATTGGCAGGACTGGGATGAGAATCAAACCTTAAGCAAGCCCTGCAGCCGAGGGTGAACACATAGCATTGTACTTACAACATCTACAGTTGCTACAAACATCATGGCATTGTTTAGGTTAGAAAAGACCTCTAGGATTGTCAAGTCCAACCATCAAATGCAGAGGAGAGAGTAGTTTTGTGTGTGGAGACAAAAGATACAGCTGTGTTAAATGCTCTACAAATACATAGTAAGAGGACTCCTCATCACAACACTGCTCAGTCCATCTAAACAAGGAAGAATCTCCTGTAAATTTTTAATAGTAAGTTAAGGTAAGCTCTGCCCCAGCTGAGCAATATTTAGACGTGTCTTTTCTTCTCAAATCAAAACTGTATATTAGTTAATGGGGACACCTTTTAATTAATTTCTCAAAATGTGTATATTGCATTATTTCACAGAATTATTTCGCTTAGAAGCACAAGCTTCCCTAAGCCTCGTGCTTTGTGCAGTATCCTCCTTATCTATAAATAAATAATATATGACCTTTGTACTCTAGAAGCCTAGTAAAGACCCTGGCAGGACATCACAGAACCTCTTAATATAACTTTCAGCTATTTGTGGGAGTCTGCCTCCGTGTCACTGAGAAACAGAGTTGGAGGTGACAGTTTAGATTTTGCCTCCTCCTTCCGGAAGCCATTTCAGTCATGCAGGCAGTTATGGATCTTACTGTGCATTTATAGCTTAAGGAGTCATTTCCACTTGGAAATAGTCCTGGGCACAGTGAAGATGGACACAGAGTGCAGGCAAAGGTACAGCTCTGTTACTGCTTTAAGGTACTGAGATTAAATGTATGTTTACCAGGTTTCTGTTTCAGTGAAAATTGCAATAATAAATGCGATTATGTACAGTTCAGTAAAGATGCAATTTAGAATGTTAAAATATTTATGTTAGCTCTCAAATGCCACCCTAAGTAGGTGTTATATTAAAATTGCATATTAAAACAAAATACAGATTTCCCTTCCCTACTTAATGTCAGTTACTTTATTTCAATTACAGACAATATTTTGCAGTTGTTTTTACTTTCCTGTTTTTCTCTGCTTACATAAATCAACTTACAAGTTTAATGAATTTATGCTTACATCCTTCAATATTTAAACTTCTGTCTGCTTTGATAATTAAAGTTAGGAGCAAAATAAAATTTAAAAGTGTAGAATGCAGGCATAGTAGTTCCACATGGCCAGAATGTTTTCAGATGTTTTAAATGTTGCACTGTTCTGGTGCTTCATATTAGTATTTGAAGCAAATATGTGTTCAACCACAGGAAGGCTTTCTTAGCTCTTTTTTTGGTTGTCAGACCTCCAGTAAGCTGTTTAACATGAGGGCTTCTCCAGTGACACTTGCTGAAACAGTATTTGTTGGTATGCATGTGGCAAAGCAGCCACTTGATTCCAGGGGTCTCAAAAATGCAACAATATTTCAGGTGAAAGCAGTGTGTATTCCACTAGCAAAAGTGCTGATCATTTTGTATAATGAAATTCTATGTATTTTAGACAGAAGTTGTGATTTTTGAGGTTATACCTGCAATAGTGGTATGCATTATTTTGTATATTGTTTAGTTTACATATTCCACCTACATCCTTGTAGCCAGATGCAGAGCTCTTTGTGTCTAGTAAGTGTCTACTCTGAGGATATTTTTATCAACAGTTACACAAAGGAAACTGCAATTAAAGACTTCCCCATAGACTTTGTGGATCATCCACTGTTTTGTTGTTGAAATAATGAATCCTCACTGCAAAACTACAAATGGAAAATGAGCTGCCATTAAAAGGGGAATTCAGATGTGTTTCATGGATCCTTTGTTTTTCTTGCTTCATTGTGATTGCACAAACACTGTATTTTAGGGAGAGTGAGAGAAAATCCTAAGGGCAAAAAAAAAAAAAAAATCTTTGTCCTGTCAGAACCAGGACAAAGATTTGGTTTTGTCACTGGTCTCCAGGCAAATGGACTTCTCTTTCCATCCTTCCCTGCTGCTGGACCTAAAAATGGATTTTAGAGTGCCAGAGCTTGTGGCCTCAGTTATGTGGGTATATGTTGTGAGAATTAGTAGTACCAGTGGAACTCAGGGTTGATAAATGCTCCTATTATTGTACAATTAGGTATTAAATGTTACCTGTATAACCCTCTCAGGACAACACACTGCACTTCAGGGAAGAAACACATAACATGACTTGAAGAAAATGAGAACATGTTTAAACAGAATGTCTCCACGATAGTCAAGGGAGAGATTAAACTGGAATTCAGATGAAGTCTTTTGTAGGTACATACACTAGTGAGGAATTACCAAAATGAGAGACCCAAAGGGGAGTGCTTAGCTTACCCTTTTTTCCCTCAGTAAAATCTGGGAAGTGAAATTTCAAATGTCATGTGAATATTGAGCCCTATTTTGGTTTGCTTTTAGTTTATTGAAAAATAATAAATTATTTTAAAAATTAAATTATTCCAAGGCTTCTTTTTTTCATCCTGCTGTTGTTGGACAAGGGTTCTTTCAGCAATGTCAAACTGGTTGACTTGCTACAGGAAAAAGTCCTGTGAAATAGTGATAAATAAACAAAACCAGAAAGGTTTTTTATGTGTTTGCTCCTTGCTAACTTTTTGCTGTACTGATACTCTCAGTGATTATTTGTAATTGTATGAAAACTGTGTCTGTCTGCATGAATATGAGAAGAAATGCTTGATTTAGTTCTGCATATGAAGAAAAGGAACTGCATAAAATATTTTTCATTCCTCCTGTTAATTCTTGATTGAAATTCATTGAGCACTGTTATTCTTTTGCTGATAATGCACAGACAAAAGAGCAGACTGTCACCAAAGACACTTCCTTAATTCATATTTCAGAGGATAAAAATGAAGAACATGTTATTTATTTTATGGATATGTGTGTGCACAGTTAAATGTATATCAGTTATAATGGGCCAAGGAAAGTGGAAAGGAATCCTTAGTGCTCAGATGGAATGGGAAGGAGAGAATCAGATCAGAGCTGGCTTTGAGATTTGAGGCAAAGGAAAGCATTTCATGTGCAAAGGATCAGGCTTCTATTGGATTCCCTGTACTGGGGGCATAAAACTTTAATTTCCTTATAGAAGCAGAGCAGTTTGAAGTGATAGGTTTGACAGTGGAAGCTGAATATTGGTTTTCTTTTTAATTTATTATTTATAATTTAAGAAGTTGTTATAATTTATTTTTTTACCTTCTCTTTAAAACAACTAGTCATTATTTAAAATAATAGAGTAAGGTTTAGAATACAGATTTACACAAATATCTCTATATCCATTGTAGAAGAAAAATCTATGAAGCAAAGAAAATAGATTTAGATCAGTCCAATTTGACATTGTGTGTGTAACAAGACTTGGGAGCCTAATTTGTACTGATGACAATAATAATAATTTTGGTGTGGGAAATGTTATGACCCACCTTTGAAGGCCAAGTAACTGAGGGTCTTGGGGTGGATGAGAGTAAAATGTGGTTTTAGAGACATAGACAGCAGATTTATTTTAGAATCATTTGGGTACTTTGGATTGCTACATTGCATTCTGACAATATTCAGCTACAACAAGCTGAAGATTTTTGCTTTTAATAACATATTGCAGTCAGTATGTAGGTGCATGAGCCATGCTGTTCATAAATACAACTGTAGCATTCTTTCATAAGTTTTTTAAATGGTCAGATTTTAAGTGAAAATCTTGAGAATCATAAATAGAAGATTTTCTAGATTTTTAGGCAGTGATCATATTTTGAACAGCATGCTGCTAAAAACAGGCTCCAGACTTAGTCTTGGACATCAGCTAAACAGCAAGTGTTACCAGGTAGAAGATTTCATAGATGGATGAGACCTTATTAAAAATTGCCTTCACTTAGGTGATGTGTGGAATCATTTGGTACTGGCTTCTGATGAGCAGGATGTTGTCTTTAACAGCTCACTGGGATTTTCAAATACATCAGTGCTGAAGTTTAACAAGTGCTTGTGTTCCTTGAGGTATGGAGAATAGAAGTAATTCTGAACAAAATTCTGTTCTTTATTTCAGTTTCACTGATGACATGCAAATCAGAATCTGTTGACCATTGGCTGTTCCAGATATGATGTCAAAGCCAGCAAGGGAGACTTGATGACTCAAAAGCAGAAGTATTTTGGTAAGTCACATAACATGCATTAAGGGGTTGAGAAAGTTATCATTCATAATAACAGATATTTTTTCTGCTCTTTGTACCTAAAATGTACTTTTCAAGAAACATGGCTAAAAAGCACAGTAGACTGTTCACATTTTGGAAAGTGTTTCTCCCTTCAGAGGCCTGGAAGACCAAACCTCCATACAGGGAAGGTTTAGAACATCCTGCCACAGCCTAAACTTGTGGAAAACTCCACACTGCTTCAGCGTGGCATACTGGTTTTGGTCAAATATAGCACAGGGCTCTTCCTATTTGTGCAACTTCCACCTTCTTTCAGAGGTTTTCATTCACCTGTTTCAGTTAGAACACCTTTCTTGGTGAGCCTGCATTGCCTCAGCATGTCAAGAGGAATATTCTCAAGTTCAGACAACACTGAAGAATATCATCTGCTTGAGGAGTTTTGCATTGCTTTCCAAAATACATATTGATTACAGCAGAGTTTAAATAAAACAAGTCCCAAAACAAAATACAACTCTTGTGTATTCACTATGTAAATATGATTTACAGGGATTTAATCTCTTTCTTGAACCCTTTGAAAGCTTGGTTTTTAAGGTGGTAATGATATACCTGTAATACTATAAGTTCTTAAATGTACTGTTGCTATCATTCTGCATGCTTGGTTCTTTTATACCTAAAGGACTCTTTAGCGCTGCTAATACAGCTAACAATACTGCTTGACTTTATTAAAGCCTACTAAGGTGTTTACTTGGGGTTGAGAAGTCACACATTTTCACTTCCCACCAATAGCAGTCAGCTCTGATGTGTGTTTTTGCTTTCTTACATAAACACATATGTGTTGCAGAGTATCTGTGCAGGTGATTAAAAAAAAAAAAAGGCTGCTTAGCCTTTGGTGTCTGTGGAAAGTAAAGTGAAAGGAAAGAAAGGAAACTACAGGTGTGTACCCTACTCAGGCTAGGCTCCATATGAACGTGTAGATGCATCTAAAGACAATTTCTAAAGAGAAAATTATCCTATATTGTCCTGGGCTCCTGTCCCATTTTTATTAATGCCTCAGATTGGAGAAACAACTGAAACAGAAGCTGTATCCTTACTGTGATACCTGGGTGTGAGACAGAGCACCCCCTTTTTCAATGAGTAACATATAAATTCTTATTTCTGCACTCAGAGAACTCTTATATATACACCTCCCATCCCCATTTTTCTCCCCAGAATTTATCTTCTATTCAAGAATGGCTGTTCTGTATCCCAGTTTGGCCCAAGCAATAAGTAAATACTAATGATATTCCCTTAATCATTGCATCTTGCTGCTGACATCTACATAAGGAACAGATGATGTCCAGTGTTGCACCACTGTCAAGGCATGGAAGAGTCTTCCTTCACTTTCTGGCCTTCCTGATGTTGTTCCAATTCTAGTTGACATTGTATGTCCTCTGGACTGGTATGCACATGCTCTTCCCTGCCTGTACATGTTTGATCTGTTTAATTAGAGCCGTGGAAGACATCTTCTGCACCTCAGAAAAATACTTCAGAGGCCAGCTGAAGCAGGGATTCCCAAAATCTTGATGTATTTCTCATGGTACTTGCATGAGAAAAAAGCATCTGCAAAATGGCTCCAAGTGCATTTGTCTTCTGCAAGTGCAGAGCCTGGGACAGAATTGGAAACAGCTGTAACCCCTGCCTCAAAGAGGTACAGTGCAGATCCTGTTCTATAGGAATGCTATCCCAGCAAAGTTAATTGGACAACTCCTGATCTCAGGTATTAGTATTTTATTATCATAATTTTCTTCTGACAACCACACATGAGCATTTACATTAGAAGTGCATCCAAAAAGGTCATAGTTACTTAAATAAATAACATTGGTATTTTGCAAATGAGCAATTAAGTTATGAAAGAAGCCTCTTTTCATATAGCTGCTGGCTTTGATCCTTCTCTGCATTATTTAAGACCTAAGGCTCCAGAGTTAATTCCTGGTGTCAGACACAGAGTGTAGCTCTGCTGTGCTAGAGTGTTGTGTGACCTCCTGAACCAGGGGCAGGGCAGGCTGGAGGCTGATAACAGCAGGCCCTGCTCTTCCCTGGGCTGGAACTCCTTGCTTGTCTTTACAGCCTCTCTGTCCACTCACTCCTGTCCTTTCCTGCACAATCCCTTTTAAACTGGTTTCCTCTGGTTCCTGCCACAAAAGCCTGTGGTCACAGCAAAATATGTGCCCTCTGCAATGTCTGATTTCTGTCTTGATTGGCTTTTCCAAGGCTCTCAATACATCTGCTGCCTCCCCTCCACCTCCTCATCTGTGTCTTCAGGTCTGAAAACTGCCTGCAGAAAACACTTGGCTGGAGATAGGTGCCTTCATGTGTCACCACAGCCAGGGGAGTGGTGTCAGCATGTGCTCTGAGACTCTAAAAGCCAGGTGGAAATCTGTGAGTGGGGATGTCCCTTTGTATTACAGTTTATCAGAAAAGGATTCCAGGAGTTAAAAAAGAATTCCTGTGAATTTAAATTACATTTATTTTTTAAAAAAACATGAGTTAGTGTTTACTGTAAAGTTCTTTTTTGACTACAGACTGCACAAGGAAGGAAACAAAATATTTGAGTTCTTGTGTAAGGCAGCTACTTTCTCTGTGCCTTTTTCTTTCCTCTGTTAAATTCCCAATACCTCAGAGGCACAGTTTCCTCCTTTAGCAGGGACTGTGACCTTAAAAATAGCTTGCTCCAAAGTAAACACAGAAAAAACCTACTTCAATTGTTTCAAATATGTGGTAAGTAACCAAAACCATGTCCATGCTAAGGCTGAAATTCAGAGTCTTTTAGAGCTGCCCTGGGCCTTTTGTTTCCCTGAGCCTTCGTGTTCAGGCTGCAGGCTGGCCTCTGCCTCCAAAGACATTGGTAAATCTTGCAGTGCCATTTGTAAGTAATTTGTCCCTGCCTTTGCCACTCTTGCAAAATGTTTAGAGGGGACACTTTCTGTTTGGATGAGGGCCAAGTGTGGCACCCAGCACCTATGGAAGTGGTGATCCCAGGCTGCTTCCATGGCATCCTGATGGGTGGACATCACAGCTGGAAGAGTTGGTGATGTTTCGAGCAGAGAGCTTGTTTTGTCACTTTTTCTTCTAGCTGTAGGCCTCCATTCTCTGGTCCAGCTGCAGGAGGAGGGAGGCAGGACCCTTCTGCACTGGTGCTGTAGCACAGCCACATCCATAGGGCTCTCCTGCCACCCCTGCCTCTGCTGCCTTCACATCTGCCCACAGCTGGACCAGAGCTTGCAGTTCCTACAGAAGTGTTTTCCAGGAACAGGACTTGCCATCAGACAGATTTATGGGGCAGGGAACCAAGGCCAAACCTGTTCAGTAACAAGGCTGGTGTCCATGTGTTAAAGCAGCTGTGAACAGCTGTGCTCTACATTTCACTGAGGAGCCCTTGGTATTGTGTAACCAGTAAGGACAGAAAGACAGGGGAAAGGACATTCAAGTCTGCAAATTAAATCCCTTATGACAAGCAAGTATTGCAAAGGAGTATTTTCAGAGTCTGGCCAATGCCCTTGCATGGAAAAGTTGGTCAGGTCTCACAAACACTTCTCCCTGGGCAGAATTGTCTCCTTACCTTGCTTTGGAGGGTTTAAAACTGGTACAGATGCAAGAGTAACCATCCATTGGGTCTCTCACAAACAGTCAGCTTGTGCAGACTGTCTCAAAACACTGCTATTCCCTTTACTTTTCATCTTGAAGAGGAGATCTTTCTAAATATACTAGCTCTGTCTGTGTGGTGTAGCAAAAATGTAGTCACTGGAATATTTTCCTCTGAATATAATCTAAAAGCCTTCATTTATTTAGAAAAAAATTGTATTACAGTGTTTTGAAGCCTCAGAAGAGGACTAAGAAACTTATGATTAGCATTGACAGCTTGGTTCCTTTGGTGTAGGGGAAAGAGGAACAGTTGAAAAAGGAGCAGGGGGAAACCTCAAAAGAGGGGTTTTTTTGTACTTTTCCATCCAAGATGCAGCAGGGTTTGGGAAGGTTTTCTTAATCCGTTGTGTTAGCCTGATCCACAGGGAACTCATTTTGAAATTAAATATACCAAAGCATTTATGATTTACAAGGGGGGGTGGGGGGAAGCCTTAAAAAATATCTTGTGTTTGATCAGTTTGTCACTATGAAAATATTGACAGAAAGTAGAAGAATGGCCTTCATTTAGCTTATTGTTCTTGGCTTATTTTAATGCCTTCTTATTAAGGTCAAACTCCCATTAAGATGTGAGATTAACTCTTTCACACTTGCAAAGGAATAAAAAGTTTGACAATTACATCAAACTGTAATCTATTCTAAAGTAGGTACACACTTTGTATTTTTGAGTAATTTCTACTCAAAAATACAAAGTGTGGCTGAGAGGAGGGATGCTTTTAAAATTAAAAACATATATGGAATAAGCTGTGCAGAATTCATGCTGCCAAATATCTTCAAAAAGCAGCTTCTCTGTAAAATCAGAAATAGAGTGTTAATGACACAGTTCTTAAAGGATTTCAGAAAATAAATACTTTATGGGGGAAAAAAAGAGAGCATGAAGTGTTAACTACAGAGCCTGCCCAAGGGTTCCTGGGACCTTGGCTTCATCCTCTCACAGAAAGCTCTCAGTTTGTGGAGCGTGCTTTCCCTGGCAGTCAGTGAGCCCTCTGGGAGCCTGTTTTGAAGGACAAGTGCTCCCAAAATGGGCAAAGCAATAAAGAAACTGGAGTTGGTGCAGCACAGCAGCTGCTGATCCAGCCAGGCTGTGCCACTATCAATTACCCTGGGAGCCCAGGGCTGGGTTTGGGGGCAGTCGCTGTCCCAGGAGTAAGAACTGGGTTGAGGTCTGTGCCAGAACTGCACCTTCAAATGTACCCAGAGTGGGGCCCAGGGCACTGCCTGGAGGTGGCAGCAGAGGAGATCAAGGTCTAGGGCCCAGGCTCCTGCCCTGCCACCCGTGCTACCTGTGCTCATTAGTCTGAAGGACTCTTAGGTAGCTAGAAACTCATTAATGCTGGCAGGAGAATGATTACCTAGCTCTGGGTTAGTAATGCAATGCGTCATGTTGCAGAACAGCCAGACCTGAAGCTTAAGCTCTCTGTTATCACTTCAGAGAGACAGATGTTACTACTGCCAGCCCAGAATTCCTAAAAGAAAATGCTAATTTAAATGACTTACTCCGTTAAATTCCCGTTGAATTAGCATTAGTAATGAAAGAAGTTGCATTGTTATCACTGTAGTATCTGAGGAGGCTGTTGGCCAGAATGTCATATGAACAGGAATGTCTGCTGGGATATTTAATTTCATCTCCCATGACAATGTGCAATTGTTCTCTTTTGTACATCTTCTGTTAACACTTAGTGGTCTGGGTGGTGTTTTGGTATAGGCAGAAGTCCCTGCAGGCCAGCACAAAGTACACTGTGGTGAAGTCTCTGTCTGAAGAATGGCAGTGTGCAGGGACAGCAGAGTTAGCAATCCACTGCAGTGAAACAAAATGTTCCCAATTTCCTTCCCAGAATTTCCCACCAGGCTCTGGTTATATCTGCAGCCAATGCATCTCCATTGTTACTCACCTGATCCTGCAGAAACATCCCTCCTTGGAGGCTGTTGGCTGAGATGTGCAGAGGGTCCTTTGTGAGCCTCTCTCACAGCACATTTCACCTGATCTCAGGTGTCTCAATGGATGTAGAGCTCTCAGCACTCATGCTGTATCCTTGCAACACTTATATTCAGCATCATTGTGCTTGTATTGGAGCCCAGTCAGGAGACACAGGTTTGGGTTGGTTTGCCATGGGGACCCAGAATGAAGTTAGAGGTGTAGAAGGTATTGGTAATAAAGCTTGTAAAAGGCAGCAAGCTTGTGCTTAAAGTTGTGAACCAGAAATACCACCTTCCCCACAAAATTCCTTTGGTGTGCAGGATTCTCTTTTTTTGCCTTTGACTTCTTTTGTGTTGTAGTATTTTGTGTCTTTGGAGTTGTGGGGTGGATTTCTTTGTCTCGGGAACCAGCAGTATTTAAAATATAGGGGGACATGGCTTTATTAAAGCAATTCTTTCAGTTGTCACAGCAATTGGTCTTCCATAAATAATGAAGAAAAAAGGAATGTATGTAAAGAGATACATTAGGTCATAATGGTGAATACAGTTTTGCTTAAACTAACAAGGAAGCATTCTGGGGTTTGTTGCTGTAGTTCATTTTATCCAGGTGATTTTTTACTTCAGTATTCTCCAGGTTTGCAATCAAACACTGCAGCCCTTGTATGTTCACAGCTGTATCAATTCCAGTTTCTCTTGTCTGTGAAACTATTAAGTTCCTCCATTAGGATATCTATTAGTGAAAAACAGAGAGAGAACTATATAATAAAAAACCCAGATGTGATATTTTGTGATTCTTCCCAAAATATTTTTCTGCTCCTGCTGTCCCAAACTTCCCTCAGTCAAATAGGCAGAAATAGCAGCATAATGGGAATGGTGCTGTGCCCCTGAGGTGATCTGCCTGACCATTTTGTACAAATGACTACTTTTCTTACAGCTTTGCTCAGTTAAAGGATAGTTAGAGACTTGGGGAGGCAGGGGATATTACTCTAGAATCAGCAAATGTGATTTCCAGCATTTCCAAGTGGCTAAGGAGTAATTCACCTAAGAAATGGAACCCCAGAGAAGAAAAGTGTGCTGACAAAATTTAGGATTTTTTTCTCTTTCTCTAGGGATTTAATAGTAGAATCAAAATTCTTTACTGCTCAAAAAATTTTCTACTCTTAAGAAAAAAAGCATGTCAAAGAAATGTGCTGTAGGTAACACACTTAGTCTTTTTATTCCTATTCCCTGATTTTCAGTATGATTTCTAAACCTTTTTCCCAATATTTGTGGGTTGATTTTTAATCCTTATTCTCATCTGTCTGTAATCATCTCACTTTACTTTTCTCTTTCTCTGCTTACATGCCTTTACTTTTCTTTTGCTTCCTTTATGACACTCTTAGGTAAGTCAAAAACATAACAAATGTGCCTCTGCCACCCTTCCCTACTGTCGTTATTTAAATTGAAGTGGAATTGGAGGGTGTGTAGACTTCTGCTTTTCCAATGTCAGCAGGTGAAACTTAGTATATTCTTCCCAGGAGCACATGCAAACATTTTTTTCCTAATCTTTGTCTTGCTGTGTTTAAGTTTGCAGCTGCTGGATTCCACTTTGAGTTTCAAGTTCAAAGGCATCCAGACAGTCTTTGTGAAATACCACAGAACCCACTGAACTTCACCTGGGTTTGCAGGGAAGTTTTGTCAAGCCACAAGTTTCCCACACTTCCAGTGTAAAGCCTTGTGTTAATTCAGAGCTCTTTTCTCCCAGCTCAGATTAGAGATAACTCTGAAGGATCACAACCTATAGGGAATTTCTTCCTAAACTTTGACCTGCTTTCAAGTTTGTAACAAAACTCAGAATTGTTTCTGCAATTTTGGGGGTTTGTAACAAAAGCAAAGGACAGCTGTAATCCAGGCTGATTTAAAATCTGTGGCTTTAGAGATGGGTTGCTGGAAAACGTATGTCAGCTATAGGCTAAATTCTTCCCTTTTCTGAGAACATTTTACCCTGCTGCCCCTGGGTGCTCAGAGTATTTTTTTTTTGTAACATGGTCAGGCTTTCTGCCATTTTTTCCAAGAGATAAATTTTCAAAATCCTCTTCTTCCAACTGCTTTTCCAGGTTGCTGGTCCACTCTGCCCCTTGCACTCTGGGAGGGGTCACCTATCCTTGGCTTTTGAGGGCCAGCCCTGCCCCTTCAGTCAGCTCTTCCTGGTCCTTTGAATATCAAGTAGCATCATCACACTGGAGAGCAAGTGGAATAAAGGGAACAGAATTACTTAGGCCTAAACTCTTCTAGCTTCAGTGTGATCCTGTGTATTCAGTGTGCCTTTGTATAGAAATGTTACCTTTTTTGTTGGTTTCATTTCTGCAAGTCCCTCAAAATCAGAGCTGCATAAAAATTAATAATGATTAATTTTTTGCATTGTATAATTCCAGGGTGTTGGGGTTTTTTACACCTATCAGCCTTTCCAAGTACACCACTAGCTCAGCTGCTTTGCTTATTGTGTCATTAAAAAAAAAGTAAGCAAAATCCCCTCAGCCATTTTTTTATTTATACCATAGATTTTCTTTGTTAGAAAGTTGTAGGTTTGGGGGTTTTTTAGGTGGTTTGTGTTTTCTTCTCCTCTCAGGAAACAGTGTGAAATCTCTAAATCTCTAAACTGGTAATTAGGCAGGTACCTAAATTTTTAATGAGTAGCATGTGCTTTGCAGTTTTTCCTGAAAATTTGCATATTTGTTTCTTAGGATTTATCAGGTGCTGATACGTTTACAAGGAGGCTGGTGGACACACACTTGAAGAAAATATGTGCTTCTTAATTCTTGGTGCTTTTTTGCTATTATCAGCTCTGGTGTTACTGCTCAGCTCTAGCTGTCCCTGGGTTATTACACACAAGACAGTGAAATTTGAGTCAGAAGTCACTTGCAGAGATGAAGGTGTAGGCTCCATTCTTTGTGTTCATTTGCTGGTTATGTTGCAAGTGCTTTCAGAGCTGTGCAGAAGACTGTGAAGTTCCTGGGGCTGTAATAGAAAACATTGGTGTCTTGACTTTAAAGGGAAGAATGTGGTTAAGATTACAGTGACTCAGGCAGTGTCAATGGGTGGTCCTGGGTCCATGTGGCTCCCAGAAAAGAGTGTCTGCTCAGATGGGTGATGAGCTGCACTCACCACAGTCAAACAGCTGGGAAAGAGCTGCCCTGGACTATATTTTTGCCTGCTCCGTGGCCAAATGCTGTCAGGTGGCTCCTCAGTGCTGCCTGGCTTTAACTTTGCTATAAAATAAGAGAAAGGGTTTGTTTAAAAGCTGAACCATCATAGAGCTGTGTGCTCCTTTCATTCCCTTGGTCACTGCCTTTCCCTCAGCACATTCCCATTGTCCTGTTCAGGCAGAGGTACAAAATGTCTGCCTCACTCCCAGCGCCATTTTGTGGCCTGATTGTTGGATAATTAAGTCTGTGAGAAGTGGAAAGTAAACAGCATGGCATGGGGGAGATTTCAAAAGGAGCACCAAATTTGCATGTTTTGTTTAGATGTTTAATTGTTGCCGACTGGCTGCATTTAAACAAGTGACTTGACAGTGTCTGGAAGAAAACAGGCTCCCAAATTTGAGGAGCTGACCTTGGGTAGGTGCCATCAACTGTTCTTTTCTATTGGCACGAATGTGCTGCTGGCAGGGTCTCCCTGGAGCTGCAATCTCTCACCCAGCCCTGAGGCAGAACCTGCTCACACTGTACTGGGCCACCAAATTATGGCACTGTCGTGGTTTAACCCCAGGTGGCAGCTCAGCCCTGCTCCCTCCCCTGCCATGGGTTTGGGGAGAGTAAAAGTGAGAAAACTCGTGGGATGAGATAAATACTAAAAGATAAAGCAAAAGTGTGTGCACAAGCAAGGCAAAACAAGGGATTCATTCCCCTCTTCCCTTGGACAGACAGGTGCTCAGCCATCCCAGGAAAGCTGGGCTCCATCACAGGTCACAGTGACTTGGGAAGACAAACACCAGCACTCCAAATGTCTCTCCCTCCCTCCTTCCCCCAGCTTTGTATACAGGAGTGACACCTTATGGTCTGGGATGTCCCTGTGGCCAGTTGGGGTCAGCTCTCCTGGATGTGTATCCTGCCAAGGCCTTGTGCCCCCCAGATCCTCACTGGTGGGGTGGGAGAGGAGCAGAAAAGGCCTTGGCTCTGTGCATGCCCAAATTAAATAATAACTAAAACATCCCTGTGTTATCAGCACTGTTCCAGCACAAATCCAAAACACAGCCACTACCAGCTACTGGGAGGAAATTTAACTCTACCCCAGCCAAATCCAGCACAGCCATTTATTCCAAATATTACTTGCAGCCCCTTTAATAATTTGATTGAGAAAATATAGGATATTTGAAAATAAGAGCCTTCAAAATAGCTGTAATTAAGCTTCTCCCATAGAGCAGCACATAACATTGTTCAGGGAAAAAAAAGGCAGCAGGGTATACTACAAATATGCTGAAATCAAACTAAAAATGTGTGATAGGAATTGAAGGGACACTGTGTAGTTGTTCCTGTCATCCTAGGGATGCATTACTAGCTGTGTTAGGAGCAAAGTTAGTGGCATTTACTCTGTTTCTCAATGAAATGCTCTGGTGTGTGTGTGTAACATGGGCAAGGGGGATGGGGAAGGGCACTTTACATTCACAGGAGGTGCAAATCCAAAGCTGTTTAGAATTCTGTAATATCTTAATGGTGATAGTTGATCCCAGTATCAGAACAGTGCTTCTATTTTTAAAATGCAATCAATCAATCATTTTAATACATTGCACCCTTAGTGCCAAACACCTCAGAAAATTATGTCTACAGCAGTAAAAATATAGCATCTGACACCCCTTCTGCAGAGTCATTCTTCCCTTTTTTCTTACCCATCTAAGAACAGTAAAAGCTCAATGCTGCAAGGAATATCTGGAATTACAAAATAAGGAGTAAATCCTCCAAACAAGACTGATTAGCAGGCAGGGATTGCCATCATGAACTGAGCAAGGAGGGACAGAGAAACTTCCCCACCTGACAATAGTTCTCTCTAAAAATACAGCATGTGCTGGTTTGTTCTTGGGGTTTGGTTTTGATTTCTGAGGTGGGAGTTGTGTACTGCCTTTTAAGAGGATTACAATGAAAATTGCTCCTTTCTGTTTATTTCTCAGGAAGGTGTTCCATGTCTGCCATGCTTTTACAGAAGACTCTTCGTGTAGAGGTGATTGAAGGTGTAGGTAATTCAAGTTCAGTTTCTGCCTCTGCTTCAGTGATTCACACAAATGCACAAGAGAGTCTTGTACATCTGTTCCTCGTCTGCAAAATAAGGATTAATGCTTCCTTATCATTAGTGCTTATAAATGACTTTGAAGTTCCTCCAGTGTGCTTCAAATATATCTGATACTGTTGTTGGTGATAAAAATGTGAAATACATAACTCAGACATGTTAACAGCATATTAACTGAGAGGATTTTTAACACAACTTGAATATAAAAGTATCAGCACCATATTCTAGCAAATAACCAGCTACAGTGAGAGCATACCTTTACATCACCTCTATTTTCCTTTCCACGTGAGTTTTCTCAAGGGTGAGGTTTTCCATGGGCCACTTATATTCTGAGACTGACCCTCAGTCTTGTATTGATCAAAGGCTTTGCTTTTTTATAGAGGATCAGCAAGAAACAGTGTTTTCAGTCATGAAACTGGTAGGACCACTACATTGGACCAAGAAGTTAAAAATTAATTTCAACCATTCTTGTTGCCCCAAGATAAATAAAGGGGGAAGTTTTGAATGAGATTTTTGGTTTCAGTTGAACAGTAGCCTGAATAAATAAGTATTTATGTAACAAAAAATAACTCAGTGAAAGCAAGTTTAGTTGAGGTAAAATTGGAGCCAAAAGCACAGATGATCTGAACACAGATCATAGGTTACAGAGTTAAGACATCTTGATTTCTATTCAGTTTTCTGTAGGTGTAACTAGGAGTTGATAAGGTTTGCTTTCCTCTTCCAGAAGAGCTTTTTTTATGTGGTGTCTGAAATCTGGCTTCTTTAGGGGATTAATAAGTGTTTTTCCAATAATTCAAAATAACTGCCTTGAAAATACAAGTTTGCTTATGATAGTCCTTCCTAACCTAATGCATTCATAGTAGCAATACTGTAATTTGTGATTTGCAGATGTAAGTGCGTCCTTCCTAGGGACAGCTGTCCCAGCAGTCAGGATATTTGAGTCAAGACTTCTTTAAACCATTTGCCTTGATATCTTAGGCAGTATCTGAAAGGATTTTTTTCTGAAGTAGCAGTAGAGAGGGCTTGTGTTTTGGGTTTGACTGACCAAGAGGTCTCCTCCCATTATGTGCTTCATTTTGATGTTGATACACATGCTTTTGTAAGTTATTGCACATTTTTATGTCAGATATATTTATAATTATATATGGGTTTAGTTCACTATGGTTATATGGCACAAATGAAAGATCCTCTCACAGGGTTTGTGGTTAAGGCATGTTGAATTCATCCTGCTGTTCCATGCATTGCTTGAGTGGTTGAGGACAGAGTGCCACAGCAGGGAATTATCAAATGTCTGATTCTCTTCTCACCCTTTTCTGAAAAGGAGATGTTGGATATAGGAAGGGCATAGCACTCAAAAAAACTTCATTTGTACTTCAGTATTTGAAACACCATTTGTGCAAAATATACCACATATAAAACACATTAACAACCTCCATGAAAAATCTCATATTCCTTCAGTAAGTTCTTGAGAGTCTTTTTTCTAATTGAATTTTTTTATTATTCTGAAATGAGGCCTTTCTCCTCTGAACATGAAGTAGTTCATAAGCACTTAGTTTGCCCAGTGTTTGGATATCCCCAAGGCAGTAGGAATACAAGCTAGTTCCAGATGAGTGACAGCTTTCATTCCTTTACAATAGTTAGCAGCAAAGGTTCAGAAGTTGTCATACCAGCTTTTTAAACAAAATTGTAAACTTGCAGTGCCCATGTTTCCAGAAGCAAAAAGGCTTGCTAACATTCAGCATCAGCTCTCTTAGGCTTCTTGTGATGCTGACTTTTTACTTGCCTAGTTTGTGTCTGATTATTGCTTCTTGACATTACTTTACCAGTAGAGTCATTCATTTAAAAGATCTCAGGGAGAAAACCTCAAGCAAATGACAGTATTTTCAGGTCCTTACCATAGTTTAGCTTTGATATTAGACACCTGTTTTCATCCAGCAAGAAGGGCTTTTTAGCTTCTAATTTATTAGGTTGCAGTTGTGGTAACATGAATAGATCTACTTAAGATTTAGTCTGGTATCCTGCTACAGCTATAGGCCTTTAAAAATTATGTTGCAGACCATACTTGTCTTCATAGCTAGACTGATGGTTTTGGGGGGACAGCCCTTCCTGAGAGTATGTGTTATGAGAGAAGATAGAAATGAGTTATTTGTGTATTCCCACATGCCTTATTAAAGCAGCCCTAGGTATTATGTTCCTGTCTTACTCTAGATGCTACAAAATACTTAGTCTGCTTACTTGATCAGTTACCATGCAGTGTGGATAGCTGAAATCACAACAATCCTGTTCATCCTTTCAGTTCTAATACTTGGTAGTAGGTTATGTTTATGTTAAAAAGATCATAGTTTTTCTCACATGAATTACCAAGTACATGAATGTTGTAATTGTTATTCAGAGCCTAGATGATTCATTATTGATAGAAAGTGGTGTTTCTTTCTTAAAGGAAAGGCCTGTTCATTTGCAATGTTCAGTGTTGCAGTTGTCTTTCTGATGAAAATGATTTGGGGTTTGGTTTCCTTTTCAGCAACTAAGGATCATTCTAGCAAAAATTATTGGTGATCCACAACAGGGCACTCTCCATATCAAATATCTAGATTACAGTGTTCTGGGATTATCATACCCCCATATGTTCTTAGAGGATAACTACTACCCTGTAGACTTGCTGTGTCCCAGCTTGTCATCCACATTTTGTTTAAGTGTGTGGCTTTTTTTGTTTGCTTTTGTAAAGGTTCTTTCTATGCACTGTTGATGCTGCAAGGCATAGAAATTAGGAGACTTGTATATTAGCACTTCCAGAGCACAATAAAAGTTTGGGGGATCTGTGTATTTGCCAGCAGATCTGGTATCCAAAATTTTTGCATGTGTAATATATAGAAATACAAGGAAGATATTTAAAAGACAAGGTAATAGTTAAATGTAGGGGGGGAGTTAAGCTTTTAGATTTCATAAATATTATATCTTTTAGTATTTGATTTGCTGTATAAATTTGGGGGGTTGGGGGTGTTTACTTGGGGTTGTTTTGGGTTTGGGAAGATTTTGTTTGTTTCAGGCTTTGGGGGGGTTGATTTTGGTTTTGCTTTGGTTTGGTTGGTTGGCTGGGCGGGGTGTTTTTTCTTCTTGTACTTGCTTGCATATGTATTGTACAGGCTCTGAGTTTCTGGCCCCAGCAGACAGAATTACTTGGTGCTGATAACCTTGTTAATTTTATGGCCCATTTTCACATGGAGATCAGCTTTTATTTCCCCTCTCAGTCTTTATTCTTGATTCAGTTGTTAGTAAGGTTTACTGAGCAAAAACACTGGGTGTATTATGGGAAGAAATCTAATCAATGCAGCACCAAGGGACAGTCCTTCAAAGTCCTCCCTGTGGCTGTGAGCCAGCCTGGAGGTTACTACGAGGTTACTCTGTCTGACTTTAACCAAAATACCCATCTACTTCTGAAAAGGCCGCCGGCCCCCCCAGCATGTGTAACAGAAGCCTCATTAATATGAGCTCCCAATATATGGATCCACCTGTTGTAGCAGCCCCCAGCACAGAGCCTGTGTTTCCTATTTTAAACACTGCATGGCTGTCTGCATTCCCTGCTGTCTGCAGTTGCTGTGCTGTGGAACTGCAGGGCAGCTCCCAGGCGGTACCTTCGGGGAATGCAGGAGGCTAAAGAAAGTGGTGGCAGATGTCAGTGGACCTTGCCAAATGCTAGCTTTCAACTCAGATTGTCTGAAAGATTCACTGGCTAATCCAGACTTTGTGATACAGAAGTATCCTCATTAGTCATGGCTTTAAGTGTGCATTTCTTTAATGCCTGCTCCTTTTTCAGGTATTGATGCAGAGAATTGGATTGACACACGTGTAGGAAATCTTTATTTGTTTTGCTTCCTAGAAAACCCCAGCCCTCCTGTAAGCAGAGTTCAACTCTTCTTAGAGTTTAATTATTAGAAAGATACAGCACTTCCTTAGGGCTTTTACCTGTTTTGGCTCTGAGTTCCAATAAATCATTTGGCAGCAAAATGACTCTAAGATAAACTTCTCCCCTTTGATGAAATATTTGTTCAGCACATTCTGCAGTATGGTTTATGTCAAGAGTTATACATCTTCCTTGTTAAAGACAAAAAAGAAAGCATCAAAACCATTATCAGACACCACTGCTGATTCAGCTGAGGCACAAAAACTTCACATATCCAGTAAGCCATATATTTTCTGGCCACCTCGCTTGGTTTTCCAGACAAACACATTGGGAACTGCCTGCCAGGACTTTTAGCCTTATATTTTGTGTAAAGGAGCAGTAAGGTCTTAAGGAAAGTATACTGTTCCCCCAAGCTGGTCCTGAGGAGCCTCAGGTGCTCCTACTTGCACACAGCTGGTTTCCAGGGAACCCCCTCCCTTAGTTGTGTAGCTCCTGTTGCACTATGAGTGGACTGAAATATCTGCAAGCAGGCACACCTGCTGGTGCGTTCACAGATTTCATTGTTCTCACAGGTTCTCATTGATAATGCCTGCATTTTGGTTTTGTTTCTTAAAGTTTTCCATGGAAGTTTCTGGTAAGGTATGAATCCTAGCACCAGGTATTGATGGCTAAGAAGAGGCTGCAGTTCCAGTGGCAGTGAGCTGCAGTGAATCAGAGACTCTGAAGGAGCTTCATTAGCTCTGCTTCAGTTTCAGCTCTTCTTTGTCTGCAGTGATGTACTTCCTGCCTATACTCTGTTGCAGCATTTGATTGTGAATTGTAGCCTGAGAAGCATGTGGCAGTTTCAATATGCATGTATGTTAAACTACACTTTGAGAGAAACAGTCTCCTCAGTTAAAAATCCTGAGAACATAGGACTTCTGGAACAGAGAAGGGACCTACTGTGTTGTTTCCAGCAGTGATGAGTAGTCTGTGCTTATGGAAAAAATACAAGTGCTAAGTATATGGAATAAATAGGCAGAGGTGTTGTGGTTGATGAACTCATGTGGAAAATCCCCCTGGACTGTAGGTGCATCAGGTCAGAGAATTGTTAGGCAAAAGCCTGGATTTGTATGGTTGGATCCACAGTCACACATTGGGCATGGGACCAGCCACAGCACAAACACCAGACAGGTCTGGGACTAAGCCCAGGGGTTCCAGCCATTTGCAAATAATCTGTTTGTAAGGGCATTCATCTTCAGTGACAGTAAGTACAATAATGTTCAAATGCAATTAATTACTAACTTACACTTAATAACTTTAGTAACCTGCTTATTTCGATAATGGATTTGATTTGCCTGGGTTCTTTTTATGTTTTTTCAACATAAACCAAATTTCTTTAGCCCTTGTAGGTTTTGGATTTAATGATCCTTGTGGGTCCCTTCCAACTCAGCATATTATGTGACTCTGTGTTTTGAGCACTTGGATTGTAGAAGTTGTTTTCTGTTGTGAGTTGAAGTGGCATCGTGTCACAAAAATTTGCATTTTGCACAAAAATGTTTCAGCAAAATTGCAGTCAGGCTGTTGAGCTTATGGGGACATGAAATAAATGTAGTTATTACACCTCAAATGTCTTTTGCAAAGATTAAGTATTCCAGAAAAGCCAACACTTTCCTAAAATGGGACCAGTGCTGCTATTTCATGGAGATCCTACTTCAGTGGGGTTCCAGTCAGTCATGTTGTTGGGATGGGGGGTTAATCAGTCAGAAGGATAATTTCTCCTTTCTTCCCACAAAGGAAACATCTTTGCTCTACACTAAACTGGGGGGGGTTTCCATTTTAGCAGACACCAAGTGTCAATTCTGCATGTGGTGTTCAATACTGCACCATGATGTGTAAGAGTATTGTTTCAATAATCGTGAGTTAAAGCAGCAATCCTGTTCTGTTGCAACCTGCCATGGTAAAGGGTGCCTTATGCCATTTGCCTTCAAAAGTTCATACCAGGTTAAGCTGAACCATCATTGGATTTCCAGTGTCAGTCATTAGTGGCTGAGGTTATCCTTCATGTCCTTTTTTAGTGCACTGCATTAGGGAGGAACCACCAGCTCTGGTGGTTCTGGGCCAAAACTACATGTAGACTGGAGCTTAACTGTCTTGGTGTGTAGATATCAAGTACAAAGGAAATTCCACCCTCTTTTCTAGACCAGCATTATCATTAGTTCTCTGACTCTCAGACTGGGTCACTTGGCTGCCTCGAAGACCATAGTTAACATGTTCCTGCTATTCATTCACCTCTTTCTGCTTTTACTCACAACATAAAAATATAGTTCTTGCTAAGGAAGATCATGTTTGTTGTTTGGGAACAATATCCCTGATCTTCAGTAATGCCCCCTTTCAGACTAATACATAAACATACCTATGATTTGAGTTCCATATTTCAGCAAGCCTTTGAAGGCCCTGGAGCACAGGCATTGTGCATTTCAGGATGAAAGTTTAATATGATGTTTCTTGTTGTGCATTCTCATGTTTCAACAGAAATATATCTGGCAACTGTTGCTCTTCTATAGCCAATCTGAGAGAGAGGTCTTTCTTATTAGCTCTCTGGAGAAGAAATTTAATAAGACCCAGTCATGAAAACACTGACATGACTGAATAAAGTCCTTCATGTCTAAACATCTGCAGGGTTGTAGCCTACTGTAATAATGGAATAGTCTGAAAACCATGTCTATAAAATCTCAGTGTGACACTGTACCAACACATGCTCTTTATACAGCCTTAAGGCTGTCAAGTTTGAAGAGTTTCTTTATCTGTACCATTTCTATCCCATCTTGTGTCTGGACTTTTTTCTGCCTGTTGGTTCCCATTGGAACCAACAGATGTTTGACTGAGACTAAAGATTATTTTCGTGTACATTTTTGTACAGTACCTATATTCTGTTTTAAGGAAAAATATACACATGCATTTTTCTTCTTTATTAATAAACCAAGTGACAATTTTAAATAAATTCTTTCAGCTGTTCAGAATGGTACACAGATGTACTGGCACATTTCAGAGTGAGTTAAATAGAGAGCACAGCATTACATCACCTACAGAGCTGAGGAAGAGGAGGTGGTCTCTGACCACTAAAGCAAAACAAAGCAGTGCCAAAGTGGTGGCTTTGAGAAAGATAAACCAGACTGTTACTCTCCTTGTAGATTGTGTGGGGAACTCTGATGCCTTACTGCCTTTCATTCCAAAGCCAGGTATCATTTCACAGTGGGTAACCCAATCCTAATTTTTAGGATGCTTAAGTCTTTATAGGACTTTGCTCTCAGGCAGTGAAGAGAATATTCACTTGCATTTACATCTAATTTAGGTTCATGTGTAGGTAATTGTTATTCCTAAGCTGCTGCTATGGAGAGAGAAAAAAGAGGCTCCTAAGGGGTTGTTTCAGGGTATGTATGTTAGAGATGTACTGCAGACTTCTCTCTGAAGGACCCTGTCTGTATCTGGACATTCTGTATGATCCTATCACCTTAACTGAGACAGTAAAAGTGAGCTGTATCCTCTCTCTGTCTCTGCCTTTCTGTTCTGTAAACAAAGGCAGTATTTTTTCTCCTGTGAGGTTGGGAGATAACATTCAAAAGGAGTTGTGAAGCATGTGGATATTATGATGATCAAAGAGTGAGTAATGCCAAAATAGGAGGTGCCTTTTATTGGAGGGAAGGAAGCAGTATTCCAAGAAGTTTGACTTGAAATGGACTGTTAATATATACAAATTTTGAGCCCACTGTGGAGAAAAGTAGCCTTTCTTCATAAAACAGCAGTGGAATTAACTGGGGGGGGAAAAAGTAGAAGCAGTAAGAAGTGAATAGATTTAGCATTTGATGTGATGTGATGAGAGAGAGAACAATCCCAGCATCACTTCTTTGGAGTGACCCAGAGTAATTTATGTGCAGTGTGCAGGGGATGAGACCCAAGTAACTGTATTGTGAGTTCAGCCAGCACCCTAAGGGAGAGTTCCAGAGGTGGGACAGGGGTGGAACCCACAACCTTGGTGTTATCAGTACCATGCCCTTGAGCCCATTTCAGGGTCAGTCTCACTTGTGAGAGGGTTAACATTTACTGAATATTTGTTCCATTACAGGTGGTGTTCCTGCACAGTTAAAGTGGATAGAATTGTTGAGAGGGCTAATGTTTACTGCATACATGTTCCACTAAATTTGGTGTTTCTGCATAGCTTATGTGGATACAGTTGTGACAGGGTCACCATTTTATATTTGTGCCATTAGAGTTGCTGATTATGGACTTTGAGTGTTATCTCACCCTAATGACTTTGAATATGGCCTCCAGAGTGTTATTCTGGACTTTGAGTGTTATCTCACCCTAATCCACACTGAGGGGATCTGTGAATCTCAGCTCCTCTCCCCTTTCATAGTGAGGACATGAAGGAGTGGTTTGTTTTAGGTTCCCCATAGTTCTATCACCATCACAAGGCAAGAAACCAGGAATTGTTTTTTCACCATACTTTATGTTTTTTTTAATATGAGATAGTCATTTCTGTACTTGACTATGATTACAAAGCAAATGTGAAGATATTACTGAGACAAATGCATTATCAAAAATGTTAGTGTCCCTGGCTACTGAGACTAAACTGCTGATTGCTACATTTTAGGAGTGATTTACACCTGATGTATTGATGTCCATGATTGGTCAATTAATCTAACCACAATTAATCTTTCTACTGGTTATTGGTGTAGTAATTTTAAAGATCTGAAAACAAGGATGATATTTTGGGGTAAAGGTTGAAATATTTTTATGTGCTAACTTTTATTTAAACTCACTTGGCTATGAAAGTAGAGGAAACTTTTTTTACTCAAAGCTTTCAAGGTTTGCAGCTATTAAATTGACTGGTCTCAGGAACTTGTCATAGTGCTTCCCTGAGGGTAAAGTCATCCCTCCACAAAGTGCCATTCATGCCCTACTTACCCTCAATTAAGGCTTCCAAAATAAGTTTTGGGACACTGGCCGCCTTCTGAAACAGAGTCCTCACCTGCAGAAAAGACTTTGGAAGGCAAGGCTGTATTTAATATCATATTTAATCTGTATGTCTGTTCCTCACTTTTTCCATCATAAGGATAACACTTTTTTATTCTTCTTTCTCTCTCTTTAGAAACAGAAAGAATGACTTACTGGGGCACCAAGTTAAAAAGAAGTGAAGGTTGGTCATCTCTGCAGAGGTAATTACAAGGTATGCATAGTAATCACACTGGAGATTCATTTCTTGCTGGTGCTTAGGTCTTCATGGTACATTACTTGTGGCAATAAAGTTTAAAAATAGTCCTCAGAAACGTTGGAAAAGATGTTTGAAAAGAACTTTTTTCTTCTGTGTGCTTCCCACAGTAAGCAAAGCAAATATTTATTTGGTTATAAATATCTTTGAGATGCACCTTTAAACTCATTACTATGCTGAATTGTAGCTATGTTTCTGCAGGTAAATGGCAATCACATTCAATGAATTGGTTTTTTGGCTGAGGCCAGTAAAAACAACTCTTCTCCCAACAGTAAAATTGAAATCCCTCCAGATACTATCAATGGTCATTCTTGAGACTTAAAGTGCTTGTTTCATGGACTCATTTAAATCACTGTATGCTCAGTTCAGCAGTGTTACCATTTTCTCTTCCTCATTTATTACCATCACAAGGAGATGCACTTAGAACCTGTTTTGCACTGCAAGTGAAGAATGTGTCCTTTTACATTTGTCATCCTGAAAATTTGTAACTTAAGGGATGCAAAATCAGCACTACTAACAACCCTCTCAAATATTTTCTGTAAAGTGAATGCTTAATATTTATCCAGTGACTGCTCAGAGACCAGCACAAGGCTATCTGCCACTGAAGTCCTGAGGTTAAATGTTACTTCAATGATGCATAAAATTTGTATTGACCATCTGCCCAGCATTGAGGTGAACCCATTAATGAATAAGCCTCACAGTATCACTGTGAGATAGGGAATTATGATCTCCATTTAACAAGTGATAAAACTGAGCCCCAAGGGTAACCGCTTCAAGTCCTACAGGAAGTGTATAATAGACCCAGTAAGGAAGCCCAGCTCACCTGACCTGCTGTCCTTCCTACTTGGACACCCCTGCACCTGGTGTCCTTTTCACCATGTTCTGTTATCAGCAGCTATACACTCTTTATGCACAATTTCTACCATCAAATTCTGTTGCAAAGAAACTTTAAACACAGCTGATGTGACCTGTGAATCCTTCTTGTCCATAAAAAACATGAGACACAAGGCACAAAGGCAGCACAAACAGCACCAGATGGCCTTCAAAAGTGGAGCAACTCAGCACAAAGTGACAACAGGGAGAGCTGTTGTTGTGACCTCTCTTTCTATTTTTTTTGCATAATGTTGAGAGGAAGACTATGCAGGCCTTTCTGTAGTGCAGAGAGGAGCTGCTGGTAGAGGGCAATCA
This sequence comes from Serinus canaria, assembly GCF_022539315.1. Classification (NCBI taxonomy): domain Eukaryota; kingdom Metazoa; phylum Chordata; class Aves; order Passeriformes; family Fringillidae; genus Serinus; species Serinus canaria. The sequence goes on along the minus strand of NC_066314.1, from coordinate 64,454,599 downwards.
GTGCTTTGCCTTTTGTAATCTTACTCAACATTTCTTTAATTTTTTAGTAAATGTCAGGTCACATGCTTGCATTCTAAAGCTGAAGTATAAATCATCTTCTCAAGTGACAGAAACTGTCATTTTTCCTTGCAAAGTATTTTTCTAACTATGTCTTATGTAACTGTTACAGTTGTTGACATTTTTCTTAAAAGCCCTATTGGTTTGACACTCAGGATTCAGTATAAAGCTATAGACTTGGATAGAGAATTCTTCTGCCTTTGCTTGTATCTCTCTTCCTTTCCCATGAGCTGAAGAAAGAAATATTATGCAACTCTGAGTCATGCTGTAGAAAGGTGTTGTATTTTTAATATCATTAGAATTTTAAAAGAAGAAGAAAGATAAACCTTAGCATAGGTGAAACCAAGAGTTAATATGCTTCAATTATAGAAAGTGGCTATTAAATTTTGATGGGTTGCTATGACTGATACTTCAAATAAAATGTTGATGTGGCGAAGTGGGGAGTGTTGATAATGAGTTGAGTACTAGAGAAAGGCTGTTGATTTTTATGGAAAATATATATATAAAAAATACATGATCCTCAACCAGAGATGTTCTTGTGGAGATATCCATAGGAAAGAATCAGAGAATAGACTTCTTCTGTCTGTCTTGGCTTGTGTCTACAAGAACACAGCCCTGCATAGCTGTGTCTTGGCACAGATATAGGCTGAAAGTACATGCCCACATGAGATGTTTTACAGTGCCCAGCTTAAGGATAATACTGATTCCTGCCCAGCTTAAGGGCATTATTAACCTCCTTTCTAGCATTATTAACCTCCTTTCCCTACTCCTTCATGCCTGCAGAAAAAAGTGTTGATGCATTCCTGACAGGTTTCTTCCTCTGAAGAAACAGCTGCAGAATGTGGAATCAGTTGTGTGAAATTCCCTTTGGCAAGACCTTTGACCCTTGACTTCTGCTAGATCCAGCTGAGTGATCAAAGAGAGGACTTTTGCAGGTATTTCATGTCTTCAACTGTACTAATCTCACCTTAATGAGAAGCAAATTACTCTGGAATAATAAGTTCAAGAAACACTTGTGTTCCTTCTGAGGGAATGCTACAAGGGTGATCTGGAATGCCAGGAGCTTGGTCTTGAGTGGGCCCATTAATCCTACTGCATCCAAGTCCAATGTTTTAGTTAAATTTTAAGCAAGCTAGAGACCTTTATGGTAACTACAGGGTATTTTAAGACACATTTGGGACTCTGAAGATACACTAGATGTCTGTACTGACATAGTTTTCATCTCTCAAAACCAGCATCTGAATTGTTTGGTTAAGTATCCTGTGGCTGTCAAAGAATAGTGCTGAATCTAGAAGGGAAAGTCAGGTCTTGATCTAAACATCTCTGCTTTATGAAGAGATACTGTCTGATAACCTTCACAGCAAACAGTTGAACTCAATACAGACACATGCCAAAAGGGGCACAGTCCCTGTTAAGAAGAGTGAAAAGTGCCCTCCTCATTCCCATGACTAGCTGCCAGACTCCTCACTGAGTTTAGAGTAACCTACCCTGGCATCTGTGGCATCTTGTGATCATGACTTTGGGGTTTGTAGAATCCCAGTTCCTTTCCTGTCAAAGCCAGAAGTGGGAGGTGGTCCCTGTGACACATGTGCCCTGTGCCAGTCCAGGTACTTAAATGATCTTAGCACTGAAGCTTCCCAAAGCTGGTTCATGGGCAGTAGAAACTTGTTCTCCTCAGAACAGAGAGGAGGAACAGAGTATTTTACAGGTGAGGAAGTGAAGCACACCTGTGAATACTTTAAGATGCATAACCTCAACAGATAGGGATAGATCTTTAGAAGTCTTCAGTGTGGGTCAGCTTGTAACGTTTCCAGGGAGACTGACAGCCAAGTTGCAGTTTGCCTTTGAAAAGTCTGATGAGTTATTTCAGCATCTAAAGAAGCCAGAAGAACTGAGCTTATTTTTCTGAAAACTTGACCCAAGTATTTGCTCATGATCATGAAAGAAATATGTGGTCCAGTTGGTAAATTAATCTAGCTCACTTAAATTTCTGCATACCCAAAGGACCTTCCTCTCTCCCACCTTGCTCACTTCCCAGAGATTTTTTTGCTGAGTACTTGGAAGTCAATGCAGCTCTTCTGTGCTAATTAAATCTTTCTTTCTCTTAGTGCCAGCTGTAACAGAGGGAAAATCCCAATAGGACTGTCAGAGAGTCCTGTTGTGCTCATTAGACCATACTGAGTCTGGAACCCTAAAGTCTCCAAAGGCTTACTGGATAATCTCTTTTTAAGACCTCTGTTGGTACCAGTTATTTCAAATAGCAAACCACTGTCAAGTCTCAGGAATCTGCTACAGCAGGTCTCCCCAGGCATTGGATAAAATGACTTGAAGAGAAAGCTCTGGGGAGACCTCAGAGCCCCTTCCAGTGCCAAAGGGCCTCCAAGAAAGGTGGAGAGGGACTTTGGACAAGGGCTTGGAGTGACAGGACAATGGGGAATGGCTTCCCACTGCCAGAGAGTAGGTTTAGATTGAACATTAGGGAGAAGTTCTTCCCTGTGAAGGTGGTGAGGCCCTGGCACAAGGTGCCCAGAAAAGCTGTGGATGCCCCATCCCTGGAAGTGCCCAAGGCCAGGTTGGATAGGTCTTGAAGTGACCTGGGATAGTGGAAGATGTTCCTGTCAGGGACTGGAACTGGATGATCTTTGAGGTCCCTTCCAACCCAAATCATTCCGTGATTCCATGATTCAATACCCCAGGAAATCTGCAAAGAAAAGGAAGAAAACTGAAATTTATGGCTGGAGCAAGAAGTCAGAGGGACCATTTCCAATTGTTTAAGAAGTTTTTTAAAGGTAAAATATTTTTCACTGGCAGGTTTTTTGAATGACCAAATGCACTCAGAGCTCAGTATTTTCAAGGCCTGGAGGAACACATTTTGATTTTCTGATGGAAGGCTGCAATCTTCAGCCCTCTCAATATTAAGAACATTGGAGCCTGGGTTGCCTGTTGATGTTTCCAAACTGAACTTTAATCAATCTTGAAAAAGGACTTTAATAACCTGAATTATGGCCCCCAGTGCTAGATCTTTGATATCAGAGTGAGCCTAGCAGTACTGGTTTTCTCATGCTCAGCATTTCTTCTGGTATTTTTTGCCACTTGTTAGGAATGTGTATTTTAAGAAAACTTCAGTTTAGGAAGTGCCTTTTCCCAGCAATTTTTCTGTGTTTAAGTGGGACCGTTTTACATCATTCACATACTTTTTTTTCCCCTCATTTTGTAGCAAAGTTTGGTTTTTTTTTTAGGAACTCCTGGATTCCAAAATCTAAAAATGGAAATTTTGTTCCCTCTCCAAGTATGATACAGAGTTTGTCAGTCACACCAGATGGGGAAGATGAGCCAAGAAATCAGTGCATAGATAGTCAACCCCTTTCATTTTTTCATGTTGATGTTTTTCTGTGTGGAGGGAAATGTGCTTTTTGACTCAATATAGCGTTTGAAGTCCTGGCTTGTCTGTTCAGAAGAACTTAGAGTTGGTTTTAATAAAACAGACTGGAGAGATTAGAAAATTCAGAGCCTTTCTGAGAGATCAACAAATACCTGAAAGGGGCCACCTTCATTTTTGGTCAAGAAATCTGATGAAACACCCCATAGCTGAAAACAGGGTTTTCCTTTAGTGCTCTTTGTGCATTGCGGTTTTATTTGCTGCAGAAAGGGTTCTGTACAGTGCTGATTCTCCAAAGCAGATGGCAAGCAATGATTAACCAGTTCCTTCCAACTGCTCACTCATGAGCAGACACCAAGTTGAACCAGTTATTCATACTGAATTAAGCTTAAAAAATATCATGTATTTATGAGAGTAAATGTTCTCATCTAAATGGAAGCTTTTCCAGAATAGTGCACTTGGGGCTGGATGGATATCTTTATGCATATTTCTGGTGGCAAAGGGTATGAAAAAGTAAATGATACTAGAATATGAATATAGTTCTTAATGTAATTTAAAATGTTTCCATTGTAAGTGAAATTGTGATGCACAAGGGCAGGACCTCTGATCCAGGTGCATTTGCAAGCCTGTCCTAGGCAGCAGTAAGTGTCTTGTGGCTGCTGAGTCTTACTGTCCTGTCTAGAGCTTCTTTTAAGATTTGAGTGGAAGCACTGAGCTAATGGGAAGCACATTTGCTGTACATTAACATTCTTAAGCTGGTCTGCTCTTGGCACTTCAAGGCCAAGTGAGGCCTAGGATAAATGAAATTTAAAAAAAAAAAAGAAAATATAAAACCTTTTAATATCAATAATTTGAGGAATGGTGTAAATACTGTCATGGGTGAGATCCTGATGAAACAGGCTGGGGCAGTTGTGTAGGAAGCAGCTCTGCAGAAAAGGAGATGGGGGTCCTGATGCACAGGTTGACACCTCCCAGCCATGTGCCAACTGCATCTGAGACTGCATGAGCAGAACAGGGCTCAGAGCACTAATCTTCCCTCTTCACAGCACTGCCTTAGAATCACAGAATGGTTTGGGTTGGGAGGGACCTCAGAGATCATCCAGTTCCAATCTCTTTCCATGGCAGGGACACCTTTCATTATCCCAGATTGCTCCAAGTCCTGTCCAGCCTGGCCTTGGGCACTTCCAGGGGTGGGACATCCACAGCTTCTCTGGGTAACCTGTGCCAGGGCCTCACCACCCTCACAGGGAACAATTTCTTCTCAATATCCCATCTAACCCTGCCCTCTCTCACTTTGAAGCCATTCCCCCTTGTCCTGTCACTTCAGGTCATTATAAGTAGTCTTTCCCTGTCGTACCTGAAGGACTCCCTTCAGGTACTGGGACAATGAGGTGACCCCAAAACTTCTCCAGGCTGGACAATCCCACTTCTCTCAGCCTTTCACCATAGCAGAGCTGCTCCATCCCTCTGATCCATGGAGTGCCTCTCTTGCACAAGGGTGCTCCCATGTCCAATGCTGTCCAGTTTGGGAGCACCCTTGTGCAAGAGAGGCACCAGCACTGTCTGAGTTCACTGCACTGAGCCAGGCAGTGCTACCAGGCTCCTCAGAGCTGGGCCAGTGCTGAGCACAGAGAGCTGGGACACCTGGGTCTGTGCAGGCAGAGAGGGCACAGCTGGGTCTGTGCAGGCAGGGAGGGCACAGAGGGGACACCTGGATCTGTGCAGGCAGGGAGGGCACAGAGAGCTGGGAGGCTGCAGTGCTCTCTGCAGCTGCCTGACCACATGGTGGGAGGCTGGAGCCCGGCTCCTCTCAGAGCTGCACAGCAATAGAACGAGGGCTGAAAGCCACAAGTTGGAGCAAAGGAAGTTCCAGTCAGATAACAAGGAAAATCTTTTAACCAAAGAGTGGTCAAAGGTTGGAAGGGGTGCCCAGAGACGCTGTGGGTTCTCCATCCTTACAGGTGTCCAAGATTCACTTGGGTGTGTGCCTCAGCAACCTGATGAATTAGACCTGCTTTGAACAAGAGGTTGGACTGGATGCTTTCAGGGACCCCTTCCAACCTGGATTATTCTGTCATTCTTTGATTCTTTCACAACAAGGACTAAAAAAAATATTGCAGACTTGGACCACTAAAAGACCAAAAAGAAGCAACTTAAGTTCCTTAGGTGGAATTAATAATACTGTACATGTGCCCATTCACCTTCTGGGATCAGAGTGGAGGGTTTATGTAATGAATAGTAACCTCAGCATTTTTCTGTATGGCTCTGCTTAAAGGGAAATCACAGCTTTGCTACATTATAACAAAATTCTTACTGACTTCAGGAGGCTCTGAATTCTGCCAGCTTAAATGGGCATCACTGGAGGGTTCTTTGCAGTCAGATAATGGTTTTAATGTGGAGAAAACCTCAGAGAATTGTTCTGAGTTTTTCTGAAAGTGTATTTCACAACATCAGACTCCTTTAGCATATACACATTAAGTTATGCTAGTTTTGGAAACAAACAAACAAACAAAAGGTATTTCTCTCAGCTTTGTACCTGTGTTCCTGTCAGCACAAGTATTTAACTGAGTGGCTGGAAAAAAAAGAGGGAAAATTGCACAGAAGAAAAGCTTCCCTGTGATCACCACGTAAGAAAGTGTTTCCAAGCTTTGGAAAATGTTGGCCAGCTCTGACATTTAGACAGCTCGTCTTACAGAGAAAGACTGTGTAAAAAATCTGAACTTTATCATATGAGCTTGCTCACACCCTGAAATAGCCTGTTTTTTACAGCCAGGATAAAAGATACAAACTGCAGTATAAACATACAGTGCCCTGGTGGGGCATATGTTCCTTTACTGCATTTCTCACAGGGGGTAGGGGGTTTTGACATTGCTTAGGCTGGCTTTATGCAATGGCACTTGGCAGCAGAGCATAGAGAGCCCTGGTACTGTTATGTTTGAATGATAAAAAATGTCCAGGATACCTTTCCTCTTCTTATCTAACCAGCCTTTTCTACTTCATAACATTGTAAATGCTAGTGACTACAGCATTTTTAATTGTCTGGATTATGTGTGAGTACAGATAATGATAAATGCACACTGGAGTCTACTTGACCCATAAAAATTTTATGCAACTCTGAGGAAAAGTTACTGTTATTAAAGAACCATTTTGGAAACCAAGGTGCCTGTATCAACAGCCCAGCCCTAATCCTTTCATGGATTCAGTGTTTTGGATGAGTGCAGGTCTGTGTGTAATTACAAATTTAAAATGGTCCACGAATATTTAAGAGCAAAGATACTGCCTATGCAGTAGAGGTTGATTTCTAGAAAATAATGGCTACAGAACCATTTGGTAATTTTCTACACTGCCCTTCCAAAAGAACAGTCTGGATCTAAGGAGTGTCTGTCACATGTTATTGCCAGTTCCCATGCTTGGCATTTGTGGTGATTTTATACTAATATTGATAAAATATTTATGGTTTTCTTCTTCATATGTTTTAGCCTTCAGAACTTGTTTTCTTGGCATTTTTTTCCCTGTAGTCATGAAGGATTTTTTGATATATGTAGAGAATCTGATACAATACTTTTGTCCAATAGCTGGAGCATTAGAAAGCAAGAAACATAAATCTTGTAGTTCTGAGGAGTGGTAATACTGCTTTTAGGATTTGGGAAGAGTTTTTTTTTAATGGAACACTTACATGCTTGTATGTGAATCCATTACATGACGTGTACACCATGGTTAGCAACAGCTTTTGTGTGTCATGGCTCAGGTTCCCATACACTCCTGACAGTTTATGCATATTCATGAGATCCATGACATTTTCCTGCATCTGCTCTTATCACAGATTTCGTTTCAAAGCAGCACTTCATTGATGTAGTACACTGACACATTTTACATATAATTGCTTTTTGTCTGGTTGCATGATTATTTTGTGACACCTAGTGGATAAATTGATAGTGGTGCTGATTTAAATTACCTCTGTTTTTTTTATTCTCCTGGTAAAAGTTTTGGCCTGGAAACTCAATTCACATCACAAACACAGAGACTCTCTTGTTTTCTAGTTTTTTTCTCTTTTTTTTTTTCCCTCTTTAACTTTGCTCATGGAATAACTTGCTCATAGGCAGGTGAACAAATACCCAACACCAGTCTTGAGGAAATTCCAAGAGTCCCAAAATAATACAAGGTAGTAAACGTTTGAAAATGTCATGGTGTTGTTTAGTCAGGCTCCCTGTGCAATAATACAATAGTTAATTCTATTGTATTAACTTTTTTTGAGATGTGCTTCAAGCATGCAGTTTCATTAAGAACAAAATGTGCACTACATAAAGTTGTTAAAGGTTGCAAGAAGTACTTATTTCCCTGTAAAGACTCCTAGAAATATCTGTTACTTTAGTGTTCTTCATTCTAGGGAATGAAGTCTGATAAATAATTAAAATATTATTCTATACACACAAAAAGATTTTCAGAATATTTACATCAAGAGTCTTGAAATGCCTTAAATGTATGACCTACTTTCACAACAGGTGAAAGATATTCACAAGATATGTCTTGTGAAGTATATCTTAATTTACATGTCATGGATTCTGTGCCTAAAGCTTATTTCTGCAACAGGAAAATATTGAAATACTGTCCACTGTGTTTGCTACAAATGCTGTGAGAGAGAAAAACAAATTTTTATATGGCTCTTATCTTTTGTGTTGATAAGGGCAAGGGAATCAACTATTTCAGGTGCACCAACTCTGCTTGCTGTATTTCTCAGTTGATACTAGTAATGTGCATGTTTCTGTCTTCAGAGAAGGATTAATCTCTTCTGGCACAACAGATCTTAAATTCTGGAGTCTGTCATCCCTGTGAAGGCACAGAACAATTGCTTGAATGATAGCCAAGATAGAATTTAATAGATTTTAAACAGGAGCTAAAAGGAACTGTAAGGTAGATGAATTTGGAGCTAAGAGGTTATGTATTTTTCATATGTGGAGAATTGGAATGGAGTTGTGCACAGGACATGAAGAAATTGATTTTAAAGACCATCTACAAAATTTTAGGTTTCAGCTTTTTACTCTTCAGAGAAAATGCGTTGCATATTTTGACTCCCAAGAGGCTTCACAAGAAAACATAATACTGAACTGTGTTTTTAAAGCCAACTGACCAGGCACTCTTTCCCTGTGCTTTTCCTGGTTGCTCCTTGTAACAGTTCTCTTGTGACTTCTGTTTGTGTAAAGTTAGGGCCTGTAGCAGCAGCATCATGAATAATGGACACAGAGAGCTGAGCACACCGAGGAGCTCTGGCAGAGATCTGCTCACTCTCTGCCCCTTCAGCCCACTCATAAATGTTTAACCAGTGAAAGCTTTAGTCTCAGGTACACAAACTTACCATCTGTGTCCATCTGTGGAGAGCCTCAGTCACCTGAGAAAGGAGAAAGCTGTGTGGAGCTGAGCACAGGCAGTGCCGTGTGAGCCCCAAGCCTGGAACTCACCAGCAATTCTCTTGTGCCCACGAGTGCCATGTCAGCAGCACTGCCCACTCACCCCAGCCCTCCTAAAGCCTTCAGCCCCTCAGCATGCAGGCACAGGTGGGCAGAAGGGCCCTTGTGTGCACATGGCAGCTTTCAGTGCTTCCCCCTTGCTTTTGAAAGGCTCATGTAAAGCCGGGCAGGACGAGTGTGTGCGTGAGGCTCTTGGCAGTGGGGTTGGAATGCTCCCAATGGAAAATAACTGCTCAGAGCAAAGTCATCGTAACAGAGCCCAATGTGTGCTTCTGAAACCATAAGACAGCTTGAGACACCATCCCATCCCAGGGTGAGAACAAAGCTGTTGCAGTGCACAGGGATCTGTGCAAAATAGTCACTAAAAGAAGACAGGGAACTCGATAAGTGGCAGTTTTGCTAGTGGCAGAGTCCTGGAGGTCCCCTGAAAGGACACAAGAATTCTTAACAGGGTTAGGGACAGCACTTGCTCTTGCAGGTAGGCTTGTCTGAACTTGTCTATAGCCTCACACCCTCCCCAAGCCCCAAAAGTAACCAGAAACAAACTGCACCTTGGTTTGCAATGCCTGTACAAATGCTTTCTCCATGTTAGTGCATGTGGACTTCCAGGCCTCTGCTGGCTTACTGTCAGGTTGAACCAGGCTCAAGCCCAAATGCAGTCCAGACTCCAGAACATTGTTCTGCAATAGAAATGAATTTTAGGCTTTTAACAATATTATAAAACAGTGATTTCATGCCAGCTTTCCATACAATGTTATCCTCAATTTCAAATGCTGCAGGCTCTGAAGTGATCATCACAAAAACAGTCTGTGAAGGATGGATTTTGCTTGTCTGCCATCATATAAAGCTCCTTCTTCAAGAGCACTCAAGTAACTTTATCCTGTTTGTAGTGATGGCAAATGTAAGGGTGCATTGATGCAAATCCAGAATTTTAGTCTAAATCCACTACCACTAGCTTATTTGGAGCTTTGACCTACTCCTGGCTTCCAGACCACTAATTCATTCAGTCCTACTTGTCAGCTGCTTGATCTCACTAAGAGCTAAAATTTAAAATGAAAGCCTTATGGGAGAAAGGCCAGAAGCCATTTTTCTACCAGCTATAATTATTGGCATGGCTGCATTCTGCAAAATGAATTTTAGTTACTTGTTGAGGCTTAACCTGACAGACATTCCCTCTTGGTGCTTAATTAAGTTAGGATTTGTAGATGCTAGTTTATTGCATGTCTTTCTAAAGAAAAACAATTTTCAAGGACCTGAATCAATTTCAGAGTGAAAATTCAGTTTTCCCAAAAAGGAATTAGTGGATCAAGATTGGGAATGGCATTTTTTTAAGAAGATGTAACTCTATTCCATTTTTCCTAGCTTCTATAAGGAACTAAAAAAAGTAGCACTTTCTCAGTGGTGTGACATAGGTTAGGTGTGAAACTATATGAATTGCACTAAAAAGCCAAATCCACTTGACTTAAAATTCAAACGGCTTATTTAGGATTTTCTCTGCAGTAAAGGTGTTTTCCATCCAAAAAGAATTTAAAATATTACTCAAATAATTGCTGGTGAGATGGCTGAGTATTTAGCTGGAGAGACAGAAGACTGTGGGTCTGACTGTGGTCTGCATCATTGACTGTGCCCAGTTTTTATTTTGCCAGGGCTTTAGGGGGAGTGGGAAAGGTGCAGTTTTGGAGAGCTGGACATCACATATCAAGTCAAAGATGAGGGTGATCGGTTTAAGCGTCCAGTTTTGTGTTCAGAGCTGTCAAGGCAAATCCAGGTGATGTCAGCTGAGTTTAGTGAGCTCAGCTCTTTCAAATATAAGATCCATTGCTCAACATCCTAAAATTAGTGATATTTGTAGGGGTTGTCATTAACATTTCATTTTTGTGTGATCTGCGTGAATACAATCTTCCCAGGAACATGGAGATATCTGAGCAATGTTTAGGAAATATTGTAAGGGAGGTGTTCTAGGCCCCTTCTACTCTTCCTATCTCCATCTGCCAGAGAAAATAAACCTGACACATTCTCTTTGTTCTTTTCCTAATAAAAACTAATCCCTAATTTGTCACAGCTTCATCTCCTCTTGCTGGGTTCATTTCCCAGATAATTTCAGCCCTTGCACTTTTTGCTTTTACACATGGTAAGGCAGCAAGAGTACCTGTAAAATTTGTTTTTCATAAGGCGTATCTCTGATGGATTTGCCATTTCCACACAGGTTTCACCTCCCCTGGACTCTGGACTTGCCCTGATTTCTGGGCATTAGGATCTGGGGGTCCTCATCTCTGCCATGGAGAGCTCAGGGAGACAGTGGGGGCAAGCACAGCAGCTCAGCTGGGAAGCCAGGAGATGGAAAGGTTATGCCAGGAAAACAGGAGATTGATCTGTAAGTCCTACAAAATTAATAGCTTGTAATGCACTGAGCAGTTCTGTTGTGTCTTTCACAGCTTATTTTTCAGAAAATAGATCTTCTTAAATGTTTTTTGGTGTAAGATCACAAGTGCAACATACAGAGCTGCCAGTGCTTAGCCCTGGTTTAATTTCTGTGTTTGTAGAGACTTTGAGACATCAAGTGTTTCATCATTCTCTGGAATACCAGCTTTTGTGGCTTTTTAGCATTCAGACTAGTACACAAGCAAAACACAGAGATAAATGCAATAGAAAAACAACTATTTTGTCAGTGTAGGTACTGCAGTTTTCCTAAGCAGGAGACATGATCCCACCTCCAAGGAAAAGGAGGTATATTTTGCTGGAAAATGGTCTTTCCCCAATGCATGTTTAACATTCCAGGCATTTCGCAGAACACAAGGTGTATGAATTGCTAACATAACACCTATAGAACATGTCTGTGGTGATGCAGAACACCTTTGGTGCACACCCAGCCCCAGCTCCATGGATCTGCTGCTGGTCAGACCTCCCTACAACCAGTCAAGGAGTTAGAGCAGCTGACATTAGACACTTCCCATTTTCTGATAACCATTGTAAAACTTTTCTGAAAGATCATTTCTGTGGAGGAGTTTCCTTGGCTTTAGCATGATTCCACACAAGAGTGAGGAAGTTCCTGTACAGGTCTGGCTGGTAGTCAGGCTACAATATGGAAGATGGACTTAATTAAGCTGATGTATTTAAATGTTGTTACATTCTGTTGCCTTTTTTTTTTTCCCAAACATGAAATGTTCAGACTTCAGAAACATACAAAAATTACTGCAGAGCTCAGAGACATTTAGCCAGAGAGTTCTGACTCATTTCACAGCTGCTCCTTTTTCTCAAATACTTGCAAACAGTTCAGTAATGACAATGGCTTCACTGAAGACATAAAACTGTTTATTATAAAGAGCCATGTTGCACTGCCTCTGATGTTCTATGTAATAAAGGGTGAACAAAATGTATATAACTGATTTTAACAGATAATGAAAATAGTTATTGACCCCTAAATTCTTTTTGATGTGTAAGTTTGCTACACATTCAAAAGTGTCATTTTGAACTTCTGTGTCTCATAATTTGTGCTATATTGGATAATCAGGGCCTCCTTCAAAGGCACTGAGGCCAGGTGAGGGTGTACTGTGGATCTCTATAGTGTATGAACACTCCCCTTCTTAGAAGTGTCCCTGATGAATCTGAGGAAAATGCTTCCCTGCAAAACTGTGCCTGTGGTTTGTACAAAGCAGGACAGCACCCCTGAGTGCTCCAGCACCGAGGAACCCATGGGTGAGCAAACCCTCACCCCCCCTTTGTGCTTTTATCACCATGGACAGAGTGATACATTTGCTCCTCTAGTTACAGCCTGGCCTCAGTAATGCCCAGTGAAGATGTGAGCAAGCTGCTGGACCCAGCTAATGCTCTGACAGACAGACAGACACTTGTGCAGAGGAGGAGCCCTCCTGAATTGAACTTTAGAAAATCCTGTGCATCTCCTCTGTAATGAAGGAGGCTGTGGAGGTCTGCTCCTGTGAGTTTTTTCCATTGTACCTACCTGAAGTTCTGGCAGAATCTGGCCTGTTTTGTTAAATACCAGGAAAGTTTCACAACTGGGGAAAGAGCAGTTTGCCATTTTAGAAGCAAATATATTTAAGTAATGAGTGAGATTACCGTACGTGTTGTATTTCACAGGAGTCACAACATCTGTGTTGTTTGTAGTGTTTTTTCTTGAAGTTTGCATGCTATATGAAGGCAGTGTGTCATTTTCATTATATTTAGTTAAAAATAGATTTTAAAATGCACTGTGTGGAGTTTATCAGACATAAACCCAAGGAAACTGAATCCTTCTGTCTTCTAAGGAGTCTCTACCTGAAATCTCTAGGAAGGTTACCTGCCACAATACTGCTTTGCCAAAATCCTGCCCCAGAAGAAGGGTGTGGTAGTTCTGCCTGATCCAAGCCCTGCTGAGTTTGGTCAGGAGTGTCCACCTTGGCATATCCTCAGCCATTTTCCCCACAGTGCTCTTCCCTAACACATTGGGGACTGATGCATTGCACTAAATAGTTGATTTAGTTGTTGTTTTTGCTCTGGGTGTTTGGTAATTTTCAGTGATCACATGGTTTGTCCCATTCTCCCTTTCCCCCTGGAGAATCGTGCCTCCAGTATTTTACTTTTGTCCTGTGTAAGATTTTAGGTCCAGAGCAAGCCAGATTGGACCCAAATGGCCCCCCCAGGTCAATCTGAAAGGTGACATTTCTAATCATGAATAAACAGTCTGTAGGAGCAGAGTGGGGACTGTGCTTCACTTGGGAACCAGAAGATCATCACTGCCTGCAGAGAGATTGGAAACTGCTGGTCTGGCCTGCATCCAGACCCAGGCCACGCTGGGGAAGGTCCCTGCCTCAGAAGGCTCCAAGCCCTCTTCCTCCCTGGTAATCACAGTGCACTCCAAGAGCACCCAGCCAGGGCATCTCCTTCTTCCTGGGAGCCAGGGAGGCTTGGCCTTTGTAAATCCTCACAAGGTTTTGGGGGGAAGGTACCTTAAAATCACAGAATGCTTGTTCTGTGCTGTCCCAGTCTGTTCCTTAGTAAGGCTTTTAGTGATATAACAAGCCTGCCTTAAAACTGTCTGCTTTGCTGTAACATCACAGAAATAGCAGACTTGGCCCCCTGCCTTTTGAAAAGTGACTGCTGAGGTACTTATTAACATCAGTTCCAAGATGTTTTTCAGTGAGAGTTGGAATATGGAAATGTCATATTTTTCCTAGTATTAAACAATTGTGAAACTAGAAACATAACTCTTGCCAGATAGCTCTTTCTTGTGCCTGTCTTTGTAGAAGGAAAATGAACATGTATTTTTCTTTCATTAAGTATTTTAAAGTTCACCCTTGTTTGGTGATCTAGTCAATTAAAATAAGAGTATGGGCAGCTTGAGAGCAGAAGACTAATTAATTTTAGGGGTTGGATAAAGCACATTCTTTTCCATTTTTGTTTGCTAATGAGTATTACTAATACCCATAATAACAGATCTTAAAGAAAACAGTATTACACAGAGTTTATGGTTCTTTACAAGTAATTAACTCAATATCAGTATGAATTTAAAAACTACTACTTTTGTGGGGAAATATACATTAAGGCAACATTATATCAGCACAGCACCTAGAGAAAAGAATCTCTAATATCATCATAGAAAAAAAGAGCATCCTTTAGAAATGGTTAATTCAAGTTCATCCTTTTTTCAACAGGGATGAACATTTTCCAGGATCCCACCCAGTATTGCCCCCAAAAGTGTAAGTGAAGTCCAGGTAGATTAAAGACAGACTGTGTAAATCCCTAGAACATACTCCAGAATGTTGTTTTTCTTTCAGTCTATATTTCTGTCTCTTAGAGTCACTGAGATCAGCTGTAAGTAAAGCTTCTTCATCCAAAATTCCCTGTCATTGGAGTTGGATGGGTCTGTGGGATAGTTTGGGCTTTTCACTGCTGTGAATGTATCCTTTTAGAGCCAGACTGGCTCTCTGAACTGGCTTCACTGGACCATCCAGCATAAAGAGTTGCTGTTCTGAAAGGCTTTGTTGTTTTTATCCTTCCACTATGAAGCAGATGCTCACAAAAAGTCACACTTTGAAGTCACACAATACTCAGCTTTCCTCCAATTATATTATGTAATGCTGTTCTATTGATGTAAGCACAGGGTTTATTTTACACAGAAAACACTTTCTGAGAGGTGACTGTGAAACACATCCAGCCTTGCTGAAACTGCACAGAAGTTTAGCTCCACTTCACATTCTCAGCTCTGAGGAAAAATACTGAGATCTCTGATGGCCCAAATAAAGAACTTGTTTCTTTTTAAATGTCTTATCTAAAAACAGAGGTACAGGGTAGGGTTGTTTTTCAGAGGATTACTGGGAGAGTAATTGACCATGATAAAAAGCTGGTACTCAGAAAATTCTGAGATTTACAGCCCTGAAGTACATAGAGAAGACTGTCTGGCTTTCTGCTGGAGAGCTTTCCAAAGGGGCTCTTTATAGAGGTTAAGAGTGGCTTCTGGTACCAGTTTGGGAGGGGTTTACATTGATGAAATGTTGAAGACTCTCAAGGTATTCCTTCAGTGTGTTATTGAAAGAATACCACCCTTTTTGGCCTGCAAGGGCTTTGAGGTTCCAAGATGCAGGGCTGGACAGTGTTTCCTTCCTTGCAGTGATCTCAGCATGGTCAGAGTTGCACCTGTCCTGTTTTGTCCAACAAATGGCACCATGTGCAGCCAACAGCAGCCAGTGACCTCTGTCTACGTGGTCTCCACTACAGTGAAATGATCTTTGACATTGATGGCATAACATTGTCCTTTATAGATTAACACATTGATACCCAGTTTGATCAGATATCTGCATTCTCCTTCCTTCTCTGCTTTGTTTAAAAGTGTTTGTTCCTTGAAGGTGAAGTACCTGATACCTCTCTCTGCCTGTCTCTGCAATGCTTCTAGTATTCAAGTCAATCTGGTAAAAAAATATTCTCTTTTCACTATTCTTTTCTCTTGTCTGTTTCTTGAGTCAGGGTCCCTCCAGGCCTTGGTGTACCTGTGGGAGTACCATGTAGAGCTGGTGCTGTGCATGCTTCTCCTGGAGAAAGAAGCTGCTCTCTGCTTTGCACATGCTCTCACCCACCTTGTAATTGTTTCAGTGTGCAGTGAAATGCAATTGAGATTTGTGTGTTTTGTCTTGCTCCTCTCTTTTCAGATCCCCACAGCAGTGATGCTGAAAGCCTGGGCAGATGGCTTCTGTCCCCCTGCAGTGTGACCAAGTAACCTCAGGGTGGGACTTGCTGACTGAAACAACTCTGCTTGATCTGTGTGGGGCTGATGGATGCAGCATTTATTGTGCTCTTTAATTAACTAGCAAAAGGTTAGTTCACTGATTAAGGTAGGGTGTTTGTTTTAAAAGTTTGCTTCTTTATTAAAGCAGTATTTATATTAGAATACAGACTGATATCTCAGTTATTCCCACTTCTTTATATCTGCCCTGTATAGGAAGTGTTGTTGTCTATCAAACCAGGTGGCAGGGAATAACACCCCCTCTAACTCGAGCATAAGTTTGAAGCTCCAGAAGCTGATGCTGTAGTGGCAGTTCTGCTAATCCCCCTAACCAAGGCCTGTGTGGAACAGTGGGGTGTTTTTAATCTGGTCATCAGTTCAGAGCTGGGTTACTGCTCAGTTAGGAGTATTGCTGAGTAGGCCACAATTCCTCACAGTCTTGACAAATTCATTGCTCAGTCTTTGGGGTTTACCTATGCAGAACTAGGGAAATTCACTTAGAGAACCTCAGCTCATCCCCATTAGGATAATGGAGAAGTATCTGGAAGCAAGTTAAACAATCCCTCTAAGTCAGCATCCATTCTAAGTCACAGTGATGCCTTTCCCAAAGTGACAAACTGGTTTGATAAGGTACACTCATGTAGGAGCTGGGAGTACACAAGTGCAGTTGTTAAAAATGAATGCTGTATCCTGTTTCCTTTGTGTATCTTGTCACTGACATGACTTCACAAGTTGCAAATCTATTAAACATTTCAAACATGGAACTAGAGCTCATTAAGCAGAACGTTGACTGCTGTATAGCAAACTGTTTCAAATTCAAGACTGTTAACATTTGTCTCCAGAGTTTTTTGTCTTATAGGTTGTCACTAAGCAATCCAGCTGTCTGGGAATACAGCCTGTGCTCCCTGTGATCAGAATGTGACTGTCCTTTGGGGTGAGGTAGTAGGTTGTATAGTTTTAGGGCTATGCCCTGCCTGTCAGATAACTATACAATCTACTGTCTTTCCTGAAGTGGCTGTGATGTCAGCGCTGGATGTCTCCAAAACACAGCACAGATATTTTTCAACTGTACCATTCTCTGGCTCTGTCTACGTGTTTGGTTCTTGTACACAAATGTCCTCAGAGTGTTTAGATTCCTGTATTTCCCATTCAGGCTCAAAAGCCATTTCCTTCTGGCATTTTTAGAGAGCAGGTGGGGTGTGAGTGCAGGACACAGAGGTACAGCCCAGCCTGCAGTGGATTTGCTCACACTCAGCTGTGTGGGACTGCCATGGGAGTGGCCACTTGGAAACAGCTGATCCATCTCTCCCTTGTTTTCTGGCATCTGTGTTCATATTAAACATAAAATGGTACTTTTGATTCAGCAGCTGTTTAAATCCACCTGGTGTAGGCTGTTTGAGAAACTCCAAAGGGATGAGCTGGACAAAACCCTGAGAGGATGTCTTCCAGTCAGTCGTGTTCTGCCCTGGAAATGGTAAATTCTTGAACCCTAAGTAAGAGGTTTCTTCAGTCAGTTTTGGGCACTGATTTAACTCACTTTTTTCTTACATATTGCTAGTTTGGGAGGGACAGTGTTTGCCACTGCATTTCTCCTGTGTCTGCAGTGCCTCCACCAGTTCTGTCTGACTCCCAGGTAGAGCTGTGGGGAAGGGCTGAGGTCACACATGGCCTTTGTAAGGCTAAGAAATGTGGGCTGGAGAGTGATAAGTTAATTTACTTACAAATGGTGAAATGTTCCTTCAGAAGATGCACGTGATGCTCTAACAGGATGAGGTAGTAGGTTGTGTGGTTTCAGGGTAGTGATTTTGCCCCAATCAGGAGATAACTATACAACCTACTGCCTTCCCTGATAGGCAGCATAACAACCTCAGTGTCCTAATTCACAGAGAAACAAGAGAAATACATTCCTGAGATAAACTTCTGAGAGCAGCAAAGTAAGTCTAGATACAGTTGTTGCTATCCTGTCCCTAATAGCTCTAAATTTAGATGTTAAGTGTAGATTTTTGATAACTGCCTGCAAAATAATTATCCTTTTTTAAGTCTTTATCATGAAAAATTGAATTAAAGAAGTTTTATTTATTTCAAAGTTTGCCTGCTCTTGATCTCTTTCATTTTTGGTTCATTTGAGTGGGATGAAGTTACTGGGGGAAATTGTTCCAAAAATGCTGAGAACTTGCATTGAGGAAGCTTGTATTTCCTTGACATCTAAGTTTGAGTGCAACAAATTTTACTCACAATACACTGGTTTAGTTTAACCTTACCTCTCCCTCTTGCAGTGTTTTACAAAGAGTTCTGGGTTAAATCACAGAACATTCTTCAGCAGGTAAGGTTTACATTGCAAGGGAAAAGCTGTAACAATAAAAATCAAGAGTGAGAATTAAAAAACCAAAACCAGACATCTATTTAGTCCCTCAGTTTCTCCTAACAGGTTCATTTAATGATGTTTAGTGCCCCAAAAAAATTCTCTGCTATCTAAAAAGTACAAACTGCATCTGAAAAACTATGGACAAAAAATGTTTGGTCATTAAGGATATTTTGAGAATATGAACTCTAGAGTCTTACAAGAAAAATTGGTGGAAGAAAGAGAATATAACAACAAGGTGCCGAGTTTGGTTGTAGACCTAGAAATCATTCTCCCACATGCAAAATACACCCAAAAATAGGAGTCCTGTAAACCTTAAAGTTAACTTGAGACCAGAGGTATCAGACTGCTTTTGTATAACCATTATTATATATTTTGATTGTACAGCAGCCTGTTACTGTAGACTGGAGTCAGAATTGAAGGTAGGTGTAATCCTGTGTTTGTGTCTGCCTTGCTACACAAAGGCAAGCCTGACTTCCCTGAGAAGCTTTTCCCTCATCTCTGTAGCTGGGAGAGCTGTGACATGCACAGTGAAAGCAAATGGAATAACTCATGGTACAGTCAGAAGCTAAGGGGGATATTTTATTGCCTCTCTGGTCCAAAAATGCCACACATTATCTGGAGCCAGGTGGCATTTGAGGTCATCCAACACCTCAAAACAGGGTCTCTTGTTCTTACCTTTACCAAAGGTTTGGAAGGCTTTTTGACTTGGGTTCAAAGAGTCAGATAAAGGCTGTTGGTACAGGAGGAAAAGTTGGTGCATGTCTGAAACACCCACAAGAGAACAGGCAATACTGTAGCTGTTTTTATTCTTCTCCATTTCTCTGGTTGTGCAGCAAATCTCTTAATGCAGCACTGCAGGTCCTGAGCTCTTCTTTGCAGCCTCAGGGCTGCAGCCTGAACATGAGACTAGGTGGGGCAGTGATTGCTTTGTGTGAAGCCTAAAGCATCCTGCTGCTCTCCAGGGTGCAGAACAGGCTGGAGAGCACAGTCTTGCATTCTGTACATCCAGAGGGTATGTTCTCTCTGGAACAGTGGGGTTTACAGAGGAAAAACGCTGTCCACGTTCTACAGCAGCCTGTTAGATCTCAACTCTGAAGTAGTTTTCAAATCTTCTGGCTCTGCCTGGGTCAGCATTTTGCTCTTGGTAATGAGCTGTGAATTTTCAAATTCAAGTCGTTCTGGCAATGCCATTAAAATAAAAGGCCAAAAATATCCATAGTGTTCTCCTCTCTAGGATCAACTGTAAATGCAAAACCATGTGCCTGTACTTGGCAGCTTGTGAGCCTGCAGATAATCAGGGCTGTCCTCAGTGGCTTGGCATTACAGCTAATGACACTCCACCAGAAACGTGGAAGCACAGCTCAGGGGCACTGAGTATTTCCCAGAACTGCAGACTGAAAATGTTTGTGTCCAAATGTAAGCAGCAGCTTGGCCTGCTGGAATCACAAGGAAAGAACAGCTGGGTTTTTTTAAAACTCTAGTCAGCATTACTACTTCTTGAGGTATCAAGCTGTTGCACACATCAGGTGTGAGGAAAGAGCTTAATCATGAGTGCACATAGCATGAGAAATGTGTATCATGGCATGCACTTCTATACCGTGTGTGTCCACTTCAACATCTCTCTTCAATTTAGTGTCCCAGTAAAAATTTGTTGACAAGCAGAAGCTTAGTACATCTTGCTGGAACAAAGCTTGTACATTTGCTTATAACAGGCCAGGTAAAAATTGGTGGGTATGGGATTTTTTCTGAGGCCACGGTTTCAGTTATTAGCTTCCCTTCTGTGCCCTGGAGAAAGTGCATGGTGTTTTGGGAGAAGGCACAGAGAGGACATTACGCAGCTCTCTGACATTGAAGCCACCATTGAACTTTGGATCTCCACTGTGTGGATGTGTGAAGTGTTCTGCCTCTTCTACCTTTTCAAGGCTCTTACAATTTTGTTGGGTTTTTAAACATGAGCAAACCTCCTTATTCCTGAAACCAGTTACCCAGTGTAAAAATGTTTACTACATTTAGCAAAACACTAAAGCAAAGATAGACATTTGCAGATGACCCCAATAACTACCCTAATGACGTGTGCTGCCAGCCCCACCTGTGTGAGTGCCCTGGAGTGCAGCTGCTGGGGCTCTTCCTCCATGGCTGCAGCAGAGGCAAAACCACTGAGCCCAGGAGTGGTTCCTGGGCACTCTGCTGAAAAGGCAAATTGGAAAGGGGTGTTTTTACTGCAGGAGGATCCAGAACCCCAGTAAGGCTGTGACTGGTGTGCCAGTCTGTGCTGGTACAGGTGACATGGCACACCCCATCTTGCTAAACTGGAGGGGCAGTTGTGCTTGCAGGGAGAGAGCTGGTGCTCATTGGGAAATTCAGAAAGCCCAGCCTTGGGCTCAGAAAGGGTTCCCACACAGGGCCTGCACCCAGCACTGGGCTCTTACTGGGAGGTAAACAGTAGACACATGGAATTGGGGCATATCCTGAGCTGGGAGGGACCCACAAGGATCATCCAGTCCAACCTCTGGCCCTGGCCAGACACCCCAACAATCCCACCCTGTGCATCCCTGAGAGCGGTGTCCAAATGCTCCCGGAGCTCTGGCAGCCCTGGGGCCATGACCATTCCCTGGGGAGCCTGGGCAGTGCCCCACACCCTCTGGGGGGAGAACCTTTCCCTGCCATCAGTCTGACCCACCCCTGACCCAGCTCCAGCCATTCCCTCGGCTCCTGTCCCTGGTCCCAGAGCAGAGATCAGAGTTGCCCTTCAGGAGGAAGCTGCAGACTGCCATGAGGTCCCCCCTAATCCCTTTTCTCCAGCTGAATAGACCAAGTGCCCTCAGCCACTCCATATGGTCCCTCCAGATCCTTCACCATCTTTGTGCTCCTCCTTTGGATGCTCTCAAAGAGCTTTAGGTCTTTCTTATTGTGGTGGCCAAAACTGCCCAGCCCTAAGAGCAGCACGCTAATCTTGAAGGACAGGAACATTAACAAAACATTTTAAAGCTACATTGGCATTGCTCTGATCCATGTGACTCATGGTTGGTTTTCCACTAATGCATCCAGGTATTAACTTCCATTACATAAACTGGGAGATGGGAGCATGGGAAGATGCCTGTGAGGATCTGGGATTCAGTAATGTTCATGCTCAGATTTCACCAAAAAATCAGCACCAGCACTGCTTAACAAAGCAAGACAAAGGTATCAAAAACCTAGGCCAAAATATCCACTGGTTTTCAAATAAACCTGTGTTCCTAAGTCACATGGACACTTTCAATTGTTCTACAATTAAAAGTGATGAGCACCAATCATGCTAAACACTTGATGGTATAAAGATTTGTTTGGTTTTGGGATAGTGTTCATGCCTAGTCTCCAACACAAATCAAAACCCAACAAGGAACCAGGTTAAGAAACAAAGTTGCCAATGAGTTCCCTGATGTGTCTTATGTTCATGTTCCAGAGGTTCTTGCTCTGGATTTTCCCTGTCCAGCTTGCTTATACAAATGTAAACAATGATATTTCCATTCTCAAGGAGCCCAAGCAAGATTTTATAAAGCAAACAAAGTGTGTTAAGAAGATTTCTCAATAAGCTGAAAGTGAGCAGCAGTTTACACATTAATATCTGATGTTAATTAACACTTGGAAGAGAGTGAGAAACATTTGATACACTTTGAATAATACAAATATACCACTCTTAGATGGTTCTTAATGCAAACATCTAAACTGAAAATAAAATTATTCCTGATAGGATAAATTGGCATTTCCCTTTTGTGAAAAAAAGGCAGTTTAACCCTTCCTTTACACAGTAAGACTGGTCCTTTGAACTCCTTGCTTTTGGTGACAAAAAGGTCTCACTTGTGCTGGAATTATGAAAACATAATTCACAGCAGTCAGGGATCTGGGAGGTTTCAGTCCAGTCTCAGACTTTCCAGTCCTTCCTGAGCAGATTATTCCCATGTGCAAGGACACACTCTTCTCTCTGGCTTCAGCCCCGATTTGGTGCTGTGTTTCTCACATCTGGTAAAAAAACTACCCTGCAAACTTGACAAATGGCAGTGTAGCAGTGACTATTTGAAAATCAGATGGGGAATCCCACAGGTCCTATTTTTATTTAGGCTTGGTTTGCTTGCTCATTCCAGTGACCTCCGCTGAGGTTTGGCACAGGATACTCATGGTTGCAACATACTTATTTTTATTCAACTTTTTCATCCAAAGTTGCAACATGGCCACAGCTTTGGTTGTATTTTCTTTTCCTCCCCTCTTTTTCCTTTTTGCCATGGGTAGAATAAAATTCTTGATTGTCCAGGATTTAATGATTTACCTTTTATTCCTGCATCTTAGCAAAACTTAGAGTCTGACTTTGGACGTTCAAATGGACAAGTATGTTCTCATTTCATTCCTCTTTGCAATTCATCTTTTCCAAAATTTAATAAGTTTTAACCATAGCACAAAGAAACTTTATAAAAATATTACATCCATCATATTACACTAGCTGGCAGAAAAAAATTTATTCACAATTTTTTTTAGAACTTGAACAAAATTGTTATTAGGAAAGTCTCCCTCAGAAAACTTCCACACTTCAAAGATTTTACCCGCTAGAGCAAAGAAAAAGAGATTTTACTGTCTAGAATATGGTAGCATATCCCTAGTATATCCCTAGCTCTTCCCAAATTTCCAATAGAGGAGCTACATCTGCATTGGTTTGGGTGAGGGTTTGTGTGGTATTTTCTGCATCCCCTGTTAAAGGGAAGAATGAATGAGTCTGATTCTATGTTCTTAGAAGGCTAATTTATTATTTTATTATCTGTATTATATAAAAGAATGTTATACTAAAACTACACTAAAAAATAGAGAAAGGATACAGACAGAAGGCTAAAAGATACTAAAGAAAGGACAGAAGGCTAAAAGATACTAAAGAAAAACTCCTGACTCTCTTCTCCAGAGTCTGACACAGCTGGACTGAGATGGGTCATTAAGTCAAAACAATTCACATGACACCAATCAAACAACCACCTGTTTGTAAGCAATGTCCAAACCTCCTTCCAAAGAACCAAACACAGGGCAAGCAAATCAGATAATTATTGTTTTCATTTTTCTCTGAAGCTTCTCAGCTTCCCAGGAGAAGAATCCTGGGTAAAGAAATTTTTCAGAAAATGTGACAGTGACAGGTGTGGGCACACACCCTGAACTATCCATTGCTCACCTAGAGCTGCAGGAGGCCCACGATGTTGGCGGAGCTTTCCCTGCCCCAGAGCTGTGTCTGCAGCTGGGACAGGAGTGGCTTGGCCCCAGGTGAGCCCAGCCAGGTGTGGTGTTTGGTTTCCCCAGGTGATGGCAGGTGGAGGCAAACCTGGACACACTGGGCCCTGCTCCCCCCTGGTGTGTGTGGCAAATCCATGGGGCATTCCCACCAAAGGCAGGTAGGTGCACTTCTCCCCAAAGAGTATTTCAAGGAGTTTGATCACTGTTCAAGTCTGGAGACATCAGAACCCTTTATTTTTGAGGCTGTTTTGCTCACCTCAGCCTGAGGGCAGATGGACTCCAATGGCAGGGGCCAGGCTGTGGCTGCCTTC
The DNA here is from genome assembly GCF_022539315.1 of Serinus canaria. NCBI lineage: Eukaryota > Metazoa > Chordata > Aves > Passeriformes > Fringillidae > Serinus > Serinus canaria. The sequence continues at coordinate 64,430,562 of NC_066314.1, read as the reverse complement.
CCAGCCTTCCCCCCAGTTCTCCCATCTGAGGCCTCTCCAAAGTGATTTATGGCTCCCTGTGAGTGCCTGGGATGGAATTAGGGCTCCTTGGATTACATGGTGCCTTCCCTGTTATTCTTGCTGCACGGCACAGATTTATGGTGGCTTTTAAGCCAAGCAGCATGTAAAGAAATATGATCTTAACAAAATATAGAAGGGACCAAAGGAGGTCAAAATGTGGGAGCTGAACACTATATGGTGATCCAGGATTTCCCTTTATTTACTGCTCACACCTTTTCAGTCCCAAGTGTATTTGGGCTGTCTCAGGCAGCCCTGCCCCACATAATCCTCTGAGCCCAGAGACTCTGCCATCAGTGGATGTCTTTTGTTATGATTTAGGAAATGTAGGAAATCTCAAAATGCTGCTGGTGAATTAAAGGAGTTTTAGGCACAGAGTGCCAGAAAGACCCACAGAATCAGGGTAGGTAGGAACCCCTCGTTCACGTGGGCAGGCTTTCTGTCTCCTGACATTTCTTGCTGTGGCAGCAGCTGAGGGTTTGCTGGGTCAGTGGTCTCCTGCAGAGCTCCTCTGTTTTCAGTGCTGGAGGAGAATCATTTGGGAGAGTCCTTCATGAAGACATGGAGAAAAAGCTGTGCCCAATTCCATGCTGAGACTGTGGGACAAGGAAAATAATGCTGTAAGCAGCTCTCCTTTATAGCTTTATTACAGATATTCATCAATTATTCCAAAACTGTAGCACATACGAAGAAAAGGCCTTGCCCTTAGCCTGCAGATGGACAATGTGAGACCTGCAGCAGGTGCGAGGTGCCTCAAGCACAGGGGTAGAGCTGCAGGGAGTCACCTGCAGGACCGTGGCCTGCCTTAAACACTGCCTCAAACTGCAAAGTGAAACATCTGCAAGGGGGAGGGAGGCTGTAATTATAGCCAACTCCTGAGCCAGTAACTACTACTGAGAGCCTGGTCTTGAACCAGAAGCAAAGAACAGGAGCCTCTTCTCTTGGGGTGAGGACTGTAATCCCCTCCAGCTACAGTATCATTCTCTCCACTAGTACAAGGTCTGGTGTGCTCCCTTTTGTCCAGATTTATTATTATTTCTCCATGGGAGGAAAGTAATTTATCTCTCTTCTAGCCTAGGGCTGTAGCAACATTCCCATGGTGTGGGGGTTCTGTTGGGTTTATTCAGGGGGGATGCTGGTGGTCTGCTTCTTTTTGGAAGGCACACAGCAGTTTGCATAATAGTTCACCTGCTCTTCTAAGCTTCCAGGGCAGCATCCTCTTCAGTTCTCCAGCTGCTGGTTGCTGCTCACACTGTAAGCCCTTTCTAGAGCAACAGGACTTGAACCAGGCTGGTCCCCAGATGTTCTTTGGGAATTTCACAGGCCAGGAGTCCACATCTGAAGCACCTTTGTTTTAGAAGCTTGGACTCTTGTGAGATGTAAGGCAGACATCAACAGTGACAGTCACCACAAAAGTGCCTCCTGTTAACCAATTTCAAGGTGACTCACATTTATTAAGTAAGCAGCACCCCTTTAGTTTTCAACACAGAATATGGTTAAAACAAATAAACTAGTTGTTAGAAATAATTTGCAAGAGGTTTGTTGCTTTGTCAGTCACCCATTGCTGTTGCCATTTCTTTCCCATGTGCAGTTCCTCAGAGCCTGGCTTTGCCTGAGAAGCTCTCAGCTACGGGTGTTCTCCTGAGATTCCTGGTCTCCTCCAAAGGGGCATCCCATGAAAGGTGAGTGATGTCACTTTGCCAGAAGGGGAGATGTATGACCTCCCACTGACCTTGGGATCCTCATGCTCTACAGCTCTCTATTTTGAACTGATTACTGAATTTCTCTTGCTTATATCCTCACAGTGTGTTCTCTTTATCATGACATCAAAAGCAATATCTCTGGGAAACACTGACACTACTGCACATGTTTAGGTGAAATCCCAATATTCAAAGCATAGTAAAATTCTGTAAAAGACAAAATTTAATGGACATTCTGAGGAGAAAATTCTACCTATCTCTTCTTACATTCCTTCTGGTTGAATGATAGAGTCAGTGTACTAAAGTATTTATTTGTTTATCTATTTGAAGTTTGCATTGCTTAATGTACAGGAGATCCTGGAGGCAGAGTGAGGCCTGGATGTGCACTAATGAGTTGGTGTTAGTAATTAATGCCTTGAATGCTGAACTGTGTCCAGCCTGATTCTAAAGCAGATTTTTAGTTGGCTAAAGGTACTACCAGCCAAGCTAAGAATGAAACCCTTATGATGATACTTGTCCATTCTCTCTTAAAGGAAAAGGGATCCTGAGAATAGAAAATTAGAAGCAGAAGGAAGGAAGGACGCAGGGAATGACTCAACAGGTGATGGAAATTCAACTGAGATTGCATATGTGCAACATGATCATGTTGGAAAAATAATTAGTTGAGCTGGGAGCAAAGTGAACCTCTAGTGGAAGAAGTTGGCTTAGTCAGTCAGGAGATAAAAATCTCATGCTAGAGAAAGTCTGAAGCTGAGCCTGATCAATCTGATTTGATTTTTTCAAAATACAACTTCCTCCTGCTCAGGGGGACATCTTCAAGTTAACAGAGTATACATTGGCTTAAAATAACTCCACTTGAATTGGTCATCGAAGTGAGAGTTTGTCTCAAGCAGTACCTGAACTCTTGAGAGTGTGAGATTCTGCAAACCAAGCAGAAGGATCTCCTGCAATTCAACATTCAGCAGCTGTCAACACTTTTCAGTCCCTCAAGTGAAAGAGGCAGTCATGGAAAACAGTCAGGGGAAAAGAGGTTTCAGAAACACAGTTACTGAAATTGCAGGTGTCAACATCCACAGGAGCTGGAGGTACAGGGGAACTGGCAGGGAGGGCTTGGGAGATACAAGGGGAAGCTGCTCAGAAGATCATGTTGCAGCACTGCCAGGACTGTCAGTGTGTCTGTTAAAGATGGAAAGAATGAAAAATTAAATACTAGAATAATATAACCCATCAAGTTGAAATAAACTTGATCTGGATCTGAAGAGAAGCTGGAGAATGATCAGGAACCACAGCAGGGAGGGAGGGATGGATGGATGGATGGATGGATGGATGGATGGATGGATGGATGGATGGATGGATGGATGGATGGATGGATGGATAGATGGATGGATGTGGAACAGTTATATCTACAGATGCATCCCAACTACAAAACAAACACTTCAGCATTCTGACTTTGGGAATGTGGGGTAGAGCTTCAGCTGCCAGACTTGTCTGAGAATCTGGGAGATGCACATGAAGCTCCCTGGCAAAAGGCAGAAATGGAGACATCTAAAATATGAGAAAGTTCTGTTTAAGAAAGTCCCTAAAGAAGCAGTATAAATTGTAAAGAACAGCATTGAAACATTACCTGTGACTTACAAACCCCCAGTATGATTCTGCCTAAACATCTTCCTTCCTCCCTTCCTACTTATTTAACAAGTATTCCATGTACAATGGTTCCTTTATACAAAGTTCCAATTCTTTTGCAGCAAGTGTTACTGACTTACTATAAAGATGCTCTTTGACAGAAGTTACTTTCCCTTTCAGCACTTCTAAATAGTTCTGTTTCAACTTTGTGCTCCTTTCCCCCCAAAATATGAGTTACAAAACTACTTCCTTCAGTCCCCAGTGGAGACTTGTTTGTATTGGCTTTGATGTGAGCAGTTTTAGCTGTTTGGTTTAGTTTTGTCCTTTCAGGTTGAATTTTAACCCTTTAATGGTTTATTCAAAACTAATTACACAGCATGAAATCTTAAAAGGCACAGTGAGATGCTCATGGTAAAAATGTATAACAGGTCTGATGGGAGAAAAATGTTACAGAACTGATGTTCTCCTTGTCTAAAAAAGGAAAGTACAGGTGGTATCTTTGTCAGTCTCCCAAGTGGAAAAAATATGCAAGATTTTAAAAGCTGATTAACTGCTGCAGATAAAGAAACTGAACTCTTACAGTCACACAAAAATCAAAAAGGCCAAAACAGTCTTAATAAAGATCTGGATGCTGTCTAAAATTATAAAAGAAGTAGTTACAGGATTTTATCTTGAGGAGATAAAATCTCTGGGGCAGCTACAATGTCTGGGTAAATTAGGAAGCCCAGCTGTAGTGTTCAGAAATATGAGATGGATAGGTAAAGGCACTGGCCAGCTGGCTGCCACTGATCAAAAATGTCCTAAGCAGCAAGGAAGTACAAAAAAACTCAACTTCTTTGGCTCATACCAACAGAGAGAAACTGCAGCAGCAAGGAACTTGCAAAAGGAAATTAAAAGCTGTCAAGATTCCTTGACAGGAGCCATCCAGTATTTCAAATTTTCTTTTACTTTAGATACAGATATCAGTGTTTATGGACCCCAAAATTACTGCCATAAGAAAGAGTGGAAGGCCATTACTATAAAAGTCTAAATTTTCTAGAAGCACAGCATCAGTTGAGACTGAAGAATGATCTTGCTGCTCTTGCTTTGGGAACAATAAACTACAATACACCTCAAGCATAAAGAGTTGGAGTGAGGATAGGAAAGATGGAAGCAATTGCTTTACCTCAAAGTAGCTAAAAAAGGCAAATATTAGCTGTAGAGGAAAATGTCTTATTTCAGCATATAAGCAAAAGCCTGCCCTGAAGTTTTAATCCCTGCCTTGCTACCAGCCAGATGTTCTCCATAAAGGAAAATTCACTAACTCTTCAAGCACCACAGGTATATGAAAAGCCACTAATTTTATACTGGCTGATTAAGTTAACCTCATTCCACCAAGTCACTGTAATTTAACCCATCAATGCTCTAAAATGGCTGGGATAAGTAGGAGTAGCAGTGCCAGATAAAACCCAGGAAGAAGGATGGAGACATTGAGTGTCTGTGCTTGTAAACCCAGCCCCAGCCCACCAGATGGTGGCAGGAGAAGCTTCTGGGGTTGGTCACCACGTGCAGTTTTTTTACTCTCCCTTATACAGTGCAGAGCAACAGGTGGTGATGTTTTAGGTTCCTCTGGAGGCATTTATGGAGAGAAACTGCACTGGGCCTGAATATAACAATGAAAAACAGCACAATATCCCCATGGGTCAGAGCATGTGGAGGAAAGTACAATTTGTTGAAGTGCAGTAACAGGTCAGCTTTTTCTGTGAAGGCTGCAAGATATGTAAAATGCAAACAATAGGGCAGTATCATTAATTTGCATAACAGACAACATCAAGCCACACAAGAAAGGCAACCCAAAAAGGCTGATTTAGTGCAAGGAGGGAGATTTGACAGCCTTTGCAGGAAGAAGGAGTCTCTCAAAATGTTTTGAGTGGGTGTTTTTCTGAAAAGCTGTGCATAGAGGAGGTTCTCAGAAGTGGCTGAATCAAAGCATTTGGAAATTTGTGAGGGGATGCCCCCTTGGCCCCCTTGAGTGCACAAGGGAAAACCTGTGGTGTGGACACCTGGCTCAAGGGCTGCCTCCCCTGGTCCCATGTAGTGTTTTGAGGTGCAGGTGAGATGTCATCATTGCTGTGTCCGTGTATGTGCTCTACCCACCCTGCAGGCTTTGAGGCTGCTGGTGACAGCAATCTCAAACCCCTCTGGACTCACACCACCTCTTTGTAGACCCCTAAAAAACCCCAAATGCTCCTGCAGCTGCAAGGACTGCTCAGTGTCACCTTGCCAGTAACACACAAGGCTCATCCTCATTGACTTAAACTTGAGCTCCAACCAGAATAAATATTTGTTAATCCAGGCCCCTTTCAGAGCTGTGTTAAAGCTTTACCTGTGATTCCCATTGGGCAGGACTGCAGTTTATATCTGCAGTAACATCTGAATCCCCCATTTTCCTGGAACATCTGTTTTCAGCTGGACAGGAGGGTGGGAGAAGAACACTTACTGACATTACTGTGCAGCTGAAACACACTTCTGGCTCTCAGTGTCAGGGGAATGACAGTCCTCTGCCAGCCCATGGCCTCTGGACTGTGGGGCATGGGTTTTATCACATGCTGTAGTCAGCTGCAAATTAATAGAGAAAATAATACTTCTTGTCCTGTGAACCACATTAGCCACAGAATTATGCCATTATTTCTTTCTTCAACTGCTTTTCTGGTTCAGTTCCAGTTCAGCTCTGCCTCAGCAGAATCTCAGCCAGGCTGAATATGAATTTGAGCTGAACCAGAATCTCTGCTGGTTCAATGTTCCTTTCTTGCTATGATACACAAATTAACTAGGAACCAGAATGCAATTAAGATTGATGAGTACAAGGATTATTTTTTTACTCTCACAGCCGTATCTGTTCCAGCTTCTAAGTCCTCCTGTCTATAGCAGCAAGAATGAGGGATGAGCAGAATGTGTATTCTATGTCAGCAAGTTACAACATCAGAGAGTAAACAACCCCTGCAAGCACCTCCTACAAATCTAGGAAATGGATATTACCCATACCAGAGACAAACAAGAGTAGACACTATCAACTTTGGGTATTTTAAAGCCAAAACACTACAATCTGACTGAAGCTCTGTGTCTTAAATCTTCCTCTACCAAAGACAGGATTCATTTTGAAAATCTAACATGAGCTGAACCCCGATTTCAATTTACAAAAAGTTAATTTAGTTTTTCAACCATCATCCTGTCACACCAATAAAACTGGGAACAAATTAGCAATTACTAAAACACATAATGAAGTATCTTTTGAACAGGAAGAGGTCAACTTATGTTTTCCCAAGGGTCACTATACAACTTTATGGCACCAGACTATATATGATTTGAACACTGTATTTCTAAATGAAATAATTTTGGAGTTCTCACATTTTATGTGAGAGTTTTTCTGCAAGAGAAAATGAACTGTAATGCTGATTTCCTCTCAGCTCTCTCAGTTATCCGTACACACACACACCTGCACATATATATACACAGTGTAGTGTGAGCTCTTGGTATGTTAATGAAATGCCTAAGTTGTAACAGCCTATTTTAGTGACTTTGACCAGCAAGTCTACATTGGAAGATCTCTTCCCTGTAACTTTCCTTGGCATTTAACACTGTCTGCAAAGTTAGTGAATCAATTCTGACAAAATCCTGTGGTGCAGAGGCAGGTATTGTTACTACTGCTATTAATGGACTTTTTGGAACAAGGCAAAAGGAATTCACTTTGGTCAACCTGTACTACAGGAGTTACAGCAGAGAGTGATATGAGCCCACATTCTCCCCCTCTCCCCCATCCTTTGGACCTTTCTGCATGTAGTAATTTAGCAAAGGTTGTGATTCTGTGCTGTCATCTGACTTCTGGGTCACCTGTGCCTGGACACAGCCAGCCCATGACTAGATGAGAACCAGGCAGCCAACAGTACCACAGTGTTCCTGGTGTAAATCCTCAGGCAGGGCATCGCTGCTCCTTGGGGAGGATGGCAGAATATTTTGGGCTGGGGTAAATTACAACCATGAACTTTGCGTGTGCCAACTAAAACAGCACAAAAAATAAAATCCCCCCCCGCCCAGCAGTGGTGAGGCTCTCACCAGAGCCAGCACAGCCATCCAACTATAAATAGCAACTTCCCTAAAATTAGATGGAACTGGCAGGCTCTGGGCCATGAATGGGAGCACTGTTAATATGCTCATCAGGTACTGGAAGGGCTCCAAATCTGACAAGGCCTGCTACGGCACAAACGTTCTGTGCCTGGAAAAATGAGCAGGAACGGCTGAATGAATGGGGCCAGGGATGTTTTTCTAACTGGATAATAATGTCACAGACTGCCTGACGATGCTGGTTACATTTAAAGGAGTACTGCAAGTAGGGATATTTCTCCATATTTCTTACTGCTTTGCTTATGCTAACAGAAAATGCTGTTAAACCTAATGAATAAAGAGAGGTGAGAAGTCATTTAGAGGGAAATTAATACTGAGATACTCAGTAAAGTTAAACCAAGCTCAGCAACAGTGTAAATTTTAGTATGTAGCTGATTTTGGCTGTTTTCATTCAGAAATGGCTAGGGCTTCTCTGCACTCCTCCATGGTGATTTTCTGAATAGTGAATAAAAATGTGAGTCGATTGAGTCGATGGTACAACAGGTACTTGGTACTAATTGGCTGTTCCCCTGCTACAGAAACATCAAAAATGCTGTTTGGCTTTCTGCAGTTCAGAACAGACCCCATAACATAGAAGGTGCCATTGTGGTCCCAAAATGGCAGAGAAACTTCAACTGCACAGATGATGTATGCTGACCTTTTCTCTAGTGTAGTACCATTGAAATCCAATCACTTCTGCACCTGCCATCAATCAGCCCACACTTCCATATATAGTCTTTTTTTCCCCCTAAAAAAATTAAGTTACCTCATACAAAGGCACCTTGAGGGCACATTGCATTTCCACAAGGGAAGTCAGAGCACAGCAGCTGATGAATTGTGAATTTACACCCAGCTCATTGTACAGTGTCTCTCCCATGTTGATAAACCATTAGTTCACTTCAGTTTAATTCATTTTGAGCGTGAATTAAGTTAAGGTAATTATGGCCACCTGACTCCTAAATGAGTGTCCATAGAGAAATTATGTATGCTCGAGTTATACTCACTTTAAATTCACATCTTTTTTTGTTAATTCACATTGACATCTTGTGCAGGACAAGCTATTGGGTATCTTGGGCTTGTGCCAGAGCACCTTGAAGATAAGGAAGGAGATTTTGAACTGGTCTCAATAGAGAGAAGAAAAATCAGATTCTCAGAGATGAAAAATATAACAAATTTTTTTTATTAATAGAAAACATATAAATGGCTCAAACATATTAAGATTTTTGCACATAACTATAATAATTTAATGTTTTTATGAGAAAGATTAAAATTAAACAGCATAGCACTGTTTCTATGCCCTTCTCAAGTCAGCACTTGTCAGCCATACAGAAATCCCAGATTTACCACACCATGCCCCAATTAATGTGATCATTTAAATGGACTAAAGTATTTGCACAGCTTGATTTTGGTTTTGTTTTTTCTCAAATCATCTCTTCATATGGCCGTATCGACTTGTTTCTAATGTACAGAATTTTTTGGGTCATATATAGGTTAATTTTCACCATGGCTTCAGGAAATAAGAGTGAGTTACTCTAACTCCAACTGGAAAATAAGGATGCCATTGCTCCAGTCCTGCTGCAGCTTTGCCACTGTCACATTAACAGACTGTATTGGTGGTCTGAAGGCCTCACACAGCTGCAGTGAAAAGTAGGTTTAACCACAGCTTCCAGACAATGGGTTTTTGCTTAGGAGAAATTCTGTGTAAGCCAGCACTTTGAAATTTAATCCTACATGGGTTAAAAACAAGACTGTTTTTTCTCCATGAGGGGATTTAATATTTGGGTTAACCACTTGATTAGCAAGGTTATGACCTTTGTTTATGGAATAGCTGCTGTATTTTTAGCCCAATGGGAAGGAAAGCTTTGATGTCCAGAGTGCTGATAGTGAAGTATGTATTTTCACTGGGGAAATGTTCTGTGTCAGTGAGGAGCAGGAATGAAGTCTAATGAGGACTCAAATGAGCTTCTTGAATAATTGTGTGTGCATGGTGGGGGAAACAACTAAAGTGACAAACTTACCAAAAGCTTTCTATATGAAGATGTAAAACCTGTTAGGATATTGCAGTAATTCTTTTGGAAGACTGTGCACACACTTCTTAAACAGTGATAAACATGAAGAAAACTTTCAGAAAGAGAAATGCCCTGGTTTATGAACCGAGATTTCAGTAGAAAAAAAAATTAAACAAAAACTGACAAAGCAACTATTGGAGGTTCAGGCTCTACTTCATAGTTCCAGTTTACTCCATAATCCCTTTTTTCCTCGCATTTCCAGCTCTCTCCCTTCCCACCGAGCCCGGAGAGCTGCCACTAGAGGTCAGGTGTTTATCACTCTCCTCACTGCCATCAATCACCTCTCGTGCTGCTTGGTTAGAAACAAACCTGCCTGAAGACAAACTAGAAATCAGAGCAAGGAGGAACTGTGAATTTACTCCACGGTTATGTGTGCTTCACAAATCACAACATTTAAAATCTAGTTACGATTTCATGTGAGAAATCTGCAGTACAAAGTTGGGATTTCCCAACAGACAAAGAAAGCCTTTATTGATTCAGGTGCTGCACCAAAACCAATGGAGAAGCTATCAGTAATGGTGATGGAAATAATGTACACGTAGGTTTGGAATGGTATAGGGCAGGTTCTGCTGTGATTTTTACCAGTAATGATTATTCTTCTCACACAATTAGTGTTTGCCTGACCAATTTTTTGGTCTCTGCAAAAGTGAGTGCCAGCTGGACAAGCAGCATGATCTGGGGACATGGGGCTAGAGGCACTGGGGGAGAGGACGTGGCCAGCTGAAGTTCCCATCACACAAAATGCTTGGGAAGTCAGGTTTTGCTTGTTTCCTGGCACACATGCATTGTGTGTATGGTTAGGAATAGTTCTATTAATTTTTCCAAATTGCTCTCAAGCTCTTTAGTAACTACACAGTCAATATTTCTGTCTTGTGCAAAAATACAAAAGTAAAATTTTATTGGGTCTTTCCCAGTGAATGCAGTGAATAGTCATAGAAACTAACACAGGTAGAGCAATCATTCCAGGTCCAAATGTAGGCTCATTTCATCAATACTTATGTGTTTTTTGGAGGATCATGATGATTTTCTGAGCAAGAGCCTAAGAAACAAGAGCCTAAGAGAAAATAATTTAATTGCTCAAAATGAGATCTTATTTAAATTAACTAAGCCAGTACAGAGTAGTGACATCAGAGAACCCCACTTACACTACTGCCTCCCAACTCTTCATCTCCATAGGGAGATGCATTAAATGAATTTATGGGGATGGATCCACAAGCCAAAGGCATGTGCAAGGGTATTAAGAAAGCAGCAGTTGCAATCTCCTGAAAACACAGCTTCAGACACTCCAGATCATTCATGGTGCTTCTGAAAGGCCCAAACCCAGCCCAGCACAAGGAAGGAAACTTCCCCCTTATCCTTCTCTTTCACAAAGGTGTTCCCATAACATGTCCCTCTTCCACAGATCCAGACAAGAGCAGGGATTTTGCTTTCTGTAGAAGAGATAAAAAATCAGCTGCTATCCTTCCTTTGTTCAATAAAAGAGTTGGGTTCAGTCTTCTGTCAGAGACCATTCAATAGCAAAGAAAGAGCTCTAGGCTACGTGGATGCAGCCCTGGTCATCCCCAAGCATCACTGCCATTCCAGCACTTGAAACTTCTGGTTTTGTAAGCTTTTCATTTGAGACATCTCCCAGAAACACCTGGAGAGTATCCAACTTCACTTTAAAATGTATTTCACCTGACATATAGAACATCTTGTGTGAACCACATTGAGATGATCTTCAAAGCCTGTTCTTTCCTTCACTGCCTTTTTCAGAGTGCAGCAAATTCTTGTGCAGAGATTTCTCTGATGGTAACAACAATCATTAAATATGTCCCAGAGCACAGTCTTTTATTCATTGGCATCACTCATCACTGTGTTTTCAAAATATTTTCCAGGTGTGTTTGAAATAACTAATTTGAATTTGTTATTTAATCTGTCCCTCCATACCAAATTGCAGGGGACCTTCAGTGCAATGTCTTAGAACTGTGACAGGGTGAGAGGTGGTATAAAATTTCATCATCAAAAAACTCAAAGCACATCAATTCCAAATTTTTGGAGAGTTTTAATTTTATCAACAACTGGAAAAACAAAATAATCAAAGAGTAAAAAGCCTGAAGTACCAGTCATGTAAATTAGGAATAAGGAAGAACTATGTTTATTTAGGTTTGGGAGGGTAGGCTTTGGGGTTTTTTGGTAGAAGAAGTTTTTTTATCTTTGTTCAGAGGGTGAGTGGCTACTGTTCTAAGCAGCAATATGGAAAGGGAACAAGTAGTTTTGTCTCAGGTGTTTTCTATTCTCTCCACCTTGTTTTTACACAGTGCAATCACTGGTATACAAGTCCACAGTTACTCAATGTCCATTTACTGCAAGCAAATATTTTTGTTGTGACAGAAACATTATTTTAGAGGATGGCACAATGGCAGTGTTACTATTTTAAACCAGCTGCTGGTAATATGAAACTACTCCCAGAGTACTTGAAACTGCTACTGTATGGTTTGCTAAAACTGCATTTAGGGTTTGTTTCATAGCTTTGATGGCTACATTGCTCAGATCCTGATGTGCCTTGTGATTTGTCTGCTCAGAAGAGGGACTACAGCTTTTCTTTTCAACCACAGAGCAATTTCAACAGCAAATATTTAATTTTTAGGCTCAAGTAATTTCCAGGGGGATATTCTTTGTTATTTGTAGATATAAAGTTTTATAAGGATTAAAAAAAAAAGAAGTTTATGGGAAATCACCTATTTGTGTTCTTGTAATGCCATAAGACAAATGCAAGAAGAAATGTTTTTAAATGAGAGAGGAATGGTTCTATCAAGCAAATGTGAAAATAAATTCAATATGTAGGCATTCGTCCTCATTTTGCAGAGAAGTCATTTTTAACAGCCTGAGTGTTAAAAGGTCAGTCTAAAAGATCACCTGTTATATTAAACTTTCACTAATTTGAGGGCAAAAGATCTGCACTGATGGTTGCAGCTGTTTTCTGCAGGACTGCATTCTTACCAAATCTGATGACTCTACAGTGCCTGCACATTTCTGGGTGCAGTCCCCTGGGTGCAGTGAGGTTTCTGTGCCTGCTGACAAATAGAAAGAATAACTTTGATAACACTGAGTTACTACACTTTGTAAAGCTAAGCCACTGCAGGTGGTTATGAGGCCTTTCTTTCCTAAAAGCAGTGCTTTTAAAACCCATTCAATGCTGGAAGAGTTAACATGCAGCAAGGTGTTCTCTGCTGCTGCCTCCATCTCTGTAAGTTCTGGCCCAGGTGTTTGGAGACACATCAGTCAAAGGTGAATATGTACAAGGAATATGTGCATCCATCTACTCCTGACAAAGGGATAAAGTGACTGGTATATGTGGAGTGCAGGAGAACTGACCTCCTATCAGCTGCAGTCTTGCTGTGTTGACCACTTATACTTTTTGTTGTGATACAAGAGGAAAGCGAGAATGCAATTTTGCTGTTTGTTAGGGTTTTATAAAATGACTTTCTGGCTGTGTCTCTCTTCTACACCTGTGAATCTGGCAAGGCAAAAATAACCACATTATTCTCTCACAGCATCCCCCCAAAAATAGGTAAAAACATAAAAACATGCTCACAAGGTGTGGGGCAGACAGGGTGCGGGGTACTGATAGAGACAAAAGGGTGGAAACATCTGTAGCCATCCTGCCCCAGATCCTCTTCACTGTCCATAAAGTACAATTTGAAGGCCTCTCTTTCCTCCTCAATGTCTCTGCATTTTGTATGTCTCAGCAGTCCACTATTTTCCGTTTTTTAATACCAGCTTCCCACTCCTGAGCCTCAATCTGAATACCACCCATAAAAATTGATGAAGGTGCCAAGTCCAGCGTGGCATTTACAGGATGCCACATCAGGCTTTCATTGTGACCTTTATTGTGACCCCTGTGTCCTCAGGCTCTCCCTGGCAGTTTGCTGCTGTGGTAGCACAAGCCCCTCTGGGAGGAGCTGCCCCTTTTTTTGCTGCAGAGCACTCTGCTCTCCATGAGGAAATAAAAATAACAGCGGTGGGTTCCAGTATGCACGGCATGAAGGATGTGGCTGCCAAGAACAAAGGCTTGATCCTCATGTTCCACAAAAAGAACAGCTCAGTATACTTAGCACATTGCTCCAAGTGATTAATCCAGGGAATAAAGGTGGGGTTTTTTCCTGAGGCACATGAATATTTTTTAAAAGTACAATTTTATTCTCTTGGAGCAGCAAAGCCTTAGAATTGAATAGCCTAATTTCTACTAGTGCTATCACAACTTGTGATAAGGAATGGAAAAACAGTCTAAAACAGTAGCCAAAAACCTTGTGTCAGGTACAGACTGCACTGGGTACAACCTGCTGTTCTGCTGGAGCAGATGAGGGCAGATCAGCTCTGCAAATTCAGAAAACTGCACATATTGCAGGAAGCATTAGGTATTTTCATACATTTGTATTATCAACCTTTTCTTTTAATGTAGGGTTTGTCCCTTCATTCCGAAGTAACTCTACCTAGAGGCTATTTAGTGAAGAGCCTTGCTGGATTCAGGCTCACTGGAAACTATTTATCACTGTTTACAGAAGAGAAAAGCAGGGCTGCCAGATTAGCAACCAAATCTAAAACCGGCTTTAAAGTACATTCTCTGATAGCACAATACACATCTTTCAAAGTTATGGACATGAATGGATATCTGAGAAAAACATGAAATCATCATTTATCCAAAGACAGCCTGACTTTCATGAACCATGGGTACAAATAAAATGTGCATACCTTCCAGAAGCAAACACTGTAGCCAGGTCTCAAAGGTAACTCAAATCTGACTAGATTAATTTAACATCTGTTAGTTGTATTTCTAAATCAAAGCATCATTAGTGTAATATACATACCAGCTGTAAAGTTTCTATTTCTGGAGTGAAAAACCAACATAAGAGCTAGAGACAGAAAAAACAACAAAAAAATGGTTGGTTGTTCCACTTGGACTCTCCAAGGATTTACAGAGTTTAGAAAAAAAAAATCATCATTGTATTTTATTTTTAATCAGAGATTCACTGGGTCTGGATTAATTACATTTTGATACCAGTATTCCACTCTGAGTTTTGAATGTCTAGTTCACCTTTATTTGGGTAATATATCATATTTTTCTGCATATGGTTCATGGGATTGATAGTGGGGTAATGACTGACTTGAGTCTTTCCTCTAAGAGCAAATCAAAGTTGCTAAAATGTCTTAGGATCTTTAGCTATGTATAGACAAAGAGCACTTTACAAAATTGAGAGAAATGGTAAGATTTAGCCCCAAAGAACTGAATAGTCAGGTAAACAGGAGCAAGAATTTAGTATAATTATGTTAGAAGTAGTCAATGAAGAGTTGGCCAATGGGAAAAACAAAGTTTGCAAAAGAAATAGGGCTTGAAGGACTGATACAAAGAGAGCAGGCAAGGACAGTGTGTGCTTGTGAAGAGGGGCATTGACCCAATCAAGGGGTTTGAAGATGGGGGAAAGAAAAGAGGAATAAATCTAATACTGCTGCAATGGGAAACCAAACAACCCACCAGGGATTTCAACCACTCTTTTAGCTGTTTTTTAATATCCAGAGAAAGTGGATATGGCCTTTACCACCTTCTTCCAAGGTATGGTTTAACAAACAAGTGAACTGATGTAACACCTTACAGCTGCAAGGGGGAAGATCTCTCTTCCTTCTGTCCTCTTCCTCACCCTTGAGCCTGCTCTGGTGTTCCATAACTCCCAGCTGAGGCAATGCAAGTCCCTAACCTACAGACAACTAGCCAGTCTTTTGGAGGGGTTGAAAAATGCCACAAATACTAAAGCCCAAAGAGGGTAAATTGCGGAGCCTGTGCCTGAAAGAAGGGGTAGAAGGGAATGTGGTTTTCCACTTTCAGCAGTGCTACATTAATATTACCCCACAAGGCTCCTCTGCTGCTAGAACACCGTGAAGTGCAGTTGTGTGACAGCTGGCTTTGAGGATTTCTTCCTGACTCAGTTTCCAGTCTGAGCACTAGCCTATGGCATTGGCCTTGATAAGAAAAAAAAATTCACTTTTCCACTTTGTGTTGTAATTAGAGTTTTACTGGGTCAAAAAAAAAAAAAAAAAAAAAGGAGCTATGAGTCTGTTTTTACTTACAGCTCGTGCTGGAGCACAGTCATAGGTAATAGCTAACCTAACTGTAAAATCTGAGTGGACACACAGCTCCTGTAATTGCACCGCCAAGTAATCAGGTGATGTCAGCACACTCACACCCCAGTTCGTGTAACCTCACTTACCCTGAGATAACAGAGCAGTGCCTTCCCTGCTCGCAGTGCCACACGTCCCTCGCGCTCTGCGGGGCATCTGAGGCTTTCTGCTCGTGTGCACGGGCCGTGACAAACCCGGTGACCTGTGGGACAGTGACAGGGCACTTCACTTGCTGCACAGCTCCAAAAGGCAAACTCCCAGAATGCAAACATGAATGAAATGTAAAGGGAACGTATATTGACAAGATCTTTTTTCTTTCCAGATTAAATAGAAATAAATTGGAGGTATACTGAGATATCAGAAACATTTAAAAATCCCAGGACATTAAACAAACATTTGTAATGCTGAACCCCAGGATAAACAGCAAATATTTTGTGTTCTCTAACAAATATTTGCAGAGTTGCACACAGATGAATTAGGTAATCAGAGCAACTGCTGTCAGACAGCAACTCAAAATGGGTGCAAAACTCTATGATACAGCTCTAATTAACCACTCTTGTATGATGGTTTTTGTTCTCAGAGGCTCCCAGAATGGCATCAGTGATCTGCCTCTCCTGTTGTCAACATTTTCCAGTGGCTTGGGAATTTTTGGGGTCTCCAGCTATGGCTGTAGAAAGGGTGAAGCCACATAACCAGTGTGTGTGCACCCTGAGAGGCAGGCAGCTGGCAGGAGACCAGCTTTGGTGTATTTGCTGCTCTACATTCAAACCTTATGGATTTTGTCTGCCAGTTTCTAGAGCCAAATGTACCTCAAGATATAAACAGGAGGTAAAAAGGGAAAAAGGGAGAAAGGGAGAGAATTATATTAAGATATGCAAAAGACAGTAACAATTTTATTATTTTTTTTTAATGGGGGAAGACCTGTGAAATAATTCTGTTAAAAACAAAATATCTGATAACTCTAGTACACAGAAAAGCAGACTTCACAAGCTGTTCCTTAGACAAGTTCCTGTTCTTGCCTCTTTTAAACCATATATCCAAATTTTTCTTCTGGCTCTTGCTGCATTTGAAGTGAATGAAATGATAAGAGAAAAGACAGTTTCTTCACGTTTTGGGTTTTTTTAACTGGAAAGACATTAGCTCAGGGATTATTATGAGAAAAAAACTCTTTGGAAAATATGCTTAATATTGCAAATATATAGCTTAGAAAACATGCTGGATTTTCATCTAGTTCTGAACACAATTTCTATTTCTTGCAGGTTCAGCATCAAATCGTTTCCACAAGGTCATGAGGTTTTCAGAAGCAAATGGAGTATTTCAGGCTTGGTTTCACTAAAGAGAGATGGGTCTTGCTACACAAGGATCTGTCATGTGCAATTTTGTTTACTTGGGACTGTTTGCTAACCTCCAGCTTCAATGAGTCATGGTGTTTTTACTGCCATGCTGTCCATTCCATAGGCTTTAACACACTCCTCCACTTAATTATTAACAAAGTCCAAAGGTATCCACCCCTCTCCCACACAGATCTTCCAGCTAAACACAGCTTTGAAACCTCTTCTTATTTAAAATTGTTCTTTACGGTTTGGATAAATACAGTGTTAGCAGTTGATGCTTTCGTGTTGCTGCAATGACGTCCTTCCCCACGAAGGCTCCTGCTGCTGTTTACATTCCTTATGTCCAAACAAGCCAGACTTGCCCACACTCCAACAGATATCCTCTGGCTTGGCTCCTAGTGATCCAGCTGAAAATCACCTCCTTTCCCAGGGTTCCCTGTAATCACTGAAAGAAGCTCTTCCCTCTATTTCCTTATCCCTCAGGTTCCCTGCCACAGTCACCATTTCCACCTCTTTGGTAAGGCTGAACCAGGGTTTGATGCCAGGCTGATTTCCAGGGTAGTGCAGAGGGCAGGAATTCAGCCAGTGCTCCTCCTAGATGTGAGGCACATGCTATGAATTGAATAATGAAATTATTCTTATTTTCTACTGCTATTTTCTATTCTTTTTCAGTGGAACACGTTCCCTGATCTGGTTCACAGCACAGCCCTGCAAAAAGCTGGAATTGGGAACATTGAGGAGTGATGCAGCATGGCTTGAGGACAAATAAGGTGGTAGTGAATGCTGGGATGTTTCTTAGGCCACAGGATCAGTAAACTGTGACCTTTCTTTTGCTGGCCTAGGGTAAACCTCAATTTCTAGCCAATAATGAGTTTGTTAATCTGTTTTATAACAATGTGTTTTCAAGTATCGTCTGACCTCACTCTTCTATGTTTTTTTTAACATTTTGTTTACAAATTATTTTATCAAACACTTTAAACAATTTTTGAAGTACAGTCTTGCTTTAAAAAAACCTGTCTAGGACTTAGTTACGAGCAGCTCCTATTCACACAGCAAAGCTGGTCAGTGTGAAGCACAATGAGAAGTACGTGAACAAAAACGTGCACAGTCAATGTTTAAAGGAAAAACTGGTACCTACAAAGCAGCAGCCCCATTATGTGAGCTTTTGTTTTGAAGTCTGACTTTTAGATGTGCAGTGATTGAGCAGAGAGTCCCGAAATGAGCTGTGTAATTGTCCATCCCAAGGCAGCTGTGGCTGAGGCTCGGTGTATCAGTTGTGAGTGCTGGAAAAGGCTGGGTGTGTATCACAGTGGGTGTTAATCGCGGCCTGAAAACAGGGTAGGAAAACAATTTAAGCTCAATGGTTACTCAGCTAATTGCTTTGACTAAGTCTCACATTTACACACCCAGAGCACCCAAACTCAACTTTTTTACTTGACAGTAGAAATACCTCCCCTTCCTCTGGTGGAGACAAGTTCAAGCAGTACAAGGGAAAGAAACTGCTTGCATTAAGGACCCTGGAGAACTGCAAATCTATGATTAGATGAGCTCTGGGAAACGCACTGGTGTGGACACACAGCACCACTACCACCCGGGAAATATCCTGTGTGCCACATGCTGCCAACTCCGGAAATGGCAGCAACCTGTACTTTCCCTTTAATTGCCTCAGCTAAAACCAAACAAACCCAAATCGGCTTAGCTTTGAGCTCCCCTTCAGGAGCCACCGGACTTTGCACCAAAACAAGCACACATGCACGATTGGCGCTGCATCTCCTCAGGTGCTCTGGAAGTCGTACAATGTGTGCAAAACCACTGCACCTCCTTGGGTGCTCTGGCAGCAGTACAACCTGTACAACCATTGCATCTCCTTGCTAAAGGTGTGCTTACACCTCTGGTGCATGAGGTGTCCAGGGTATGGAGGCAAACAGAAGCTGCAACTTCAGCTTTAATTTCTGCACTTGGACTGAATTATTTACAAAGCAAAATTGTTTAGGGCAAGCTGATATTTTTACAGCAATTCCTTCTTGAAATCTGCATAAAACACGAGTGAAGGCCCAGAAATTTCTGCAACTTACATTAAGGCTACAACTAAAGCTAGACAAGGATAGGTAAGCACTGATGCTGGGAAAATTGACCAGTGACAGCATAAGCCGATTGAGGCATGCAAGGGAATAAATACACACTGCAGAGATGCATAGGAGGATACATTAAAAGAAAAACCAAGTAGAAATTGCTAATAATTGTATTAGGAAACACAATCCACTGAACATTCTGTCTTGCTTCTTTTTGTGCTGTGTCATGCTCATGTACAGGCTTTGCAGGGAAGGAGCGTGTTTCCTGCAGCATTGGTAAAGGACAGTAGAGAGTGCTCCGGAGGTTACAGGAAAGAAGAGTTGGGAATTGGAAGCAGACATCAAAGGGGGTACAGAGTTGACGCAAATAGAAAAGAGACTTGAGAGGGGACAGTGAAAGTTAGCTTTAGCTGGAGACAGGGGAGAACGAGGGCCAAAAGATGTGTTGCAATAGCCACTTGTGAGTAAGGTTTGAATCACAGTTATGGGGGGACAACAGGGACAGATTTTAAGTATGTCACCCAAGAAGAGAATCTCAGTGACATGGATTAAACACCAGCTGGGAAACTGAGACTGGGGAAAAGGGGGCAACAAAGGCTTCACTGAGCCAACAAAACAAAAGTAGGGACGAGTGGGAAACCTGGATCAGAAAGAAACTCTTTCTTTGAAACAGAAAACATACAAATAGTATTCAGTTCAACGGACTGGAAATACAGGGATAAATAAATTAAAATGCATTAAACAATTAAATTAAGAGTACATTTATTTCCAAGGATAATAGGAAAAAATCTGCCAAAAAAGGAGGAAACTTTTTTCCCTCAGTCACACCATGGCAAGTACCACATTCATCAAAGAAAGGAAGGAGCAATCCACCCCAGAAAGAGAATAACAAAACTTCTCCCCAGTTCAAGATACCAAGCAGTGATTTATTTTCTAAAAAAGTATACATTTATTGTATTAAGCTTAACTGATTTTTAGCAGTTCTCGAGATCAAAAACAAAACACACAAATTAATCTGCTAAATCCTGCTGAATCTGGTAATGCAGTGTCCAGCACAAAAAGAACTGTGTAGAAAAGGAATATTACACTGGAGAAAGAAATTATTCAGATGAGAAGGTAGGGCAAATTTTTGAAAGAATAGCCACAGCTGAGTTTTAAAAGTAATTGCTTATTGCCATAAGGTGTTTTCAAGTCAGTAATTTTCCCTCTTCTTCCTCCCCGTCCAGCATGGGCTCCCCCTCAGAATAAAGGGAGCTTTACTGTAAGAAATGTGCTTGCTCTGCTAATAGTTTTCTTTAAAGAACTTTTTTTATTGAAACAAAGGAATGAAAAACACTGGCTGTAATAATGATGAGGGGGTAAACACTAAAAAAAAATTAATTCAGCAGTTCTCAACCTGGCTAGCAATCATGTGAAAACTCATAGTGACAATGACAGCACCAGCATAAAGAGTAATGAGAGGAATTCTAAACACTTTGGCTTAAGAAGGGTTAATAATTTTAAAACACCATGTTCTTACATGCAACTGTTCTGAAGTCTTTTTGAAAGAGATGTATGGACATCTGCAATGTTTGATCTTGATGCTCTGACAAGTTATGAATTGTTTTAGTAAGTGAAGAGTAATGAGCAAAGGAACTTTCAAACATGAAAAGAAATTATCTGAATGACCAAGGTTATACCTTTTATAGATGGGGTGGCATGGTAAACATCTCTAACAGAAATTAAATGTAAGTAACAGGTTCATTGCTTATTTTGTTGGGAAATATAATATCATCCTAGATTTTTTTTAATTGAATGTCTAAATAGTTTTGTGGAAGAGTAGGCTTGTGTAAACCTGTAAGTTGCATCCTGCTTCCATCCAAAACCTGTCATAGTAAAATGAGGCAGATGAGTCTCATGTGACTTATCTAAATGTTTTCATTTATCGCCTTTAGCCTTAGAGCTTTGTTCGAATCCAGGAGAGAGACATGCACCTAAGAACAACCAGTCCTCAAATCCAGCCTGACCTAAAACCAACAGCAAAACAAAGCAGCACAGATATTTCTGTACCCAGACTGCTATGCTGAGAGAGAGCTTCATAAGAAAAGCTCAGAGTGGATACATCTTACTGTACCTCTGCTCCACCAGTTTTCTTGGCTGTTGTTTGGGGGTTTTTAAGGGGTTTGATTTAATGAGAGAGAAATGTGCTTCTAACAATATTTGCATACTGTGTATATTAGATATCAGATTTAATCCTCTCCTGTTCATTATCACGTGGGGCTTTTGGCTTTGCCATATTTTGACCAGACACAAAGAGGCAGGATCCAGCATGCACAAAATTGTACAGAAAAATAATCAAATTACACTCTGACAGTTTTCTAGACTTCTGCGAGTGACCTCTGCTTATAAAACTTGTTGCTTTGTGATTGTCTAGCCTCTTCTATTCTTTTAATAAGAATTCAAAGATTAATGTAATTAATTTTCCATTAGTACATGTTAGTTCTGTAAGGCTTCAGTAGGCACTCACAGAGAAACAGAACCCTATGTATGCTATATCAGCTGATAAAGTGCTGGCTACGATACCAGGTCTCTGCAGTTCCCACTTCAAATAAATACTCAAATGAGAATTCTCTATGGCTCTATCGACTTTCTAGTGGAAGTATTTCATGATGACCCAGCAAATACAAGGCCCATTGTCTGTTAAAATCTCTACCATCAAATCAGCAAGAGAAACCACAGCAAATATTTGAGCACAGGGTCAGCCCACTTCCTGCATTCTACCCGTAGCTGGAGGAGGTGGTGAAGATGCTGCCAATTTTCCCTGGTATGGTCTGTCCTCCCAGCCTTGTGAATGAGTCTGTGCTGACTTAGAGCTGCTCATCTGCTCCCACAGAATTGTTATGAGAGACTATATCTGGCCTTTAAATAAATGAAAAGGCATTTCTCTTTTGCAAATGAAAATGTTTTGTGATAGAAATGCTGTGCATGGCTGTGCAGGCCTTTGACAAAGCCAGCTGGCTACTGTAAAGATGGAAAATTAACAACTGCACATATCTGGCTGCTTCTTCCACAACTGTCAAGCTGTTAAGCAATTGTAATAAGGTTATTGCATATTAGTAGAACAGAACACTAATTGAAAGTTATTCCAGCTAAAAACCTAGTAAATAATCTAACTTCTGATTTCTAAAAGCTTGCACATTTAAATAGCCAATGGATTTTTATATTTAGTATGCGATTAAGATTTGAACTGTGATACAGATTTACACAATCCAATCAGTAACTACACTTTAAAAGCTCTTTCAGTACAAAAGGAATTTTTGTCTCCTGTGTAAATATTTTAAGCATGGAATAGATTCTCCTCCTTTACATTCTGCAACACCGGTCATTTTCATGGACAAAATGTTTCCAAGTTCTTCAGAAGAATCACTTCCACAACAGTTGTTAAGAGAGCTCTCCTCCATGCCTAGAGTAACACAGCCCTCCTGGCTGCAGACGGAGCTTGCTACATGTTTGGTGTGGGCTGAGGAGCCCACAGCTCATAAACAGGAAACAACCCACAACTCATTTTGAATTCCAATAAATATTTTGTGTTTTACTGCCTTTGGGACAGCGCTTGTGCGTGAGTCAGGGCAAGATGAGGTGTGGATAGAAAGCTGAGTCAGCCTGGCATGCCTCTCACTGGCAGCTGTGGTGAGTCCCTCAAAACGTGCATGTTCCCCAGGCAAAAGCCTGCGTCCATTCCAACATCTTACTCTAGAACATTGTACTGCAGCGCTTGCATCATGTCACCTCACCTGCGGTGAAATATGTAGGTGTTAAACCTGGGAATTAACCTGGTAAATCAACTGATTCTTGTGGCGTTGGGTGTTGGCCCAGCTTGGGACAGATCGTGGAACAGCTCTAGTGGTTGAGAAGTTGAGTTGTGACCAGAACCAGTTTGAAACAGTATGAAATGCTTTAAATCAATATAAGGCTTTTAGTTAGCTTCTGTTTTGCATGTTCTATATTGCCTTTTGCTGGCTGGTCCTGAGCCATACCTTTGGGGGCTTTTCAACCTCTGCTGTTACTGTTGCTTCTGCACCAGTGCTCTGGTGTCCAGGACCATGTGCTAAACCTAAATTATGAGAAATTTATGGAAGTAAGTGTAGTGCTTGCTGCAGTATGGACCAAACCCCCTAAACAGTGCGCTCTTCCCTTTCTAGGCCTCATTTAACTTCCCATTGGAAACATTTGCAGCAAGTCTTTTTTTATCAGCCCGATACTGTGCCATTGACTACTCAGCTCACTAATTAAGTGGGGTTCCTGATTAAATTTTGGTTTTGGTTGGTTGGTTGGGATTTTTTTTTCCCACATGGAATGCAAACGTGAAAGCAAGCACGCATTTATATGATTTTAAGAAGTGTTTCGTAGAGCGATGGATGGGCACAGCCACAGCCCCTCCTCGCCGGCCCTCAGGCAGGCGGCGCTCACAGCGCCCGCGGCAGCCGGGCTGCCCCTCCGGCCGGCGGGGCTTTATGCGCCCCTGACCGAACGTCCCGGCGTCTCAGGCTCGACCCCCTCAGCTCCGTGTCCCGGTAAAAATGCGGGGGCACGGAGTGGACCGGGGCCGGGGGTTTGTGAGGGGAGCGAGGGGTCTGGGGGGAGCGAGATGTGAGGGCAGTGAGGGGTCTGAAGCGTGAAGGGAATGAGGGCATGAGGAGTTTAAGGGCAGTAGAGGGACGTGAGGACAACGTAGGCAGTGAGGGGTAGGAGGGGTGTGAAGGGAGTGAAGGCAATGAGGAATGTGAGGACAGTGAACGGAGTGAAGGCAATGAGGAGTGTGAGGGCAGTGAGGGGTGTGAGGGCAGTGACGGGTGTTGAGGACAGTGAACGGAGTGAAGGCAACGAAGAATGCGAAGGAAATGAGGAGTGTGGGGGGTGTGAGGGCAGTGAGGGGTGTGAGGGGAGCGGGGCCGCCCCCGCCCCGCCAATGGCGGGCGGCCGCGGCGGGAGGTGTGTGCCGACCTCACTTCCGGGACCTGTCACCGGCCGCTCCCGCCCCGCTCCCGCTCCCGTTCCCTCCCCGCTCCTTCCTCGCTCCCGCTCCTTCCCCGCCGGCAGCCGGGGACACGGCTCGGCCCGGCCCCGCCCTGCGCGGCCGGTGGCAGCGATGCACGGTACTGCCTTAGGGGCGGCCTCTGCCCGCGCGGTGCCCGTGTCCCGGCCAGGGCGCCGGCAGGAGGCGGGAGCGCCCGCCCGGGGTTGGGTGACGCCCCCGGCTCGCTAAAGCGGCGGCGGCTTTGCTAATGACCTGTCCTTTCTTCTCCTCCCCTCCCTTGCCATTCGCTATTACTTATCTCTCCGGCCCCGCGGTGTGAAGCCCTCGGCGGAGCGGCGGCGGACAGCAGGAGGAGGTAGCCGGCCCGGGGAGATGCTGTAGCTGCTCCCGCTGCTCGCTTGGAGCGGCGCCCGCCCCCGGCTGCGGGAACGGGGCCGAGGGGCTGCGGGACGGACAGAGCCGGCCCGGCGCAGGTAAAGCCACCCGGGAAGCCCCGGGGGAGCGGGATTTCAGGGCGCTGGAGGTGGGAACGGAGAAAGGGGTAATGCGAGGGGCTGTCACACGAGGGGCTGGTTGGCAACTGTCATGTCTCCCAAATGGAACATCTGGATTGCCCTTAACCTGGAATGAACTCGGGCACGAGGCAGAAAGTGCGTGCTGCTGGCTTGGCTCAGTCAGGCGGGTTGTGCTGTTCCCGGCCGGCTGGTCAGAGGAGGGTCCTCTGTCCTGAGAGCGAGGAGCAGGTCACTGGGAACGCCTCCGGGGCTTGCTTTTGGGGTTTGCCGCTTGTTCTTGGTTCTTGGTTGTCCCCGTGGGGCTGGATACTTGCCTTTCAAAAAGCTTTCCAGAAGTAACTAAGGAAAGGAGTGCGAAAAGGTGTTGCCTTGTATTCATATTAAGATTGGCCCAGTCTCACTCAATGACACGGGAAGCTGTTCCTAAGCTCTCTGATGGAAGTAGTATGAGCACAGGATTCGTCACACGGGATTATCTGGAATGATAATGTTCGGCACTTTTGGCATTGGGTGTCTTAGTAGTACTGCACTAATAAAGGTGTTGCATAAGTTTTGTTGTGAAGGAAAATCGTGGTCAAACTCCTTGTATTACAGAACATGCACAGACTTTTCTCATTGGCATCTGGCACTGCTCACCTATTAAAATTTGCTTTGCAGGCAGCAAAATGGATCAGCTGTAAAAACTATTTCCTTTGTAAATCCTGAATCATTGACTTAGCACTGAGGCTGCTACCTGGTCTCGTGCTGGAAGTGAGGCACGTGGTTCATGTGATGTGGTCACACGTCTGCTAAACCAGCACCATAACTTCTGTTGGCTGGCATGAGCTACTGAGCAGCCATCGGCTCCTAGTGACTTTGAGTGGCAACTTTGGGAATTTCAAGTAATACAATGTAGTTTATGGGAAGGATGAGAGTATGCAGACCTTATCAGAGGTTGGTGGAACTCCCCAGATTGCATGCTTGCTGTCTTTTCCCATGTTTGGAAGGAACTCTTAGCATGGTCCAAAAAAACATTCTTATCAAGCTGTTGGTGCTTTATATTGACTGTCATCCTCTACAGTCAGGTGCATAGGGAGTTTTGGCTACCTATTGGAAACACCTTGTGGGTTTGTCACTTGCTTTTCAGTAGTTCTTTAGTGTCCTCATTTTGTGTTAATACTGTAGTCTTCATAAAGGGTATAATGAATTTTAAACCATGGAGAGAGGGTTACACTTCCGTTGTGATTTTATGTCGTTATGCTTTTAATATTTCATATGTGAAGTGTTATAAAAATATAAGGGACAATAATGTCCTACAGGAGTGTAGGATATATGGCCTAAGATACGAATCTTGTTCTAAAAAATGTATTATAATGCTTACTATTGTCCTAAAGCGGGCAAAGAAACATAACTTTTCTAATTTTTTTTTTCAGAACCAGCTTGTACTTCAAAATTGCAAACAGCTCTATTCTTGTCCTTACTTTTCTGTAGCTTTCCTGATGAGATTTGGGTTCTGACTTCTGCTTCTATTGTACTTGTCATATTTTTGCAAGGGGGAAAAACAGAGGACACCATACTTATCTTGGAAAATAAACTAAGTTGAATTCATATTTATTAAATGTACAAGCATAATTTCTTACATAATTTTGGAATTTAAACTTTTTTTTAATCCACTTTTTCAAAATCTCTCTGCATCTCTAATTTGTTTGTTATTTTTAGTTATGTATGGCTTTTTTTCATATATAGACCTTATAAACTATATAAAACCAAAATCTCTACCTTTGAGTTGTAAATCCTCAAAATAAAGGTCAATTGCAAAGACATCTCATGGGACTGTGTGTGCACCTTGGAAACTATAACTGCTCTAAAGGTTTCCACAGAAAGACCTTGTGAGAATGCTCTTTAGGAGTAAAAGTATTTTACTCTATAACAGATGATTAAAATAGCACAGGGCTCTCACTGTAGTGTTCTCAGTTGAGTGGTTTTGGATTCTTTTAGTATGAAGGAAAAAAGATCTGAATTATACTGGGATATACCAATTATATTCCCTAGCTAGATGTCAGTGTGGTCCTGCTGTAAAACTAGGGACATATTAAAAACCTCAGTCATTTAAAATTTTTTCTTAGCCCAAGTGAAATGAAAGCTTTTTTTTTTTTTTTTTCAGAAGAAGCACAAAGAAATATTTTTCTTAAGTTATATTACATCATAGCTATGTAAAATCAGTATTATAAGACCTGGGAAATTTTATTGACACTGTTTTTTTTTTCGTTTTTTTTTAAGAATGTCAGTAGCTTTTTATTGATGAAGAACTGCTTGTTATCACCAATCTGCACTTGAAATGGAAGGGGAAAAGATTCTGGAAAACCACTTCTGTTTCAGCCTTGCAAGATGCTGCTTGAAGGGGTAAGTACGTTCATGGACTGGGCATAGAATCTCTGAAAAGAGTGGTTAATGTATAGTCAAATGACAAGGAAAGAAATCTGGGCATATAATGGCAATAAAAAACTGATAAACACAAAATAGTAGCGCAATCAGGAGAACAAAGTCAAACTTCCTTATAGTCTGATATCTACTGTTCTCTTAGGTGCTTGTCAGTAGAATTCTGAATTCGTAATATTTTAGAAGTAGAGTGCTCAGCATTTCAAAGGACCAGGTCTGTTAAATTAAATATTGAATGACATTTTATGAAGTTGAAGGTTGAATTTTTCACTGAAGTAGAAAGCCTGGTAAGGTTATGCTCTTAATCATCACAATCCTCAAAACTAAAATCTTTCCAAGAGTGTGATATTTGACATGTTGTAAAGATACTCAAGTAATATGAGACTGTTGTGTGACCAGATTGCATGTGGCATTGAGATGTTGCCAAATCTGACTCCACTTCCTCATACCACTTCTCATAGTTTCTGCTTATGAAACAATATTTATTTATAAGTGCATTGCATGTGTCTTTAAATATCTAAGAAGTGTAATTTCTGTGTCCAGTGAAGGACTTCTCGTGCACAGATTACTATAAATTATAAACCACAACTCCCTGGCACTCTAATCCTGACTGAGGCTTGAGTTGTTACATGACTGGTTTGTGTTTAAGACTTTGCTAAGTCTTAAATTGTGTGTATGGTGTTAAAATTTTTTATACTTTGGAAAGATGTAAACTACCAAAGAGGCATAGTTTGTTCTGTGGTGCTGTATTCATCTAAATTTATTGTTTTGAGTCAAGTTGTCTCATGCCTGTGGAAACTCCAAGAGTAGGAGAGATTCACAAGCATTTGGCAAATTACCTATCCCTTTCTGAAAATGCTGATACACTGTCATGGTTTTTAAAAGATGTATAAACTGAGAAATTATTCACTAAATCTTTCCAAATAGTAAAAGAAACTTGTGCCAAAATGTGTCTGCCTTGAGGAACTCAGAGCAGTGAGCTGAAGTTGTACTGAGGTAGTACAGCTCTTTGGCATGTTTTCAGGCAGATGAAATACATGTGAAAGCAAGATAGTCCAATATTTTCATATTTCATATTTTTGTATCTCATTAGTTTGTTTTCATTTTGTTGAGAAGTATGTGGAAGGAAACCAGAGCTGCTGTTTGGAGTGCTGGTTGAGCAAATCTTTGCTCATTTTTGAGTGTATAACATCCTGGAGCTGAGAGAACTTATCATGGTGAATGGTTTAGAGTTTGATATATTTTAAATGGAAAAATAATACTGCAATGACTTAATATTATTTACATTTAACAACAACAAAAAAATCATAAAAGTGGATCATTTGAAACTATTCTACAGCCTGTGATTAAGATCTGGAGGCAGGTCTTACTGTTTTGTTGTGTGTATCCATGCATCCAGCACTCTTATGCTAAGTTCTGTTACCTGAATATAGGCTTGTATTGCCATTCTTTATTTTGTTTTGTTACACAAAGAACTGCTACATGCCTGTTTTGTTTTAAAAATTATTTAAAGGAAATTATTGATATAACAAATCACAGAACAAACCACTGAACATGAATATTCAGAAGGTAAGAACAGCTCATGTCTTATTTGCAAAACTTCGCTTGAAAGTGAAGACTTGAATTACTGATGATGTTTGCTAACCTGCTGTCAGTGTTACTGCTTCAGAAAGAATGGTACAAAGTACCTGACACTGGAGTGATGGGGGAGGTTCCCATTAAACAAAACCAAACAAAACCAAACCAAACTCTCTGGCATCTTTATTCAACACGTATGGAAAACGTTCCCTGGAGTAGGAAGGCTGAAGAACATAATGTGGAACCAATTGGATCTGCAGGGGAGGAGAAGGGAGAAGGTGGGTGTTAATGTCAGAAGACTGCTTTGGAGTCTCTTGTTTATTAGTGCCTGGTGGCATTCTGTCCAACAGAGCAGAGGAATCCTCCAGTACAGCTGTCAATTGGTTCCTACACTCTGATGTTAAAATACAATTAATTGCAGCCCATGGGTCATAGCGAGTACTGTTGGCTCGTTGGCAGTTTTCAGTGGAAGATTACAAAGTAGTTTTTATTACTTGTTTTATATATATATAAAACAAGTGAAGTTTATATATTCATGCCCACCTCAGGATAAAGTACATGCTGTGTGCAGTTAAGCAGGCCAGTGTGATCAAATCAGGCAGCAGCTTTGTAAGTAGGAGACCATCACCACAGGGTTACTGCCTCTGAACAAAGCAGCAGCTGTACCTGTTGTTCTGTGCTGGAGATGTACAGATGAAACTGTGCATAAACAAGCCAGTATTTTCAAACAGCTGTCAAATTTTCAGGATAAATATGCATTCTGGGCACCTGATTTTCAGCATAATGAGCTGCTGTCATTTTAACCAAATTTACAAGGAGTTGCATTTCTCAAGATTATAAATCCTGTAATAAAGCCCATGGAAATGTAGTAGTGATTATCCTCCATGAACATGGAATTGTTCCATTTGCAGCAATCATTCATTTTATTTCTCTTTTACATGGCAAGGCGTGGGGTGTGTGTATGAATGAACACATAAATGCAAAAAAGAATGGGATGTCCTGTCAGTGGTTCCTGTCAGCCCTGCAAAGACGGGCTACAGCAATAAGTGTGGCTACACAGCATGGCTGGATCAGATCTAAGCTCCTTCTTTCCCTCTCCCATCATCCATATGCCTCTATCCGTCCCGTTTGCTGCCCCTCCGTGGGTCTGCTCAGCTTTCTGTAGCTGTCCGTGGTTTTCCTGTGTTACCGATTCAGGGAATGGAACTGTGTCTGTGCTAGGGAATAAAGCTGGCCAGGGATTGTTCCCGGGAGCTGGCTCGTAGTGTTGGGATCGCAGGAAGGCAGAGCAGCACGCAGTGCCCGGGGCTGGGCACTCTCCTGGGAGCCTGTCAGGCTGCTCCGGGCCAGAGCGGTGTCGGGCAGGCTCCGGGGCAGCTCTGGCCGGGGTCAGTCACGGTGCCAGAGGTGGCCAGCGGGATCCGGCAGCGCCAGAGTCAGTGCAGGCACCGGGGAGCAGCGTGGCTGGAAGGACAGAGGGACACGGAAGGTGCGGGGCCGGCAGTGCCAGGGAGCTACTGAAGGAACATCCTTTTGATGTGTGTTACTTAAGCTGACTTGGCTAGGTACCCTTAAGGTAACCTTATTTTGCAGCCAGTAACTCTGCTTCGGAGAGGGACCGTGTGCTGTGTCCCCCATAGCTGCTCTTTCAATGTCTGATTCAAGGCAGCTGAAATGCCTTAGAAAGTGAAGTAAGACTGGAATATGAAAATACATCCATGGTTTTTTTAAGAGGTTTTCTTTTTCCTGGTTGTTTCACTGGACTCATATTCTTCCTCCACCTTTCTGCAGTTCAGATGCTTGCTTGGTTTAAAGGAGTGGGGTGGCAGATGTGCAGCAGTGCTGGTATTGCTGTTAAACTGGGCACCAGATACCCTTCATGTCATAGAGAATGAGCAGGGAAAACATGGCAGGAAAATAATTGGTTACAGTTTGCCACTTTTTGATCATGCAGGAGTGTGAGGCTTGTGATCTGTATACTGTAGTGAGTGACCTGATTTAGAGCTGTGAAGTCATGTGTCCCAAGTATATCCTCTAACTGACACGTCAGGAGCTTGCAAGTACAAGTACTTGATGTCCATGTGCCAAAAAATGTAGATTAATTGCATTCATGCCTGTTGCCAAGGCTCCTGTCAATAACACTAAATCAGTGTAAACTTTGGTTTTGTGTGATACATTTATCACAAAGAAAAACTTTTAAAGGTAGGGATGTCTGAATTGTCAGAATAAAACTGAAGGCCTTTTCCTTAGCAAAAAAAAAAAAAAAAAAAAAAAAAAAAAAACCACCAGCAAGAAAAAGTGAAAGAATTTTGTTTTGCATTCCACTCCAAGTTGTGGCATGACATTAAATTGAAGTTAGTTTATTTTTAGCAGGTTTCATTTGTTTATTTACTTAAACGTAATAGCTGAGCAACAAGAGTAAAAGTATTTCTAATGAATGAGTAAAAATTTAGCACAATAAAGAATAAGTAAACTACACAACTTCAGATGCTAGTTACAAAAGACATTGGATTTTTATGTGCAGGTAGAAGAGTATAAAATTTCGCCCATTGGAATGACTCGATTTTCAGAAAGACACTTGCAAGCAGAAGAGGCCTAAGTCTGTAATATTTTATCTGAGGGTCATTATTTTATAAAAGATATAAATCCCTCTGTTAAGCTGAATTTAATTTATCAAATAAGTCATGTTATTATGTCTGCACAAGGGAATAAAGTTTATCAGTGAAATAAAACCACTGAAAATACACAGTGGTGGCGTTCTCTGCTAAGAAGGCAAATTCAGGCTTCTTGAATGTCTTCCAGAAACAGATGTAAATTCCACTGTAGCTTTTCAAACAGTGAATAATCCTGGTCTGTTATGTTTGGTGATGAATCATGCGAGGAGTTGCAGATGGTGAGGCGGGTGCAGCTGTGCAGATGCTGGAGGAGCTGAGACAGGAGACTGGAGCACCAAGGGGGTGAAGGAGGTGATTTGGGGGTGGGTTGATATGGGTGATAGAGGAGAGGGATAAGACAGCTAAAAGAATATTGAAAAGGACTGTAACCTGAGATTTGGGATGGGGAGTGAGCTGGTGACTGGAAGGAGGTATTCTTGAGGAAAAAAACATATTTTTTGTTGTTATTGATCTTGGAAGCAAAAATTGTAGTATCAGATACCAAAGCAACTGAACTTTTGTCCTGAACCAAAATGATAAGGAGCCCAAGCTAGAAGTTTAAGCTTTAAATGAAAAGAGAAAAATAAGAGACTTCATGTCTCTTTTAAAGGAATACTGCCTGAAGTAGGAGAGCTTTTGTAGGAAAAGGTACAGATGCAAAGTTGTGGGCATTTTTTATTTCTATTTTTCTGAGCAGGACATGTGTAATGAGATCAGTGTGGCAAAATTTGGGAGTTTGTCATATGGAGAAGTTGTATCTGTCTAAGTCAAAATCCAGTCAAAATTTAGTCCCACTAAAAATGGGAGGTTGCAAGGCCTAATCATTAAATGGCAGGTAAGACTCAAATGTAAATTTTCACAATCTTAAATAAATATGCTAAACACACCTTTCAAATTTTTGCAATGAGTAATTTTAATTTATCTTTTTCTTATTTTCCTCTCCTTTTAAATGGACAGTTTTGCTCCAAAACAATAGCTCTTTATTCAGGAAGAATGTTGCCATTAAGATGTCTGCAAGAATTAGTGGGTAGTGCAGGCAAATGTCCAGATCAGTCTTGGAACAGAGTTTTGCTGCAAAACTGAGAGCAATTTTCGGGATTGTTTTCTCACCTCTTCTGGTCTAGTTACCTGTCAGGTTATGCAGTATGGTCAGCTGTCCTGTGCCCCCAGCCCAATAATTCTGAGCCTGCAAACCTTCTCAAATTAGAGAGAGCAGTAATGGCTGCAAAAGCATTAAAGTTCTGTCATTTTCATGGAAGTTGGTGATTGGGAAGAGGAAAGGAAAACACATTATTGACCCTGCTGAGGAAGTGATGTAATATGAATTCAGCACTTGTCTGTTCTGTTTGGCCTGTCAGTTTCCAGCCAGCGCAGGAGGACAAGCGAGCTCAGGCTGAAGCAGCCACAGTGTGTTTGTACTGCTTTGGGGGTGCCATGTGGGCAGGGGGCAATATTAACACCTGTGTGAATGGAAGTTCTTAAATCTTGGTACTGCCTCAGTGCTCCCGAACTTTTATTGTGCTATTTAAACTCACAAAACCATATGCAGCTGCAAAAATTTTATTGCCAGTCAATAAACTCAAAATTAATTGGCATCTGTCATATATAACGCATGGCCTTGAATGAGGTTGTATGCAGTTGAAGTATTTATGTCGTAGGAGCAATCCTTTGCTCTTCTCTTGAAGAATAAGCAAGGCTGAAATAATACAGAAAGGTTAAAATGGTCAGAAAACAAAAGATTATGTAATTATTTCTTATCCTTCTTTTATGACATTTCAGCTGAAGACAAGTATTTTTATTTATAACACAGCAAGTATTCTAATTTCTAAAGAGTAGGTTACTGCTATATGTTATGTTATAATATATATAATATATATATTATGATAACATACTAAAGAATGTGCTATTATCAAGAAAATATAAAACTTGCTATCGCACATAAAGATCTGCAGAAAAAAAAAACAAAAGGATTCCTATATCCTGTTTTGTAAGGACTCATTTGAAGTTATCTGTACTTACACATGAACCTTAAATATTGTTGAAATACCATCAGTTTCAGAAAGTGCATTCAAGTGTTTGACTTAAAGTTAGTGGCAATTGGCTTTTTCTTTTCCTAAGTATAGTATGTCTGAATTTTCACATTTGTAAGGAAGAGTTACTAGACAGTTATGCTTGCAAAAATTATGTTTTCCTTGACAAAACAGTCGTGTGTGTTATGTTTTTGTGGGTTTATTTGGTTCTGGGTGTTTTTATCAAGCATGTGAGCAAGTAAATCTGAGTGAGAGGTTTATGTAGAAGCACCATCAATATGCCAAAAATTTTGCCTTGCATTGCATCTGTGTGTATTAGATTATAATTTTAATTGACAATTTCAGTTGCACAGATGTCTTTAATTTGTTACCTTATGAAGTTTATTTTTACCATATGTAGTGAAAATGTATTCTGCAAGAGACTTAGCAAGGGGCTTACATTATATTTACTTCAGGAATTGATTATATTTTAGATAATAATTTAGGCACCACTCTAAAATGCAATTTCTGTTTGCCTGTTACCCTCTGATGTCTGTGTCCTTCAACAAATGAGGTCTCTGTGGAATATCAGGGTACAGTTAGAAAATTGTCGAGCGCACGCTTTTCATAATCTGGAATGCAGTAATCACATGTAGAAGGAAACAATTGCAGCATTTCAATTTGGTCTTAAGGATCTGGTTCTCAGTGAGCAGCGTGTTGGGGCAAATGCGTGGGCTGTTTGTAAATGCTGTACGTGTTGTAATCGACTTTGACTTCACCACTCAAACTTATTGTCATGTATTAATTTTAGAAAAAAAACCACCTGACTATGGTTTAGAACATCTAATCTATGCCTGCAGTTCATAACATGCAGGTTTTGTGGGATTTTTGGTTTGTTTCTTTTGCTTAATTCTCTTAATTCCAGCCATACCATGCAACCAGATTTTGCCTCAATCTGAGTTCTGATCTCTGAAATTAAAGTGTCCCTAACTGTTAATCAATTCAAAAGCTTGGCTTATGTAATTAACTCATCAGACGTTTATAAAGTATTGCAAAACTTGGAAAAACCTGGCAACTTCCAAGTAAATGGGCAAGGAGTTTTTGGGACACACCAAATAAATGGGCTAGGACTTTCTGGGACACGTGAGGAAAGTAAAATAACTTTAAGTTCATCAACAGCGTAATAAAAATAAAGCTAATACTCAGATGACACATTTGTGTGAACGTGACCTTGGCTCTGGGATCAAATAGCAAAAACATGTATGTCGTGTTTGTCTGAATGTGACCTCTCCTTGGTTCAAATATCAATCATAAATCAAACCCCAGCTTTTGATGTACATGCAGCAGGAGCAGACTCTTAGATGATGCACCACATCTACAT
The DNA here is from genome assembly GCF_022539315.1 of Serinus canaria. Lineage (NCBI taxonomy): Eukaryota > Metazoa > Chordata > Aves > Passeriformes > Fringillidae > Serinus > Serinus canaria. Next base: position 64,395,839 of record NC_066314.1, on the reverse strand, counting down.
TTTTCAGCAGTTGTGGTCTCCACATGTCAGTGTTCAGCACACACACCCAGCATGTGTGTCAGTGTGTTCTGTCAGCTTCATGGCCTGCCAGGTGTTGTCACAGAGGCTTTAGAATCTGTAGAACTTTGAAGCACAAACTGTTGTGATTAGCACATGTAATCTTTTGAATCTTCCTCAAGCATCGAATAATTTGACTGGAATACAGCAGTGACTTGAAGAGAACCTGACTTTGAAATGGATTGTCTAAAGAGCAAAACCTGGGGATTCGTTTGGGAGAGGAAAGGAAAAGGGGGAGTGTGTTGCAAGTGCAAAGTTGTAAATGTAACAGTGGAGTGGAGTTTTCTTTAGAAGTTCTGGTGAGCTGTGAGCAGTATTGGTGGAACTGTAGTGAACCTGAGAGGCAGCACATGGCAGAGAGCACAGACTACTCTATAACTTAGAGGTTACTAAAATGATGCCATGGCTTAGTTTCTTGCAAAAAGTAAGTTCTTATTGTCCTTTTGAATCTCTTGTTAATAAAATATACTTTCTTCAGTGGTTATGCCTCAAAAATACTGGATATTATGAACTGCAACATGAATATTTGCTTTAATTGCATTAACAACTAATGTAATAAACTGAATAATCTTCTCTCATACTGCTTTACAGGCTGATTTTTTTTAAGCCATATTAACAGTAGTATCTTGATTCTATAGATTAGACTGATAGTTTGATTATAAAAATGGAAACAGACACCATTACAAATTGAGAGGTTTTTAGGCCTTCCATGTATCTGGACTATAAAAGTTGAAGCAAGACAAAAGACTTTTTTAACAAAAAATTTTTCACTTGAGTCTTTGGCAGTGCTTGCTTGGGCTTAGTACTGTCTAAATTTCAGACTGAATTATAATGTAGTTAAAAAATACAAAACCCTAGGAACTCAAAATACACAAAGCAACCAACAAAAAAAAAATCCCCACAAACAAACAAAAAGCCTAAAGCAGCAAAGACCCCTCCAAAAACCCTTCTTGAAGAAAACAGTAAATTGAAGGAAAATATTACACATTTTACAGGTTTTTCAATAACCCTGAGTATGGTATTATATAGTTTGTTAATTTATGTTTCTCTGAATTATTCTGAAGTCCTGAGTAGACAACTCTTTAAAGGATTCAGCAGACATAGATTTTAAAAATATTTGAAAGCTTTACTTTGACATACAGCTATTCCTGTCTGCAGTTTCAGTTCAGCATTCAGTAGACAGAAAAATCAAGTCTTCCTATTCCCAGTTACAGAAACCTCCAAAGCATTTACTTCTTGGATATGAAAACACATTTAGAGGAGAGAAAAAAAAAACCAAACAACCAAAAAATCTCAGTCATGCTGGCATTCTATGCAGACTTGAACGTATTTGAGCTTGAAGGCAGTTCAAACAACACCTCAATCTCCACTCTTTACAATATGGGATTTTCCTTTTATCAGAAGGGCCTTGATGCAAATTTGATTAATGCCATGTTTGATACATCCACTTGTGTGGAAGAAAGCAAGCATGATTGCTGATAGGTGTAAACTTGAGGTGATAGACCTGTAAGTCTTGTCTTTGGAGCCTGGAGGCAAAGATTGCAAAACCTTCCTGTCCTGTTGCTGATGAAACCAAACCTGACTCCTGCTGCCAAAGGGATTGCAGGGGCTCCTTTAAACACAGGCTCCAGATCTTACTGCACCCATACCCGGGAGCTGCGGTCTGCAGCTGAGCTGTCTGACACAGGCTGACTGGTCTAGTGGTGTGGATTAAATATGGTGAAATCTGTTTTCTTGTCTGATGTGAAGTCAGGGTAAATATAAAGTGTTCTGAATGGAGTTCCTAGTTACCAGGATCTTGAGGGGTTTGTTGAATTCAAAATTCTCCTTTAGAAAGCCACTTGATGCTAGGATGTTGCTTTATTCTTTGCAAGCAGGTGAAGTCTTTCTTTGAGCTAGATTCTACTCTCAGCTTGAGTTTCCAGCATTGGAACTTTAATTTCATTTTTGTTATTTATTTTTTGGAACATGTTGTGTCACCTCAGAGTAAATGCCTGGGTCTTCAGGCATTACTGAATTTCAGTGGAAATTTTACTGCTGGAAGATGAGCATCTATGGGATGTGCACATAGCAGACTGCATGACAGTTCCATAGCCCTGCCAAAAGATGGTAATACCCCTTAATCTAATAGAGGTGCTGTCTGATCTGTAAAGCAGTTTTCACCTCCCACAGAAGACCAAAGAGGCATTGGCTTCTTCACCTCAGGCATTGCAAGTGGCTGGTTTGCAGACCCAGCCTGTCCACACAGTCACTGGATTCTGCAGAGGAGATTCAGGCTGCACATGCAGTTATATTTTGGCCATGCAGCACATATATCCCTCTTCCCAGCTGCTTATTTCTACTCTCTCCATTGAGCCAGCAGTAATATTTGTAAGGCTTTGCAGTGAACTGGATCAGGGAAGTGGTTGGATTGAAAAGTACCACGTTTTTAGTGTGTAATCAAGGCCTCGAAGATCACTCATGGCTCTGGAAATTCCATTGAGCTCCACTCAACCCAAACATGTTAAGTGAGCTGTTTGACGTTAGGTGAGATGAATTACCTCTCTTATTTCTGTTTGCTGAAAATTAATTTCCTCTTTGTAGTTTTTTCTCCATTAGTGACTGCATCTATTGTGTGAAAGTGAGAGGGTATGATATTTGAAAGAAATAGTTTCATTAGCTCCTGAATAATTTTGTTGCTGCCCTGTTATTAGTTACTTCTTAAACAGTAATCTTGGCAAAACAAATTTTTTAAACTGTTTAGTGTATAATAAATGTGTTACATTAGTGAAAAAAGCATTGGGGGAAATAGTGGATATATAGTCTTGAAGGGGTAGAAAGCAGCTGAATTGTTTAAAGAAGGAAGGTCAGGCTCATTGGAAAGGAGGGTTTGAGTGGTCCTGTTCAGAGACACTGATCTGTAACATACACTAGCCAATGTAATTTAAAATCCACTGGGACAGAAAATCCTGGGTCCAAAGGAACGCAGCTTCCTAGCTCTGTAAGTTCTCCTTGAGTTTGGCTGAGCAATATAAACCAAAAAAAGACATTTCCATGTTGTTTTTGTCATTTTGTCTGAGCTTAACCCCAGAAGGCAACCGAGCCTCACTTGCTCTCTCACCTTGGGGCTGGAGAGAGAATTCAAATCAAGGTTGCAATGCGTAAGAATTTTTCCTTATGTGACTTTTAAGATCCTGACTTTACAGCTTTGCTGTCAATTTTCAAAATTAGGGTATGTGAATTTTGTTTTCTTTTAAAGGCAAGGATACCTATAAGTTGCATATGGTATCTTGGAGTACAGCTGAGCAAAGGGAAGAATAATGACATTTTTCTGGGTGAGTTTTTGGAGAGGGGATGTGCAACTGGCAGTCTTGATGAAGGGGTAGCTTACAAAAATTTTTCATCACATGCATAGAAAATGTTCTGTGACTTATTAATACTTTTTAAAATAAAAAATAGTATGAGTATGTAAAGTTACAAGCTATGAAAACTGAATCAATTGTCATGTGATAAATTAGAAAATATGCATCCTCTGCTGTGGGTGGAAGTCTGGTGTCACACTGTAGGTACCAAATCCTCTTTTCCATTCTTTTTTGTGTTGAATCAGCATATTGGAAATATTCTACATCTTACATATTCAAGGCTCTTCCTATCCAGTGAAGTTTTCTAAAAATATCTATTGCAATCACGAGTTTACATGTGCTGTTTTCAACCCCAGCATTCTCAAAATGACCCAGAGGTAATGACTGTTTCAACTTTAACCCTGGTATTTGCAAGCAAGCCCTTTACACGATCAATTTGTTTATGCAGAAAGATCAGACTTTGTTACTGCTTCCCAGAGACCTTTGCATCTCAGAGACCTGCTTCCTTACAGAGATTATTCCTGGTGTGGCAAGTATTAAATCTGGAAGGGCTGGAGGTTTAGTATCTCTCCATCCCTTGCCAAAAATGAAGCAAGTAACTGATAACTGCATGTTGAGGTGTTTTTCTTTAATAATCTGACTGATTTCTTTGGGACTGATTTCAAGTTTATAGGTAAGTTACTCAGTGGGTATTCACAGTGAGGTGGTGGGAAAAGACTTCTTGTGAAAACAGACATATTTCAGAGATAACAGGATGTGAGACAGTAAAATCTATTTGACCTTAAAACCATAATTACGTGAAATGGGGTCCATATTTTTCTATGTTCTATTCTCTTGTTTTCAGTTTGTGTATGTTGGTACTTGGGGGGAGGAAAGGGGTTATGGAGACTGAAGTATTGTATGGGAAACTGGGAAAATCCTCTGCTGATGTCTTTCTAGCATAGAATTTTTGTGAATACCTAGAAGACACTGGTCTTTGAGTGGAATCATCATGCTGCATCTGCTACATCTACTGTTGTAACATGTACTGAGCTCTTTGTAAAGCAAAATTCTCTCAGTGAATATTAAATGAGCTTCATATTCATTATCCTTTTTATTCCAGGAGCTTTTTTCATTCAAGCAAGGATCAATGTATATTATGTGAAACCTGCCAGTGAAAGCATATGCATGTGCAAACATGCACTGAACACAATAGAAGCCAGAAGTCAGTTTACTGCATAAATACTAAGCATATTACTTACAAATTTTCTGTGCTTATAAAAAAAATGTAATTGTCAGTATTATGAATATTAATATATTTTGAGTCTTCAGAAATTGTTATGTTGTTGCCATTCTTGCTTAAACACCAGTTAATCATTGACAAGAGCGCTAATGATTAAGCAGCTGTAATTTAATTGTAGTGTTTGAAAGTACAAAAGGGTATGTAATTTAATAGTTAAAGCAAGAAGCACTCCATTTCTGTTTCACTAGCTATTAGGTTGTTTTTACAGAAATTTAGCTAAAAAGGCTGCTGAATTTTACATATTGATTGTAAACGTGGAAAGGTATGGTGTGGTTTGGGGGATACCAGGCAGCTGTTGCCATGTTCAGAGGTCAGCTCTTAAGCCTTTCCTTTGCTTTCCTGACAGATAATGCCTATTTTGGTTGAGGATAGACTTCAGTTTTCACTTAATCTTTTAAAAATATGTGTGCTGGATGAAGAAGTGGTACTTAAAGAGATGTATATGTGATTCAGCAGGGAACACTGGGTACAAGAAGCTTGGTCCCTACTGGAACCTCCCCAGCTATCCTGGGCTGAGTGTCTGCAGAGGAATACAATCCTTCTGTGCTGTGAACAACTGGGTTAGCCCAGGAGAGCTTCATGGAGAGCACACTGGAGGAGCAATGCCAATCATGTGCTCTGCTATTCCTCTCTCTTTTTGCTAATGGCTCCTAAGGGAGACAAATTTGGTAGTTTCCTTTGGGTTGCTGGAGGTTTCTCTATACTTTTCCCCTATCACCAAATAGATACACAGATAGGAATTGAACTTTATTTTCACAAATTACATACAAGGGATTTCTCTTTTTTGAGTCTGAGTATGTTCTGGGTATGTCAGGGATGTGAGTAGATAACTGAGAGCAAACAGCACAGTTAGTTCTAGGTGTTTCTGGGCTTGTCCCTGCTCTGTGTCCAGCTCTCACCCACCAGCACAGTGGGTACAGTAACATCCCTGTTGTCTGTAACTGGAAATCATGGATAAATTCACATACTTAATCCTACATATTCCTGCTGGCTGCACTACATGACATAGAAATTATTTTCCTTTTCTGGTTAAAACTATCCTGTTTCAAATAAATTGGGCAAATAGATCTGTACTAATGGTATTTGCAGAATGAGATGGCAACTTGGTAATAGTGACAGCATTGTCCTTATTTCTTCTGCTCAAGAAGAGTGAGTAGAATATTGATGTTTGTTATAAATTTTGGTGGGAAGTGCATAATGCCTTCTGTAGAAACACTTTTCTCAGCAATGGAGAGGAAACAGCCATCTACAGATTAACCTTGTCATAACTTTCATTCATCTTGAAGTCTTTTGGGGAATTTTCCCCACCCTGTGCTCTTGATGATTCATGTTGCATAAAGTTTCCAGAGCAATAGAATGTTGTATAATATTTCACTTTTGGTTTAGAAATCCTGTATTCAGTGTGCTGCAACTGGTTCAAATATTTTTTTTAAAATATCTGATTTATTTTTTTTATTTTTCTTTCACCAGTATAAAGAAGTTTAAGTGACTGCTCTACTTGATCAAAATGGTGGACACTGAAAACCAGCTCTATCCCCTTACTCCCTTGGAGGAGGAGGAAATAGACAGCCCTTTATCTGGAGAATTCCTACAAGATATGGAGAACATTCAAGACCTGTCCCAGTCTCTAGGTGATGATAGTTCTGGAACTTTAAGTTTAACAGAATTCCAATCACTGGGAAATGGTCCAGGATCTGATGGATCAGTTATAACAGGTAAGAGTTTGGTTTCATATAGAACTTTGTTTTATAAACAGAATGGTAGAAATTAACAACTACTTTAATACAATAATTATTATTTATGATGAAGTGACACTAGAAATATATAAGCTGATTGTGGAATGATCTTAAAAAACTTAAGACTAAAGTTAATATATTAGACAAATATCACTGAAGAATGACTGTAATACAAAGTTACATAGCCTTTAGTCAGAGGCTTTGGGAGATCAGAATGGGAATCACTGCAGTGCTGTGGGACACTGTGGAGTTCTCAGTAAGGTTTTCCTGTTGAATCTTGGTGTTTGCAAGTGTTTTAGCGGGAGAGCCATTTGAAGTAGTTTACTGTTAACCTTTTGGCTGGTTTGCATTATGCTTTGTTTTGGGGGGTTCTTACTTTACATCAATTCCCAGCTTGTGATCCCTATTTCACCTTGGAATAATAGAACTGATGCAGTTGAACTGATGCAGTTGCAGTGTGGGTTTGAAGGGAATGGGGAGAGCTGCCTTCTGGCACTGTGAACTGAAGGAATGTTTCTAGCACTATGATTTTGTTCCCTTTTGGTTGCAGACCTTCTCATGAGAGAGATGCCTTGTACAGGAAAAGTTATGAAGTGCTGTGTGTATGTGTGTGTATTTGTTTATAACATGGTCCTTCAGAGGCAGGAGGCTTACAATTATTTGAGTGTAGGTGTGTACAAGGCCTACAATAATTTGGATCAGCTTCTACTGTCATCTTCTCATGGAATATTCAGTGCTCACTGCAAAATGTACTGGTTTTGTGGTCAGAGAACATGCAAAATGTAAACTTGCAGGGCTCAAATTCCATAAGGCAAGTAAAATGAAATAGCACTTTTAAAAATTCCTGGGGTTTAGGCTGTTCTTGATGACTCTGATGCCTGTGGGCTTGGCAGCACTGGCAATGGAGACTCTGAGTTCCGTGCCAAGGTTTTTTTTCCAACATAATACTTGCTGACCTACATTCATGAGTGTTTCCTAATCTGTCTGTTAAAATAACACACCCATTAATTTGCTGAAGTCTTGTGGTGCAAGTCGCAAGATGGAAGATAAAAGAAATTCTGGCCTCAGAAAATATTTTCCTCAAACAAGGTGGAAACATTAATTGAAATAATTAAGCTTGGAACGTGTTGGTTTTGTATTGTGTTCATCCACTGGTGGCATGTCTGGCAAGTTTATTTCATTGGACGATTCAGGAAGGCTTTGCCCGTTAGAAGGAAAACACAAAATATTTGAGCCAGGCTATTTTAGAAGCAGGCATTTGTGATGCCTTCCTTTTAACATCTGTTCAGCCTTTCTACCAACGTGCAGGACTCGACCATCTGCTTTTCAGCCCTCAGTTTAGATGGTCATTTAAAATTATGAGTAGCTTTTCAAAGGTCAGGGGTCTTTATGTGTATCTGAAGTGTATCTGTGTGAGGTAAGAATGTGTCTCTTTGCAACAAGAGATGCCCTGCTCATTCCTGCAGCGCAAGAGATGGAAGATGCAAAGCCAAGATGAGCTGTTCACAACCCTTCTGCCAAGAAGTGTGGTGTGGTGTGTATTCATTGGGTCCATTATCACCCAAATAGTTCTTTTTGTCAGAGTCACTTCAGTAAGGCCTTTTCCTTCTTGACATCCCATGTCACATCAAAATTAGCAAAGTACACTCTGTATTTTGTGTGTGTTTGCAGTGGAAATATTAATTATGTTTTAAAGAATTACAATGAAACATTAGTTCACTTAATGACTATTAACACAAGATTATTTTTTAGGATAAGCTCATTTTTTGTGTGGTTGTTAGTATAGAAACTGTATCAATCTTGCTAGTATAGTACTTATGAAGTGTTCCTTTTTTTTTTAGATACCCTTTCACCAGCATCCAGTCCTTCATCCATTAATTTTGCCACAGCTCCAGGCAGCATAGATGAATCACCCAGTGGAGCACTAAACATTGAATGTAGAATTTGTGGGGATAAAGCCTCAGGCTACCATTATGGAGTACATGCTTGTGAAGGTTGTAAGGTACAGTCATCATTTTCTTCTTAAGAACCTAAATCATGTTACTTTATTTATGGGGTAATATGAAGATAAACATTTGGTATATAAATGTTTCGTTGCTATAGCTCTAGTCATTACAATTCCTATCTGTGGTTTTTTTCTGAAGTAAGTCATCCAGATACCATAACTCAGTCCTTCATCAAGCAGGAGCAATTCACAGTGATAATTTTAATACTGCTTTTCTGTGTGTAGTTGGTGAAATACTAAAACAAAACACTAAACTGTGACCAAAAAAAAAAAAAAAATCAAACCCTTCTTGCTCCACTAGCATTTTATTTGTGTTGGGAGTATGGCTAGGAGGACTATACCACGTTCCTGTTATAACAGCAGCAAATCCTGAATTTTTCATCTCTACCACATGCTGCCTGAATCCCTTAGTCTTTTACCTCTTGTAGTTTTGAGGCCAGGACATGTCTGTAGCACAAATTACTCTTATCATTAATACATAATTCTTGAGATGATATAACCCATGAACTATAAGATTCTTTTCTTTTTCCTTTGATGTTTTAGATTTCAATCTTTTTTCTATATTAGAAGGTACCAGGAGAGAAATAACAGTCTTTGTGTACAGCTGTCTTTCATGCATCATGTCAGCATAATCATTTAAATGTAAATCTTATGGAATAATGCAGAATATCTATTAGAGATGGGGAACCAGTTCCTAGCCAGGTGTGTCCCACAGCCTAAATGACAGGTTGTTCTGTGATGTGACACAAAATGTTGAGAAGACTCTGGATTTGCTGTCCCTGTGGTCGGGCAGTGTGTGAGCAACCTTGCACTGCAGACTGGAGACATTCTGAAAAGAGCAGTGGAGGTAGAGGCTGTTCTGCAATAAATGGTAAAAGAAAAAAAAATTACCTGTATGATTGAAGCTTAGAAGTCAACATTCATTAACATTAGATTTTTTTTTTCAAACTTTCTATAGGGCTTTTTTAGAAGAACAATTCGTTTAAAACTCATCTATGATAAATGTGATCGCAACTGCAAAATTCAGAAAAAAAATCGTAATAAGTGCCAATACTGTCGTTTTCAAAAGTGCCTTTCAGTTGGAATGTCACATAATGGTAGGTAAGAGTGCCCTTAATTTGTTTGTTCCTACCCAGAGTCTGCTGCTGGAGGCAGGCACTTGGATGGCCTTTTTACTCACATACATGAATTGAACCTCAGATTTTTTACAGGATAGGTCGCTGTGGGGGGGTGCCAGTTTCCCTGGTGGGTTCATGTGGTTGGTACAGAGCTGCCAAATGTGCTGTTACGAGCTTTACACAGTTGTGCTACATCTCAGTTTGTCCATACGAATGTTCATTTATTTGCTTTCCTCGCCCCAGAACTTTGGCACCAGTACTCCCATTGAAACAAATTTCAATACTGGAAGAATTCTGTTTTAGGGTTTTGTGGAAGAGTAGGAGGAGAACAACTGCTTTCATTGTGAGGGGGAGTGATGTAGGATAGAAATCTGTAGGAAAGCAGCCTTCACTATTTTTCAGGTTACAGCGCAACAGCTCTTGGGCAGATGATTCAGAAAGTGGGGAGGGAGGGCAAAGGTCTATGCTGACTGTGCAACAGGAATCTGGTAGTTGTTTGTTAAACAGAATGGTTTAAAATTCAGAGCATTTAGATATCCAGTTTAAAAGTTATGTTGTTGTTTGTGCTAGTGATTTAAGATAAGGGTGGCAAGCTTGTGGCTTACAGACCAATTTCAGCCCACGAGGCAATTCTCTGTGCAGGACATAGCTTGCTGAGCAGCACCAGTGAAGAGGGAGAGGCCAAGCCATGAGAAAGTGCATCTCACCTGGCCACATGACAGTAATTTTCCCTGCTTGGCTCTGATATTGTCCAGGCTGAACTGGGGGGCAGGTGCAATGTGAAAGTAGGTAAAAATGTTGGGGTAGGTGAAAAGCTGTGGGTTAGGAGACAAATTTCCTAAGGAAACTATGCAGTTGGGATAGATGGGATGGGAACATGACTGTGGAAGCTGCTTGTGACATTGTAGTCTAGAGTCCCAGCAGGAGGCATTGTGAGAGTTTACCTTCTGGCTCTGCAGAAGCCTGGCTCTTTTGCAGGGAGCCTTGACTGAGATTGAGGTGCATTGGGAGAGGGTTGGTAGTCTCTGCAAGACTGGAGATAACCATCCTCAAAAAGTGTGCTGGAAAACAAAGTGACATCTCAGGTGGGGAGCTGAGCAGGGAGCCGTGCTGGTTGGCGGGAACTGACATCCATGTGAAGCTGTTTCATCCTACTAAAAACACTGTGGCCACCTGTGCTCCAGTTGAAGGGAATAGCCACAGTTTTATTGCAGCAAACATGTGGGAGGCAGCAGGGGAAGGGGATGACTGCTAACTTGCTGACAACACTCTCAGGAAAAGCACTACAACTGAATTTACACCTATGATCTTAAAACTGTAAGGTTTAGTTTAAAGCAGATATTCTTCCACTTTTTCAACAGGCTGGTGTGACCATTCACCCTTAAGGGGAAGGAAGCACCTAAGCCAGATTCCAAATAGGCTTTCCTTGCTGGACTTTCATTGAAGTCCACAGCTGTTTTTCAGATCATGCCTAGAGTCACCTCCTTATGTCATGAGAAGATCCCCTGGGCACACTGAAGGGCTGATGGTGTTCATGCCTTGAATTGTTCAGTGTAGGCAGTGAGGTCCTGTCCTCACTGGTTGGAGGCTGAAATGCAGGACAAGCAACTCACTGTATGAGCCATCTCAAACCCTTGCACACCTCCCAGGGGTAAAATGAGGCTGGTTTAGCTTGAAACTGAAACTGAAGAAGGATGTGGATGTGCCCATGAATGGCAAGACCACTTGCCCAAAAACCAGGAGATCTCTATACCTAAAGGTGTTTCAGACTTGCATCTTCTGCCTCTCAGAAGAAAGTCCCAATGACTTGACTGGGTACACAGACTGTTCTCCTCTCCAGTCCTGAAGGGCTAGTCTGTTGAGAAAGCAGTATGGAGTGTTGGGGGTAGAGGAGATTTTGTTGCCTTTGAGCTGTAAATGCAGGTCTTTGGGGTTCCCACTGGCAGTACAGATGTGTTGAAAGAAGAACTGGATGCCCCTGCAGGTTCTGAGCCAGCAGTGGGATTCAGGCCTGACTCCATTGCAGCTCTCCAGCTCGTGTGTGTGCTTTCTGCCAAGCTCCTGTCACGAGTTTACTTAGTGTTTTAAAAGCTCCCAAGGTGGACTTTGAGTTTCACATTGGGAGTTGTAGAACTCAGTAAGGAGAAAACAAAATGCAAGTATATTTAAGTAATGCAGAAGGGAAAAGGAATGTTTTCTAGCCCACTGCAGGTAGCACTTTGTGTTCTGAAACACCTGATTTCCTTCAGTTTAGCATATTAGTCACTGACTGTGTTGGGAAGGGGGCGATGTCTTCACCTCTACCTCAGTTTTTCTAGACAGAAAAATCTTACTGCTCTGATCAGCAATGGTAAAAGGCTTAAGTTCTTGTATAATTTGTGGTTGTTTTACAATTATGTCTTCCCATCAGCAATACGTTTTGGACGAATGCCAAGGTCTGAGAAGGCCAAGCTCAAAGCAGAAATTCTAACAGGTGAAAATTATGTAGAAGATTCAGAAATGGCAGATCTCAAATCACTTGCCAAAAGAATTCATGATGCCTACCTGAAAAACTTCAATATGAACAAGGTTAAAGCCAGAATCATCCTTGCAGGGAAAACTAATAACAATCCAGTAAGTTCTTTTTCTGTTACTTTAAAATAAAACTGACAGGTATATAAGGTGATTGTAATAATTTGGTAGATGCTGTAGCAAATATTTTAGAACATAAATATCATTGTAATACAAACATGAAATATTCAAAGCAAATGTCTGTAGTAAATATGGTTGCTTTTAACTACTATCAGAATAGTAAGAAAATTTAGGAAAATCAGGTGATTACCTTGTAAATGGAAACTCATAACCCTAAATTATTGTCCTTAATCAAAAATGAAGTGATATCTGAATGTGAATACCTCTTGATATGGGGAAAACAGTTCAAAATTATTCTCCTATTATGACAGTGAAAAAACTGCATTTTTCTGTCACAAATGCCAGGATAAGTACTCTTAGTTTGTAGGGTGTACAGGTGCTCTGCATGACTTTTCCTTTTATCAGAATAGTGTTTATAGCAGAAGGGGAAAGAAAACTTGAGCTTGTAATTTTTTGTTTACAGTGCTGGCCATTTCCTCACCCAGCCCTCCTGGTCTTTTCTGTATGGTTCCCTTGAAAGGCAGAAGCAAGCAAGGTTGTGAAGACACATTTGCTGTAGAAGTTGTTTTTCTTTCAGGGTAATTTAGCCAAGGTCTACCTTATTTGATCAACTGCTTTTTTTTTAGTAGCACATAGGAGAGTATAATCGATGTAAGGACTCGCTTGTTTCACTCTATGCATTTAAGCTCCATTGTGATTTTTGTTACTTTAATGTAGAAGATAAGTATCTTATTTTATCAGCTACTTCAGTTTCAGTAAAAATTTGCAGTGAAGAAACTTTACATTTGCCATAATGAAAACCATGTAAGTGTGGGGATGAGTGTTATCAAAATGGTAAGCAAGCTGTCTTCTGCATTATGGAATTTGGCATATAATAGTCTAGTCTAGCCTACAGCTTTCTGCATTAGAAGAGAGACACATGTATTATCCAAGTCTTTTCCATTGCACTAAGAGGTGTGTAAAATGAGGCACAGGCTTAAACATTTTAGGGGTACAGGCTGACATGAGCCCACAGTAAATACCATCTTTATCTTCTCAGTGAGTGGGCTTCTGCAGAAAATCAATTTTGTGCTGGTTACCCTGTGTCAGAACCATAAGCCACAGTTTGTGTCACACGTGCAGGGATGGATCCTAGAGCACCTGATCCCAGTTCCTGTATTTGAATGTGTCCCACAGCCTCAGGACTGAGCAGCCAACAGGGACCAGCACATGTGTGCCTGGGTGAATATGCACAGAAAAATTAATGGAGAATCAGCCCTAGGATGTTGCCAACGGGCTGCTATCATTTTTTTTTCCAAATGCAGAGAAGAGCAAAGGGGTTTTAGGATATTTCATCATCTCTTAAGAAAAAAAAAAAAGTCTTTTTTTTTTTTTATTTTTCAGCAGAAAAGCAAATTTTAAAAGAAGGGGGTTTTTGATTGTAATTAGCAACCCACCTGTTTCAGAACTGTGTATTAACAGCTAATTTCAGTGAATCCTAATTTTTGGCACCACTACAATTTATTTCAGAATGAGTGAGCATTTTTCATGATGACAGGGTGTCATTTTTTAATTTAGCTCCCAAGTCCTTAGCCATGCCTCTTTTCTGCATCCTGAAATGATGCTAATTTTTTTTTTAAGTATATAAGATAGTGTACATCTTTTAAAGTTTTAGAGATGTGTTGTGTTTCTTGCTTTTCCACTTTCCACTGATATCCACCTTCCCATGGAAAGTTCTGCTCTGAGTAACTGAGCTGGAGTGATATGGAATCTGCAGTAGCCATAAACATTTTAAAATGGAAACCCATAGGAACCTGACCTGTTGGACAGTCTTCTGAAGGAAACAAGTGAATCCTATGAGTTCCTGACAGAACACTGTGTGTTCCCCATGCTGTTTCATCTGAGCTGAGCAAAGCAGCACAAGGGAGGTGCTTGGTGTACAGAACTAAGTTTCTGTTCCAAGTCAGTTGCTGTGAGTTTGCTAGGCTGGGAAGCACTGGGGTTTGTTGTTTTTCTTTAGTGGATTGTACTTCATTTTTGTTGTTGCCCTGCAAATATGTATCAAAATATTTTCGAGTTCTGATTGTTCATAAGTCTGAATGCTGCTTTTGATAATGATGTTTTAAGAGAGTGGCTCATCTGTTTGTAAAGCATGTACCTTTCAAAACAAATGGGATTATGGGATTTTGTGCTTGGCATTCGAGTGGGATTCTCTGTTTAGAGATGACTCAGCACCAACTGCAGCTAGAAAATTGGGACAATTGGGACATTGTCTATGAGAATCTGATAATAAAACACAAGAAGAGGGCAGGGTTCACATTCTTATGCAAATATGCTGCCCTGTATTGAAATTACTGTCTGTATTCCCCCTAGGGTACTTCAGGAAAGCATCATGATGTGCATCAAGTGTAGTTAGTTTAGGAATCAATAGGAGTGTAGGCAGAATAACCTCGACTTCTGGAGAAGGTAATACAAGTCTTTGTGAACCCTCTGGGACTGACTCTTAGATGGATTTGTGCATCCCAAGCACAGCAGTGCTGGAGCTTCGCTGTAACTATTAGATAAAACTAAATTAAAGATATGCCATACATCTTTACATTTGACTATTTGCATTGCTGTTTGCAGAGCAGACTTGTTAGGTATTGCAGTTTATCATGCACTGTTTGTCTTGATGAGAAGCATAAAAGAACTCAGGGTTTATTGGTAGTTGAGGACTGATTAGCATGGAAGTTAAAGTTTAGCAAAATTCTTATTTTTTAGGAAAACAACGATTAATAACTATTATTTAGTGACTGAGCTAGTGGTTTTTTTTCTCTGTAGCCATTTGTTATACATGATATGGATACCTTATGTATGGCAGAGAAGACCCTGGTGGCAAAACTGGTGGCCAATGGGATTCAGAACAAGGAAGCAGAAGTTCGAATCTTCCACTGCTGCCAGTGCACATCTGTGGAGACTGTCACAGAACTCACGGAATTTGCCAAATCCATCCCCGGCTTCTCCAACCTGGACTTGAACGATCAGGTGACTCTGTTGAAGTATGGGGTGTATGAAGCCATATTTGCCATGTTGGCCTCTGTGATGAACAAGGACGGGATGCTGGTGGCTTATGGGAATGGATTTATAACCCGGGAGTTCCTGAAAAGCCTGAGGAAGCCATTCTGTGATATAATGGAGCCAAAATTTGATTTTGCAATGAAATTCAATGCACTGGATTTGGATGATAGCGATATATCCCTTTTTGTTGCTGCCATTATTTGCTGTGGAGGTAAGCATGACCCATTTGTTCTCTTAATACTTCCCTCTCGTGAATTAAAAATTTTAATGGAAAAGCTTCTATCCTCTGGAAGATTCAGTTCTACCACTAACTACACTTTGAGGAATCATTATAAAATTATGACATGTATTCTTTTGCTTGTTTTGAGAACAGATCGTCCTGGTCTTGTAAATGTAGGACACATTGAAAAAATGCAGGAGAGCATTGTGCATGTACTGAAACTTCACTTGCAAAACAACCATCCTGATGACACCTTCCTCTTCCCAAAACTTCTCCAAAAAATGGCTGACCTCCGACAGCTGGTCACAGAGCATGCTCAGCTTGTTCAGATAATCAAGAAGACTGAATCTGATGCACATTTACACCCTTTACTACAGGAAATCTACAGGGATATGTATTAAGGACTTTTAGTATTTTTTTCCACAATATTTAAAGACAGAGAAATACAGATGGGAGCAAAACTACTTGTACAATTATGGGCTGTTCATTCAGCCCAGAGCAGGAAAAATCTAAAACTGGGGAACTTGAGTGTTACACTTCTTTTGGTTTAGGATCTTTCGTCTTCTTTCGAAAAAGCAGAAAAATACTGGTCAGAGTGCTCAATTAAGTGTCTTACAATGGTTCTTTTATTTGGAAATTTGAAGATTGGTAAGGAATACATATTTGTATAATAAATCAGAATGTTAAGTAACAGAAATGAACAAAATTGTATTTCCTCTTGGCTTAGTCATTTTAGTATTAATATAACAATTTCAGCACCTTCCTTCCAGGTATCTGCACAATCAGAAAGACAATGCACTTTTGCCTAATGGTAACTACTGAGAACCAGCTAACACTTTTTCTTAAAGCATTCAGTCTAGGTGTAGCAAATGGCTGGATATTACTGTCCATACACTTCTAAAAATCTGGAACTATCTTTCATCCATTGTTGCTTTAATTCCATGAAATTATGTACAGCTTCATCTAGTGTTACATTGGCATATTAGGGTTAGCAGGTTTAAAAGACAGTTCTCTTATGAAATTAAAC
This sequence comes from Serinus canaria, assembly GCF_022539315.1. NCBI lineage: Eukaryota > Metazoa > Chordata > Aves > Passeriformes > Fringillidae > Serinus > Serinus canaria. The sequence goes on along the minus strand of NC_066314.1, from coordinate 64,379,386 downwards.
AAAATCCAAAGAGTTATCTAAAAGACAGCAGAGATGCTCCAACAGGTGTGTCTTGATAAGTAAACATGATAAACTGATGGGACCTTTTTGTTTCAACAGTCTGTTAAGGAAATGTGGAAATATCACTGATGAACAAGAGATCGAATACCCTGCATTTTTGTAGAACTTGTAATAGCTCAGGATGCAGTTTTGACATAAAAATACTATTTTGAATTAGCAAGAGTTTTGGAGAGACTGAAAAAATCTGATCCTAGCCTAGAAAAAAAGAATTTCAACTTTCCAGCAATGATACTGCACTCTACTGCAGTGATAGTTGACTCCAAATGAATGATTGGATAGGAAAGGCACCGGCTTCCTCTCAGTGTCTTGGCAGTATGGTTGTTTGGACCTGTTTGCTTTTCTGATGAGAACACTGCTTCATTTTCTACCCACTTGGATATATTTCTATTCCTTCTTCAGCCTCATGGATAGAAGTATTTGGTACTTGTTTTCACCAGATTTTGTCCTTGTGACAGTAATACCAAGAGCAGTGTTTGTAGGTGTCAGACTGTGTCATAGAATTGAAGGCAGCACAGCTGAGAGTAAGTTTATCTTGTTCCCAGGAGTAAACTGATTTTTTTGCTGTTCTCCTGCTGCAAAGGAAGCCCCAATGAAATGGCTTCCTGACTTTGCCACTTCATGGGCTCTTTTCTTAGGGTGCCCAGAAGTGCCAGCTGCATGCAAGGCACTCTGCTGTTTCTCTTTCGTTTCTTTGAAATGGTCACTTCACATTATTACCAGATAATTTTACTTTCTGTTTCACAACAACGAGGTCTCAGGAGCAATCCCAGCATTTTCACCACAGTTAAGCTTTCAGTGGCACAGGAGGACACTTTGCACTTGTTTTATTGTAGCACGTTTGAAGACACCAGAATCTTCACTGCAAGGATTGAGTGATGAAGTGAGAACATCACCTTGTCATTCCTATTTCAGTGGCAATGCTTGTTTCTGACCAGGCCCACAGGCACAGCTGGACACTGGAAAAATTACAGGTTTAAAGGCAACTTGGGGTTTATCTGGGCAATGATTGTGGCAGAAGTTATAGATAACTACAGATATATTTAGTGTAAAATACTGAAGCACAGGCCTCAGATTTGGTGAGCATCTAGGGCAGGATAGAAATAGTAACTGCATGTGCACAAAACTTCCTCCCCTTCCCTGTTGCCAGCAGGAAGAACACTCAAACACTCAGAGAGGAATGTTGGTCTTGCCAGGAACCCTCAGATGAGAAATGGGCTGCCTTTTGTGTCCCAGAGCAGCACACAGTGTGCCCTCAGAAACAGAAGATTTTAGGAATGCTGCTGCTTTATTCTTCCAGCCAACCCGTTTCCCTGAGGAGCTGTGGGGTTTGGGCCATGGAAATAATTGATCTGAGATATTGCTGATGAAAGAAGTTGTCAAATATCAGCCATTCTGGGGTGCTGCTCTGAAACTGTAGGAGCCAACTGTTAGTTTATCCTCTAAAAAAAAAGGATAACTTGAAATATTTTCCCCCCAAAGGTCAGACTTTTTGCAAAGGGCAAATTTCAAAGTTGTATTCCTTAGTCTAGGTGTACTGTAGGTTCTCAGGAAAAATCAGACACAGTCGGTGTGCATAACTATTTTTCCAGCTCTTGTTCTCAAAAGTGGCTAAAACACTTTAGTAACACTTTAAAGCATGGAAAATTAATAATAAATACTTAAATTCGAAGCAAAGCTATAAAGAATGGCAAATAGAGTAAGTCAGTGAAAGACATAATATTTAGCTGTTTCAGCAGCTGCTTGTAACAAGGTCCTGTTTTTAGTATGAGAAAAGTGCATAATTTTTTTGTTATTTGAAAACCAGCAAGAAATTTTTGACTATTTCCTTGGACATTAAAGATTTGATTTCAGTTTTAAATTAAATTGCAGACCCTTAAAAAAAAAAAGAAAAAAAAAGAGAACACATCTCTGAATTACAGAAATATGAACAAGATGTTAACACAGCCTAAAATTCTGGATGGATTCCACTGCCCACACTGCTGTCCCATGCACATTCCCACAGTCACTTCAAAGAGTGGCACAGGGCAGACAATTCCCTTCCCAAGAATTAATAGGCAAAAGAATTAAAGAATTTCTCATTTCTACATTACACTTTTAAGGAATTACATTTACTCCTTCAGGAGATGACTACTGCAGGTTTTGGACAAGGAGATTTTAAAGTTATTCAGTTTATGTCCATTTTTTTTTTTTAATTTGGATTGCAAGCTAGTCTCAGATCTATTTCTGATCAATTACTTCAGCATCTCCCCTATGTGCAGATAAACTAATACTTTAAAATACCCCATCTATGGAGGAAAGCAAAGTGATCAGATTTTAGGATTAAAATGGTATTAAAGATTTACTGGCTCACCAGGTACAGTTTGGATCTGATTCTTGCCAACACAACTCATTTTACTGTCATAGCATGGAACAACTCTGGCTAGCAATCAGACCCCTCAAACAGCTTAAGGCAAGAGACAGCAGATGGATAGAGAAATATCCTGGGAAACAACAGTATGATTTAAGTTTTCAGCAAAAATACAAATTACTCATTTTTGAGCATTGTTTGGGGGGAAAATATTTATTTATTTACTTATTCTGGTGCCCTAGGTACTTTTTGTCAGAGGGAAAGGGGGGAAGAAAAGGAAGGTTTTGTGCCAAGTATTAGGAAAATCTGAGGTTCATTCTTCTCTCCTCCTTATATATTTCCTTCAAAGCTGCTGTTTAAAAAAAATTAGTTACTTTGTACCTTTTCAAAATTTCCAATCCCACTTTTGCTCTAAACACAAACTGACACCTGATAGGAAAGTTTCCACTTACAGAAAGCACATCTTCCATTGCATTTACAGCAGCCCCATTTTGTGTTAACTGCCATTTCCATGTGCCTTTGTGCCTTGGTTCCAGCAGCTGCTGCAGAGCTGAAGTGCTGCCAGCCAGCAGAGTTTTGCATTATTCCTGCCCTGTGCAGATCTCGGAAATACCAGCAGTTGCACTAAGCCTGTTCTCATGAGAGAGCTGGCACAAGGCTGCACATCAAAGAGCTTATAATAAGCATCTAAACATTTGTTTGTTTATTCAAACTGCTGAAACTTGGGGAGATTTATTCATCACGAGAGCTGGGTCACATACGATTGAGTTTGAATTTCCTCGTTTCTGACGGAAAGCCTGGACAAACTTGGGCCCCATCTGAGGCCCAGCAGCTGGGGGATATCCTGCTGTGGCTGCAGAGGAACAGTTTCAGTCTCTCCTAAAAAGCTCCCTGTGACTTCACTGAAAATCTGCAACTGCATTTGACAAATGCATTTGCAGCTGTCATGGTACTGTTTAAGCATAAGGTCTGCAAATAATGATCCCTCTGAGAAACCCCTCGTCCTTTAGGAAGTGTTGGAATGTAAGATGGAGCGTGGTATCTGTGCTTGCTTATGTCCCAAGTGCTTTCCTGATAATCAGTTGCATATAATTTTTGTATTTAGGTTTAATCAGCTTTATTATTCTTCTTTTACTGGAGATTTAAGTAATATGTGGGTTTGATCTAAGATTATTGATATTGTTATGTGTCATGGGATTTTTTTAATTTAATGTAATACCATTTCTTCATGTTTCAATTTATGAAATACAAGAATATAATTGCAAGGTATAAACTTTCACTAAATTAATTACAGAGGTGCTTAAAGAAAAATGTGTAAATTATTTAATTTAAATATTTGTTACATACTTTATCTTGTGAACCCTTTGTACAGTGAGGAAATATTTCTGTTTTATGGGCTAAGGATGAAGGGGCTGATGTCAAAGACAATTTGCTGTTTATTCCTGTCTGGTCTTTATTGCTGTACCATTTGTGAAGAACGATCACAAATTCTTCGAAGTTATCAGTGTTTGGTGTTGACCATTATAACAAAACTTTAAAATATATTTTCACATAGAACACAGACTTCCTTTTATTCAATTTTAATAAAAGCAAGTCTAGCTGAGGAATAGCTGCAATCCCAAAACTGAGTTTTTAAGTCAAGTTCACCAATAGGAAAAATCGTGTAGAACTGAGCTCATCTTTGTTTTGCAGCATGGCAGCTCATTTTCCTTGGAAAAGAGCTAAAAAGAAGCTGCATTTGGTTTGTGCACCAGTGCTGGTGTTTTCTGTGGAACTGACTTGTGGCTCACTGAGAATAACAACATGTACTCAGGATTATTCCCTGCCATCTGCCCTGAGGGCAACCTGCTGCTTTTATACATGTATTTCAAACATGATTTGGCAGCACAAAACAAAAGGTTGAAATGGCATTATTGGCCTCCCTGCAGGAGGGATTTGAAATAGAATTCAGAGTCTGCTCGTAGGGATTCTGTGTCTGGTGCATGCAGGTGTGACAGTCTGTGCCTACAGCATCTTTCTAAGGAAATCTGATATAGGAAAAAAAGGTACCTTTCAAAGGTATCTACCTTTTATTTTGCTGTGTGAATCACCAAACACAGTAGGTATCACAATCACAATCTATTACAAATGTTCTAGCTATCATTTGTACTTACTGCTTTTTATTTGTAACATATAACGCTTTATTTCCTCAAATTGCTGCAACTTGGCATTTTCACTTCATCAGTATCACCAGACAGGTATGTTGTCTCCTAAGGTGTTTGTGTCATGTTTGCAAAAGCTCTGCTGGACTTCCCTGTGCTGACCTGCAGCCACTTCCTTTACCCTGTCACTTCATATGACACAAACCCACTGTGTAACTGAGCCCACCCTAAGGAAGGCTGCTTCCTCCTTTCTTTTTTCTATTGTGCTCACAGTTTTTTTAAATCTTTTTCTGCTTCTGAAGGTGGGGTGTGTTTTTTCTTGAGCTCCTTTATTGCGTCAGTCTTGTCAGATTCCATTGCTGTGGATGTTTTGAAACAGAATTCCTTTTGCAAGGACCTCAATTTCAGATGAGCTGCCTCTGCCAGGGGATAGGCAGCATGCACAAGAGACTGATCTGATTACAGGCTGGACCTTAAATAAGGACTGCAAGATCAAGCATGAGGTATTTGAAGTAGTTTCACTACTTGAAGTAGTATTAATATTTTGGTGTATTTTCTCATGTTGTGTATGCAGGTAATCCCTGTTGTGGTAAAGGCCCCAGCCTTATGCTCAGTGCCAGGAGTTTCATGGCATTCTTTCCACTGGAAAGAAAAAAGATTGGCAGAATGGGGAAGTCCTGAGCCACTGAAATCCCGGTGCACACCAGTCCTGTGTTGTACTCCAGGTGTGTAGGAGTGCAGTGTCACCAGCAGCCTGTGTGGGACGTGCTGCAGACCTGGGAGCAGGTCACCACCCTCCTGCAGGTGACTCACAGCCACCCCTGCTCACCCTGGCCATGCAGGGCTCACATGGCTCATCCCCCCCCACACAGCAGCTCTCTCCATGGAATGACAATGCCTTGGCCCTTCGGCAGAGCAGAAACCTGCATGGTTCAGTTACTTTTTTAGTAGTAATGAACCTGACCAATGTCTCAGTGCTATTGGTGTGCTCCAGAACCCTCTCTGAGTGGTTTGACAAAGTCTGGCTTAGCAGCTTCTTAGGAGACCTGCTTCCTGAGCAGGTCTCCTAAGCTCCTCCAGGAGCTCCTGAGCAGCTCCTGCTGTTCCAGAGCTCTTTACAAACAGTTGCTCAGAATTTTCTCTTGGAATGCTGCACCACAGCTTAAGTGCCCCAGGATGTTGAAGCCCTCCCTCACGTCTCAAATGGTCTGTTATCTGGTAGGACACAAAAAATGCACAGTGTTGTTAATGTTGCCAAACCCTAATCAATAGAGCCAGCAAGTGTTTCATTAAATCAAGATATCAATATTAAAGAGAAAACAAAATAGCTTTTAGTTTCCAGTCAGCTGTTTTGGGTACATTTTACTTCAGTAAATACAGAACGTAGAACGAGCACATTTCTTGCAAGGAGTAGTCAAACCTAATTCTCATGGAATGCTTGTTTCCCAGTAAAAACCACTAATTCAAGCCAAGTTCCCAAGTTTCTTTCTGTTAAAACAATGCAAATGACACTTCCAAGGATGAATGGATGCCCTGGTCTTGCAGGGATTTTTAGGAAGGACAACATATCTTGCACTTGTGAATGTTAAAGTCACATCTAGCTACACACGATGATGCATTCTCAAACGTTACCAGCCTACTGATATAGGATGAAAAACTTGAACTAAACATTTTTTTTCTTTTTTACATTCTGATTTTTTCTGCCTTCTTTAAAAACAAAAGGTTGAATTCACAGTGTTTGTATAGAAACTGTAGGAACCTATGTGCTTTAATCCTTTCAGACTGAATGTAAACCAACTTAATTTGAAACACGGTTTTGCCTTAATGGTTTTAAAAAAATAAAATATTTTTAAAAGTGAATTTAATGACATGTGATGATCTTTTATCTCCAGGAAAGGAACTCACTGCAATGTGACATTCAAAAGGCAGCCTATTTGAAGCATCTTCAAGTACTGATGCTTCCCTGTGTACTGTTAGATGCCTTTTGAAGCAGGAGTGGGTGTGTAGCATACCCAGAGACATTGCATATACATTTATTTATATATATTACCTAAGTTTGGGGCTGACCCTCCATCCAGCTGGGATCTTTCATATTCTCATGGGTTGTATGGCTGGTTTGAGACATCCATGGAATTCAGCAAGTGCACTTCTGCGTGAAATGCAGCACTGACTAATTGAATGAGCACACCTTCAATTACATAAGGGAAGTATGTCACAGGTAGCTGTTTTCCTTCCAGAATCTGGGGATATTTCAAGCTGGTAACAGAGTGCTGAAATGAAAATTACAGCAGAGGAAAAAGACTCCAGTTTCTTCATCAGCTGTGCTCAGGAGCATGAAAGACCTGATGTTGAGCAGCAGAAAGTACATGAAGACCCCAGTGAAAACAACCTGTAAAGGCTGTGCATCCATGAAGAGCAGGAAAGGCTGGCCATGGTATCATTCAGGCTGTGAAATCACATATATACCAAAATACGATGATACTGAGAGCATAATGCTCATGTTCAGTGGCAATACAAGAATGTGGAATAACTAAGTTCTAACAGCTGGGTGCAGATAATAATCCATTGTCATTCCAGGAAATACCAAGTGGCACATAGGGCAGTCTCCTTTCCCTAAAGCATAAGCCAGAGATGCCAGAACACATCTGCTGTCTCTGTGGTACCTGCTGGCTTTTCTGCACCTACCAGGTCTTCACAGCCAGGTAACTGTGACTTGGTTTTTCCTGCTGCACAAAAAATAACTGAGCTGTACTGAGCCAAATTAAATATTATGCAGTTTTGCTCTGAGGTTCTGCTCCCTTTTAACACTGAGTCTTTCCCCCCTTCAGTTCAACATTACAAGTACTTAAAGGCATGGAAATTTCTGAGGGTTTTAAATAACTCCTAAGTCATATTGTAAAAGCAAATATAATCATTATGAATAAATGAGATAACTGCTTTTGTCCTAAAAGGGCACAGAAGAAGCTGAGCAGAAGGGAAAACAGGCCAGAGAGATGAGATCCCAATCTCACTGACATCAGAACTGCACTAGGCAGGCTTTTAAAACCTGCGTTTAAGAGTACAATCTGTCATGATCAATGGGAAATCCAGGAAAAAGCATATTTCAAGGTATGTTTGCTGGTATAAACATATCCTGTGATCTCACATAACCACATTGCTTTGGCAGTTTGATTATAAGATTTCAATTCCAAGGTGGGAAAGTGCTCTCTTCAGTTGTGGGTTTAGCACAGGACATACCTCTGGTGTTTATACAGAACAGACACAGACACACCACAGCTTTTAAACAGTGTTCCTAATGTGAAACTGAAATGTAATACCACCCATCTTACATAAGTTTAGTATCACTTTCCCTGAAAATGTAGTCTTTTGAAACTGCAAAAAGGAATCTGAAATGTTGCCTCCTAACATCTTTTTTCTGCATTTAGAGATATACATATATTTCATTTATTAAAGCACTTAGGGCTTGAAAAGGCTACTAATAGGTCCATTATTGCTCCCCCAGCCACTGCAAGAAATTTCAGTCCTGAACAGAGGGCACCAATATAATAAGTTCAGAAAAAAGAAAGATTTTAGGATACTTCAATGTCTTCAACAACTCATTGAAATAATGTTGATTTCTTTTAACAAACACAGATTCATTCTACTAAAATGATTGATTTTTGATGTTGTCCTATTACAAATTATATAGATGGAAATGTTGGGAAAAAAAAGATGTTCACCAAAGCACTAACAGGTTCTGAAGCAATGACCAGCAGTAACTTGAGTAAAAAAAAGGTGATTTTGTGATTAGGGAGCATTCTAGATGTATCCTTTAGGCACGTGACTTGGGTTTTACATAAAAGCCACCTATATCTTAAGACAGACTAACAGATAACTAAAGAAGCTAATTTTTGAGCTGTTTCCATTGAACTTTTTACCTTTTTTTACCTGAAACTGTGTTTCTGACATCCCTATTACAGCTGCAGTTTATTTGTCTGGTTCAGGGAATAATTGAGTATATTAATGGAACTTTTCTCGTTCCAGATTAACTGCTTTGAAAGTGAAAAAGAAGTCACCTTTATTATAAAGCATAAACCAAATGAATTCAGGGTCCTCTCCAGCTGCTGTGCTGGCATGGACTGGAAGGTTAAGTGAAAAGTGACTGCAAGTGCAAGGGACTTGCAGATACTTTTATTGATTGCAGAAGCACCAACCTTTAAAGTCTCAAGTCTCAATGCTGTGATAGCATTAAGATTACCATATTGAGAAATGTAGGTATTATATTTAGGACATTTTCTCACTGCACTTTTATTTTAGACTTAAAAATAAAGCTTTAAATTCCCTGCCTCATGTAATCTTACAGGACAGCACTGCCAGATTAACAATTGGTGTACACTGACTTTCTTGGGTATAGGCTGAAGTAAGCCAGATCAATCTGTTTTGGAATTTTGTAACACTGTAGGGAGTGTCAAGAACAACACAAGGCACTAAAATAGCAAAGGTGGAAATCTGGACACGGCTCCTATGCTCTGTGCTGTTTGGTTTTTTCCTGCAAGCATTCCACATGGTGACAGCAGGCTCATCTGCCTTCTCTTCTGGCTCCTCAGCAGCTCGGAGCTGCTCCCTGGCGCAGCGGGCGCTGCACGGGGATGTCTGAACCCCAGCCAGGGCAAGGAAATGTGCTGCTCTCTCCAGTAGTAGTGAGCTGATGAAGGTCACTTCTTTAAAAGGAGCAACATGATAGTCTCCAAGCAGAGAGAGGAGAAACCCCAGCCAAAGAACTGTCGCTCTTGGATCTTCAAGATTTATGCTTTGTATCCGTTTTTTTGCAGGATTTCTGCTGGGGCTTCCTTTTATCCATGTCTTCTTGTATTTCCAAAGGAAAGGCCTTTAGGCTTTCCTTCACACAGGGGAGGGAGAAACTTTTGGAGTAGAACAGACTACAGTTCTGTAAAGAAAATAACATTACTAGCAGGATACATAAAATGGAAATGCTTACATTCCAGTCTCATTAAACTATATTTATATTTAGAATTCTTCTAAAATGAATTATTCTTCTTCTAGGCTGAAATATTCCAGCAATTTAACTTTTTCTTACTTAATAATTCTAACATCTTGAGAGAGCCAACTGGGTGAAAAAAAAAAACCCCAAAGCACTGTCCCACTGCTCCTATTAAAGTGACCTTCACCAGCTCCCTGCTACAGGGAATTGCAACACCCCTCCTTCAGCTGCCTTCTCCTTCAGCACCATGCATGGGTTCCCTGGCCTGCTCACTGAATTCCAAATCGGATTTCATGGGTAAGCTGCAGCTGGTGTTGCTGATGGATTATACCTGGAGAGTGAACAAAGGTGTAAGAGATTCCATGGATTTTACTAAAATAGGAAAGTTTTCCTCAAAGTCTTGCTTGATGAAGATTTCTGCCTCCTGGGAGGATCTTCCAAATTCCTGCAATGGCATGTGAGACTTGGAGCCTCAGCACACTGTTCCTCACCAACCTCCACAAAAATGACCTCAAGGTTCACACAAGAACCAAGTAATGGAGGCTCTCACAACAGTTTCCATAACTCCCAAAAAAACTATTCTTACTTCTATTAATCCATGCTCTTGTGGATTAATGGAAGTAAGTAATAGTGATACGTTTTAGTAGTCTAGGAGACTACTAAAAAGTATCACTATTATATCAATATCACAGAGGTGTCCAATAACTGGAGTAGCTAATGAACTCCATTCATCTGAGACAATTCAAATGAGATTTCATCCCTTACCCTCAATAAATGTACTCACTGGTTAAAACCTAGAACCACACCTGGTACTAAAGCTTGAGCTAATGGCTCTCCTCTGAACTCTTGGTGGCAAAGTATAAAAGCTGTTGTGCACAAAGAAGGTATTTTTGCTATCCCTGTTCTGTTCACAGCTCTTACAGACCCAATATTTTTTTTTCCCCAGGAGCTGTAACCAGATGTTAGTAATTGAATAGAAAGAAGCAAAACTGATGGAGCATTTTAATGTATTTGCAATATAGAGTTTGAACAACTGGAAGAGAAACTAATTCATGTATTATTTCTTTGCTCTGTGGCGAGACTTGACATCCCTGGTTCTCTTGATGTGTTGATCACCAAATTCCAAATAGGATTTCGTGGGTAAGCTGGAATTGGTGTTGCTGATGGATTATTCTTGGGGATTTAAGAATGAATAAAGACATCAGTTTAGATAAAACTGGACAAATGGATTCCCTGGGTCTTACCTAAATAGTAAAGTTTTCCCCCTGCCATGGTCATTTGCAGCTGGCCTTTCTCTGGGAGCTGGGCTTGGCTATTCCTGTGGTCCTCTCCTTATTTGTGTTTCTTATGTCACTATCTGGACTTTAGCAGCAGATTCAAATGATAATTATATCAAAATCACAATCACCCTGCTTCCATGTGACTTGGAAGCTTGGGGAACAACTTGTCTTCATCTATTGTCCTTTTCTGCGTTGACTGCCAGACCCCTTCACACTCAGGAAGAGTGTGAGGCCTTAGTCTCTGAAAAGCCTTGAAAGTGGATTTCAGTTGCACAATCTCCAGAGCCTATTGTTTTTTGTCACTTGGTATCCTTAATATGTTAAGCTGCTAGTTTAAAAGGGGAGATTAGAGTTTCAGTTGGCCTGGCTATTGTTGCTTGCCTTGCCAAATGGCACACAACCCCCCAGCTCCAGGGCTCAGAGCTCCCAAAGGTGGCCACTGGGCCATGGCAAAGGAGGGGAGAGGCTGCTCCTGCAGGTGGAATCCCCAATGTCAAGATGCAGCTCCTCACAGGTAAAACAGGTGCTCAGTTTGCATTCTTTTGGCTGAAACAAGTTGCTAGTGCAGATTTTGGCCAACAGGAACTGGGGAAACCATGAATATGAACCACTGTACCCCTGGGCACGTACCCATAGTCCTGCTCTTTCAGTCCTGGGATTTTCAGCCTAACTTCTTTTTCAATGCCCTACAAATTAAACTTACCATGTAGAGTTGAGCCCTTCTTTTAAACCCTTATCCTGATACAGTTCTGTGTTTAACCAGATGATTCTTTAATGTATTTTCTCCCTTCCATGACCAAGGCAGGAGGGGGCCATTTCAATTCCAAATAGTCCAGTTCAGGTAAAACAGCTGCCAAAGCATGCTGCCATGGTTTATTTCTGTTTTGACATGAATCATGGCTGAAAGTAATATATATATATATAGGAATGGTATCTTTACCACAATACGTAAAGGAAAGGCTCTGCCTGTCCCTATCCAGGACTGACCCCACATGACTGGAAGTTGAGTGGGAAGCAGCTGTAGTATTACATTTATCACTTAATGCCTACAATCATGTCCAAGGTCAGTGCTCAGTCAATTTCTGCTGAGGTAAGCAATAAGAGATGAAACTTGCTCCCTTTCCTCCTTTCTTCTCCAAAAGCCACCTTTTTTCCATGTCTTTAGAAAGCGTTGCAATAAAACAGAAGTAACTATTTTAAATTTGTAATATGGTCAGATTATATAATTTCCTCTCCCCTTTTCTGAAAGGGTAATAGGAGGAAGGGCACTCAACCTGCCCAAAGACTTTTAAAAGCATTAATATTATCTTCCTTTTTGTGTGATTTTGACGTGTTTTAAGACATTACAGATAATCATTGGAATTATTCCCAGGTGGATCAGAACTAATGGCACTTACCAAGGCACTCTGATAAAAGACTTGAGCAGGGTGATACAGGCTACAAAATGATTGAAGTAAATTAACTGAGTGAAACTTCAGATGATATTTGGAGATATTTAAGTTTATGAACACTATACAGAACAGCTTTAAGTCATGACTTTTACTGGCACAATAAAAGGAAATACACTTCAGTTAGCATGGGTTGTCTCATGAAAACCCTAAAATCTGATCTGTCTCTCAAGTCCCCTTAGGTACAAAAGCTAGCTAAAAGCCCTTTGCCAAATGCAAGGTCAAAAAAGTCTTTATTTTGCCACACATTAGTCTAATACTATTCTGAATTACCACAATTTAAAAAGCAACCTGTCACTAAAACCTTTCCAATTGGCCCAGCTTCTTTGCAAAGAGGCCCAAGAAAGTATGATTTTCTTCAGCTTCAATTCCTGTGTTTTAATATCTAACTCAGCTCAGGAGTGAATTGATGTACTTGGGTCAAGCACAAGCAGGAACCACAGCCAATACAGAGATATTATTCTACCTTTGTCTCTCCCTATTGCCTTGGATAAGTTTTTACTTCTCTGGACTTTTAATTTTCCCTACATGAAGAGGAATAGTATGTGTTTACTTACTTTGTGGTGTGGGTGTTTAAAGCACTAATTATCATTTCTCCAGATCTATTTCAATGTTACCTAAGCAGTATTGCTAAATTCATTTTGAAACCATAGTCATATGTGTGATTCACTATCTGGCCTGGCCAGTTTGGTAAGAAATTCATTCTCAATTATTTACAATCAATGTTTTACTTTGAGTGATACCATCAGGGGAATCTTGAAAACTCAGATAACAAGCAGTAAATGACTGACAAATTTCCACAACAGGCAAAATAAGCATGACTTTCAAAAAGATTAGAAGCTTCCATTAGCTCACTGCAAGTATCTTCTATTCGTTGCCAAGGCCTAGGTTAACTGACAAAAACACATATTTTCAAAGAAAAATCCCCACCTCCATTCAGAAAAGCACAGTGTGTGCAAAGACCCTGAGAGGCTGAAATGTTCTATTTCTGACAGCTCAAACTGCCACACTTGGAAATATCTGCTGAATCCTTCCTAAATTCCAGACACTTGATTTGGGAATGAAAATAGTTAAATGTGCTCAGGTTTGTCCCAAATGTGTCTGTGTTGCCAATCATCTGCTGTTAAAAAGGAATATAAACCTGGCGTGTCAAGGCAGGAATCAAGTCCCTAAGCCCAAACTCTCTGATAGCTGCTCTTGGCTCCTCGTTGGGCTGAGTGGGAGGGAGTCAGCCCCTGCCACAGCAGGGACAGCAGGGAAGATCCTGCTCAGCCTTGCCTCCACACAGCTGCCCTGAGCAACCTGGCTCTGGAAACTTGAGCCCAGCCACCATGGCCACAACCAGAAAGTGCTGACACTTCACCTAGTCAGAGCCTGCTTGTAGCTTCAGAATAGTAAAAAACAAACCAAACCCTGTGAGCTGCAATCACTTTTGGTGACTTTTGGTCATTTAAATGTCAGAAGACACTTCAGAGATAGGATGCTGATAAATACTCCCAGTGCAGGTAGCTGGGTGTGCAGGATCGTAGGAAACAACTGGAGCCCCCAGCAATAAGCCAGGAATGGGCACAGATCCTGTCCCTAACAAAGGACTCAGGGCCCTGCATCACAGTCTGGGAGAGGACTGGTTACCCTGAGACTCTGCAGGAGCTAGTGAACAGCAGGAAGACCCCAGACTCAAAATTCCCCATGGGCACAGACTGTAGGGATATAAAAGCCCAGGGGCTCCTTTGTTGGGGGCCCCTCCCAGAGGAAGCAGCCTGAGCTGTTCCTGCTGCTGCATAATTAAATTATTAAAGTTTTTTTCCTGAAATTGGACCTGACAAACTGGGTAAGAAGTTTCTTTAACAAGGAAATAAACCAAATCAGGAGAAAGGTGTTACTGCATGCTCCTCTTAGCCCATCCTTAGTGCTGACTGCCACAAGTCAGAATAGCAACTAAACTGAGCCAAGTGTGCCAGTATCCTTCTGGCTGTGTCTGCCCAACTCCCAAAATCTGAGACTCACAGCAAACAAAGGGGCCAGTTCTGCACTGAGAAGAAGGAATTAAGACAAGTAATTTTACACCACCTTTCTGGGCTGCACTCAGATTTCATAGTTTAAGGTTTCCTTCCAGCTGCTACTTAAATTAATTCTTCCTCAGAGAGCAAGAATGGCATGGTACAACTCTCTTCCCTGCTCACTTTAAACATTAACTTTTGCAAATAGGATGACAGCCCTGTGCTGCGAATGCAAACCTAACAATCCATGGACATTTATATTCCCTTTATGGAAAAAAGCCCCAATCTACTATTGTGTGTGATCTATACTGTCCTTGCATTTCCTGGTGCTAAGAAAGTAGAAAAGAGCACTTCTTGTGCTTGAGAGGCTGGACTGTGCTTATCTGTAAGTAGAACATTCACAGTTGCTGATCATTTTAATTTAATACTGACAGCTTCATCTGGTGGAATCCACAAGAACATATAATTATGCACAATTAACATACGTGTAGTGTAAGGGGAATGGTTTACTTTAAAAATGGATTGTTTGGGATTTTGCTGCTTGATCTTTCTCTGACAGGTCACCAGGACTGGAACAAAAAGAAATTATTGAAGCAGCTTGTTTTGCTTGTAACTTACTATATCAACACACACTGCTCTGCTACACAAACTGCAATGAGACTTAATGATGAGAAACGTGTTCTTGTCAAGGGTGAAAGGATCCTTCATTACATAGGCTTCTTCCAAAAGCCTGCAAAAGAATAATTTCAGTGTATACTTCACATTTGCACTTGATTTGCTCATCTTGCTGTTGTACACGAGGCAATGCAGCAGCTCTGCAGCTCCTTTTCTCTTCAAAACCTTCTACTCTGCAGCTGCCTTCAGTCCTATACTGTACTTCCTATCTCTCTTCCAAAAGTAGAGCAACTGGTGAGTCTCTCCGTGTCATCTTACTAAGTTTTTCTCAATGCTCTACCTTAACTATCTTCCATTTTTAATAACAGGCATTCCTTAGCATGGCCAACTTCAGTACCTTCAGTACCCTGTCAAATCACCCTTTCAATTGCACAGCTTTTAATCAGAGGTTCTCTTCCAAAGTTGTGTGTGTGTGAGTATGAAACAGAAAGGTTTTACTGCTCTTGGTTATGTTGCTGCTGTAAAGCTGAGGTCTCCAGCTCCTGAAAGCAGGAGCTACCAGCAGAGAGCCTTGCAGTTACCTCCAGTGTGCTTACTTTATGTCACAGACTGTACTGCTTGCTCCAGGGTGTTGAGGGAGTGCATTTAATAATAATTTGGCAACCTGCTTGGGAAAAACTAAAGCTTTATTTTTTCTGGGAGCTCCAGGCAAAATAATACAGCAGCCAGTTGAGCATCTGTTTGCATAGGGCATGCAGCAAGGGCACCTGGCTTACTCCTGGGCTTAAGTAAAACTTGGATTATGGGAATAATATGGATAAAAGGTATTCTGTCAACTTGTACTGCCTTCTCCTTGCCTCCACATACACAAAAGTGTGTGCAGGAGTGTGTCCAGCACTGTGTTCTTCTCTCCTTTTTCTGTCCACTCAAACAGAAAATGATTTGGCCAGAGCCTTCCACTGTTAGGAAAGATCAGGCATCTTATCATGGCAGATCACCCTGTCAACAATCCCCTGGGATACAAAGACAGGATTGTGTTTGTAAAGCTCCCCTTGCAGGATTCCCAGCCCTCATCAGTGCAGAGCCATTTGACAAGGAGCCCTGTCCAGCACATTTCCCGCAGCACTGCATTTGGGACATGAGCAAGCCAAGAAAGATGGGGTGTGAAGCTGTTTCTTAAAAGCATCTATAAAAGTGTGATGCTTCAGCATTATTCTTTTGCTTTTGGCACCTGAGCAATCCTAATAAAGCTGGGGTGTTAACTCTGAGATTGGATAACCTAAATTAACCTAAATTAAGATTCACATTCAGACTCTTCAGAAATGGACCTGATCAAAGGTGAGCCATTGCTCTGCTGAGTGGAAGAGGGAAAACCAGTAGCATTGTGAGGTTTGGAATGATAAAAAGACAGCTGCCCAAGGACAACAGCCCCAGCAGGTGGTGATTAACAGCTGTTTCCATTCTTTAAGAAACTGAGCAGTCTTATTAGGGCAAAATGCTGAGAACATGCCTGACTTCCAGCTCCAGAGAGTTCCTGAACAAGTCTGCCTGATGAATTTGTTGACCTTGATGGCCTCCACCAAGCTACTCTTTGATTTAAAGCAAAATGCTTTATTTTATGGGGAGTTTTATGTCTGCATAAAAATCTGTAACTGCCTAATTCCTGCTCAAAATATCCCTACTTAGCAGAGAGAGAAAAGGCTTTGGTCCCTGAAAATATAAATACATAGTGAGCATCCACACACCCTGATGTTGCACAGTCTGACAAAGGATTGTCCAATCCACAAAAAAAGCACTTCTGTTCAAAACTCCACATCATGCCAGAGAGCTCTTAAGAAGTGGTTTTGCCATATATATTTCATTCATGCTGTGTGTAAGCGTTGCTCAGCTAAGGGAAGCTACAGTGAGGGAAGGGCTACTCCCAGAAATACCAGGCTGGCAGTCAGCAGTATTCTAGCAAGAAAATATTGGTACAGTAGAGTAGTCAGTGAGGCTAGGAAATAGGTTAAATACAGATTTTTGCATGGTATTGAAGCAGGGCACAAAAACTTATTGTTGTTTTTCCTACCAGCACTGACAATTTTTAATATGGTGTGGCAAGTAGGCTTTTAGGATTGGTTTTAGTCTGTATCAACAATCCTATCACACAGCGAACCATGTGCATGCCCAAAAATTGCACCAATCCATGAAAGAAATGTGGTTGCTTGTTTCCAAACTGGATATCTTTGCCCACCTGCACCATTTATTTTTTGTACAGACAATTCACCTTGCAATTATCAAAACCACAGCTTTTAGCTAAAAAACCCTCATGCTTCTCATGGTACAGTGTTCTGCTGCAAAGCAGTCAGCTTTTGGAAGAGAAGCAAGGCTGGTGTCAGAAGAGGTGAGCACCAGGAACCTGGGTTTGGGTGGTATCTCAGTAGGCAGGTTGAGTGTGCTCCCAGATGAGCACATCCACAGCCTGCCAAAGGACAGCAGGGCATTCCCACTCTTCCAGATCTGCAGCCAGACCCCTTCCCTGCAGAGCTGATTCAGTTCACTAAAGCCATGTCCCTAATTATGGTTCAGCTCAGGGGTTTTCTTTGGGAACAAACTGTCCCTCCTTATCACACAGGTTTGCACCACAGAGCAGTCTCACAGCACACAAACCACGGGTTTCAGGAAAAATAATCCAAAAGTTGTGCTCCAGAAGCACCTAACACACTCCAGCCTGAATGTCCAGCTGGTGGCCATGAACCTACAGGCTGGCACCAGAGGTGATCTAAAACATCCCAGAACACAGAGAATGGGCAGCTGGTACCCAACACTCAACACCTTGGTCCATGGTTTCTGTCTTACTAAAAAAAAAAAAAAAAAAAAAACAACAAAAAAAACCCCAACCAAAAAACTTTTAAACTTTCTTCTTCCAATATTTTTTCCTAATTGCTTGTAATGAACTAAATTGGCTTTCAGAGGAATCCAACAGCTGCTAACAGTAGCACCAGGTAAGAGGCAGAACTGCAGCACCAGCAGAAAGGCAGGGCTGAGATGAGGGACCTGTACATCCCTCTTTTGGTGACAGTAAGCTGCTATTTCTGCTTGCCCAACAGGGTGAAACTGAATCCTCAGAGACATCTGCTGATAAGGTGAACTAGGGGCAAGGTGAAGCAGAGCTGGGACTACTTGTCATCTAATGTTCCAGAAGAACAGGGAGATCCTCAGAGGCTACAGAGGCTTCATGACAGACATCCAACTCAGAAAGTCCTAGCCTGTTAAACCCTGAAACCTCATTTTGGAAATAATCTCCCTTACCTCATCACTCCTTTACCACCAGCCTTTCCACGGCCATTCCTGGCATTTCAGTAGCACAGAGTTCTTCAGATGTAAAACAAATGGGATTGGACACTGGATTTATAAATAAATTCACCTTGAGAACACTTTAGGAAGCTATTTTTTCACAAATTATATGACGCTTGGATATGATGTGTTTCCCCTACCACACAGGGATGCTTGAGAGCATTGAATTAACTCAAGTGCTTTCAGATTTGTCAGTTAGTTGTATGGCATGTACATGCTAACCCTTTCTCCCTGCATATTGTAATTCAGATTCTTCACACTATGAGCTAACTCAGCTAAGAAGTCTACTTTTTGAACCCTGCACTTAGGATTGCCAGCTAGGTCTCCCCGACATACCTAACTTTACTTTTTCTGCAGGTACCCAGCAGCAATACCAACACACCCACTTGATAGAATGAGATTCAGATCAACACTTGTATGCAACTTTTTGTAATCAGTCTTCCTTAAAAAAGAGAAATCATTAACCCCAAAGGAGTAGAGTATTGAAAGTCGGAATCAAATCGAGAAGACTAATGCTGACTTTTTCGTTAAAATAGTGCAAAACACCAAGAACCACAACAAAAAAGAAGTATTTATGGCAGTGAGCGTCATAGACTTTGGAATGAATATGTCCTGATCCCAAGTTAAAATAACAGCCTTGGGTTCAGAGCTGAAGTACATTAGATATAGAAACACCTGCTCTCTCACAGACCATGGCATGTAGAACAGAATCTGTTCAATGCCTACCACTGGGAAGGAATGATATCTATGTACAAACACATTTTTGGCTATGCCAGTTGAAAAGCATATGATCCTGCCTGCAAGGCACAGATGAATTTATGATGCTTTCCATCTTACTCCCAGCTTACAAGTCACTGGTAGCAGCTGTGCCAAGTTTTATTTCACTGGGAACATCATTTGTCCTGAGAGCTTGTCTACACATCAGCACTTGGGAAAGTTAAGTTTCCTAAGTAAAGGTGTGAGGTCAATGAATGCACAGATTTCAGAGTGAATGCTCCCATTAAGAAGTAGAATTTCCTGTACAACAAAGAAATCCATTTCCTTCTGAAGAAAGACATTTAATGTCAAGTTTATACATGTGCTTCACACCTTTAGTCTAAACTGCCAAGCAGACAAGTCCCGAGATGCACTTTTCACAAAGAGTGGCTTCCAAAAAGTCCATTTGCTTTGAATAACCATGGCTTTGTGCCATAAACCCAGCTGAGCCAGCAAAGGTTTATCACATTGGTCAGCTCATTGGTTTGGCACTACACACCATCTTAGCAGGATGTGACAGTGTGCCAGGTGTTTCTCTGCCCTCCAGACATGTGAAGCAGAGTGAGAACTCATTTTTCTCTAGCAAACCAGCAGCAGCATAAAGGACCTCTTGAGGAGAATGTCTAGGGCACTGATCCCTTCTTAATAATGACAGACAAATTTGTGGCCACAAGCAGTCCAAATCATCACCAGGTGCTACCACTATTTTTTTTTTACCTTGGAATGTTCTGAAGCAGCACCATTTCCCAGTAACACATCTGAAGTCCGGCTGGCTGACACATGCTGAACAGGTCTTTGACAACAGCTTGTCTAGAACTGAATTCTGCCTGAGCATTTTCCACTCTGACTGGAGGCCACAAGGTATTTTAACACATCTTTACTTAACACACATGCCCAGCTCTTCTGGAAAGAACACAGATATCCACATGCTTGGGTAACCACTGAACTAACACGCTCCACAGAAGCCTGCTAGGTCAAGCCTAGAGTGCTGCAGGACGTGTGTGAGGTTGGCTCACATATCCTGGCAAAAGGGAAAGCACACAGATTTCAGTGCCATAGTAAGGAAATAAGTGCAGTAAAAGAAAGGCACGGGTCAGGTAGTGCTGTAGTGCTGAAAGAGTGTTTCTGCTGTCTGCAACTGATACCTGATATAGTCATGGGGAAATGGCTCTCAGTCCAGTTCTCTGGAGACTCCTAAAGATTTAAGGGCAATTCTGATTGGAACACTGCTAAGAGGCCAGGAAGGCATGCCAGAAATCATAAATCACCCTTAAATTGTCAGGGTCAGTGGCAAAGTAGTAGCACAGATAAGTAATCTGATTTTCTTTGCTTCAAACCTCATTAGCACAAGTATTTACAATGCATAGGTTAAGCCCCTCTTAATACTCCACAGAAGACTCCTGTATTTCTGAGTCACTGATAAACTAGAGAAACCATACAAGAAACAAAGTAACTACAAACAGATGCAGACTTTGATTTGAGAGGCTGTCAGATAAAACCAACTTTGACACACCCTTAATCCTCTTCTACAAAACCCTTGTTTCTTTTACCTACCAGGATTTTCCTGCAGTATTCACTGGTGATGACAATAATCTACTAAAATATCCACAACTCGATTTCCTACACATAGGAGTTCTCTCTAGTAGAAGGGCAGTTCATACCCTGGCATGTGCCAGTGTTTGGTGTGACAGATATTTAAACACACTTCAGCACCAGCAACTTGCCTTCTTCAGAAAAGCAATCTGCTGTCTAATTGATCAGGCAGTAGATAAAACAGCAGAACCTTCTGACTTGCTAGTTAATCCCCAGGTGAACAACTTTCTTCCTCCTGTTCCTTCATGCTACAGCCCTGAAAGCATGTTTAGGTCACCTGTGGCTGCCTCCCTGCTCTTCCTTTGAGGTGACTTACCTTGGATTCAGCATGAATTAGCCCAGGACTGCAATTTCACAAGGTGTGAACAATCAGAACTTTCATCCTTACTCCCTCTCCCAAAGATCACTTGATTGAATTAAATCTTGATTTGTTGCGGCACCCTTTCCCCCCAGGCTGGGGGATTGTGCTGGCTTTCTCTGCTTGGAAGGAACAGAGATCCCTGCAGGCTCCCTTCTAGCTGCAGGTCACAGAGCAGGGCCCAAGCCCCACTCCTGAACAACAGCTTCCATGGATTCCCCAGGGCAGCAGCAGGATAAACAGTCTAGGTGCT
This sequence comes from Serinus canaria, assembly GCF_022539315.1. Taxonomy (NCBI): domain Eukaryota; kingdom Metazoa; phylum Chordata; class Aves; order Passeriformes; family Fringillidae; genus Serinus; species Serinus canaria. Next base: position 64,358,218 of record NC_066314.1, on the reverse strand, counting down.
CACAGATGTGAAAGCCAGTGTGTTTTCTGAACAGTTGTAGGGACAGAGGAGTAACACAGACAGGCAAATCAAACCCCTTCCTTAGGTAAAAAGGCTTTCCAAACACATGATGAATCTCAAATAGTCATCTATACCTAATATCCATGATTTAACAAAGTTGAGAAACCAACACTCAACAAAAACTAAACCCAAGTGCCCTGTACTCAGAGATGCCTGCTCAAAATTAGGCAGCATTTAGTAAGAATCTTAAATTAGGTGGGAATGTAAAGGTTCACGTGGGAAGGCTGCACAAGGCATCATCTACCCGTAACCAAGAGATCCAAACATTGAAGTGTTGCTGAAGTGATCATCAATTCTGGATCACAGAACTGTTATTCTTTGCCAAAATGGAAAAACCAGACCAGAGGTCACATTTCATTAAATCTCCTTCTGGTTCAACCACAATAAAAAAAATCAACCTACAGCAACAGCAACCCTCTGTTCTCAACTCATTTTCTCTCCCTTCCACACTGCAGCTCCCTATTAGAAATTTGTTACATTAATAGCTATAGTGGGGAAGAGCAAGTTCCTCTATTAATATACAAGTGATGATCATTTCTTTTTAAGTTGTCCTTAAAAAAAGAGAAGTGCAGAGCCACACATGTACCACTGAAAGTATCAGCTTGGTTAAGCACAACCTAAACTTAGTGCAATACTTTCCAACAGAGTCTAAAAATAGGAACACCAAGATGTTGTGGAAATACAGGAGGAGAGGCTAACACAGCATTTCAGGAAACAAGACACTGCCATTTGACATAATCCTGAAAGGAAGAAATACAGCTCCAGTGATTGATCTCCCCACAGAAAGCAAAGTTGGGACTATAAGGAAAGACTAGGAAAGACTCAGCCCCATGACATGGGGTTGCATGTGACAATGTCCATGCTGTGGAGCTGGTGGCCACTTTCTCCTGTAACCAGGAAGATGTTGAGCATTAACATACCTGGGAAATGGAATTTCTTCCAATAAAGCATGACTGCAGCTCTCAGTTTGTTAGGACTGAGCTCGAGTTGGGGACTGCAGAATAAAGAAAAAAAAAAACAAACAAACAAACAAAAAAACAAAAACAAAACAAAACAAAACAAAAAAAACCCAAAAAAAACCAAAAAACAAAACAAAAAAAAAAACCAAAAAAACCCCCCACAAAACCTATCCAGAAGGAAAAGCAAGCAAAACTACCAGAGGGGTGAGGGGTATGGGGTGAAGAGTGCCAGCTTCAAGAAAGCCTGGGAATAAAGACTGGCATGTTCCTGCCTAAAACTTCTGCATGTACATGGCCCAGCACACCTTCTGCAGCCATGCTCATTTCCTCTGGGATATGCTCCTCGAGGTTTGTTATCTCATCTGGTATGAACAGTAAAAAACAGCAGAGAGATCCTCTGGCAGCACATCTGAGGAAGCAAAGCCCACTGTCACCCAACCCTTAAAAAGTTCTTTTCAGGGGCACTTGCTAGGAATTGTCACAAACATTTGCACATTTCCTTGTTTCACACCTTCACACCAAGGTCACTTCATTGGTTACAGTTTCCAGCAGAGATTACTAACTCTCCTAGTCAGGGGTTAGCAGCTTCCAAACCTCCTGACATACACCTATGTCAAATTCCTGTCTCCTAGCCAAGTAGCAATATAGAACAAGGTGAATTCAGGGAGGCACAAGACTTCCTGAAGTTTTAGCAATGTTTTGAGGCTACTCTGTTCACCCCTATCAGAAAGACTTGGCTTCCCAACTTGTACTTGGATTACTTTGCCCAAAAAATATGCAGGTACTGAGGCTGCACTTCTTTCAACACTTGATGCATCAAACAGGTATCAAGGCACATACACAAGAATCACTCCAACAATTCTCTGTAGGACACAGAGAAATATGTGTTCTTAGGCAGCTGAAGACCTATTTTATCACTGACTGCCAGGCTATTCCTTTTGTGCATGCTCTGTACCCTGCACAGTCTGTTCTCCAGAGGGTCTATACTTATGCTTTTTCTTCCAGAAGTTCTCTTGGACAAATTTATTTCTCTGTTATCACAGGTAAAAGAGAAGGAAAATGGCTTATTCTCATATGACAAATGTAATCATGGCTGGAGAGGTGTGGATCCTAGAATTCACTATAACCAGAGAGGACTGCTCCTCCTGGGTCACATGCTAGGAAGGCAGACACATAAAATTTTCACAGTTCAGACTTTTTACCCAAGCAGCTCAATATCCACTAAGAACTGGCAGCATCCTCAACATGTCACAGATATTTAATAAACTTTTCTTTGGCTTTAGATCTCCATCTGTCCAGTGCACACAGACAAGTCTCAATAAGATTTCACTGAGGTCCAAAAAGAAAGTGTGGGCTCAGAGTAGAGCTCATTAAGCAGGAAGGCTGATGGGGTCTTGACAAAAATTGTACGTTGCCCATGTTTTTCAAAGAGCTGTCTATAGGTCTAGGTAGATAAGGCTTAAAAACACTGTGATGTTTCATGCCAGATTTAAATGTGTGCTTCCCTTCTGCACATACTCATGGCTCCAAGCACAGTTAATGTACTTCACTCATGTTGGGAAAATTATGAAAAAATGAATGAACAGCTGGGGGAGAATAATTTGGCACTTAGTGCAAAGTTATTATGGCCTGTAGTTAAAAGCAGACTTCAAAGGAGGCAGCAAAAGGTTCAGGTGTTAAATGGGCAGCAAAAAAGAAAACAGAAAGAGCAGGTGAAAATGTCTTCACCAGGCTCTAACAAAAGGAGCAAAAAACACTTGCATTTTCCAGGCCTGGACTAAAGAACAAAGAAGGCCAAACCACTGCAACCACATAGATAACAAGTTCCTCTCTTAATCCAAATCTCCGGTTTTGCCTATCTGTTGGGAATTCTGGGGCTTTTTACACCTTTTTTGGTGCAATGATTTTTGTAGTAGGAAAAACACTGATTTAATCAACAGATCAGTGCAAAGGTGATGCACAGACTACAGAGCCTGGTATCTCAACCAGCCTGGGGAGCACATCTCCATTACAAGTCCCTTTACCAGCAGAATCCAAGTATTTTCCTACAACTCTCATCAAACAAAAACCATCTTTGGTCTGAACAACCTCAGACTTCTGCATCTGGGCAGAATAAAACTTTCAGGGAAGCCTTCATCCAGCTCTTGACATAACCCTGTCATATTTGTAGAGACCACAGACTCTGTTTGAAGTAAAACACAAAGCGAGACAAGGTATCACTAATGCTTTCATTGTAACAGTTTTTAACAGTAAATTATTTCCCGTAATTTACACGGGAAGTTAAGGCATGAGGAAAATATTTCTGGTATGGGACCCAGAAGCATGAAGGTCTTAAATTCTGTTTACATAAAGCATGCCATTTCAGTTGTAAGAATATAGTTATAAATCATTACTAACTAATAGTGCACAGATCCACTTCTTTGGCTCAAAGGTGCCTGGAGCTGGAAGAAAGTGGCCTCCAGCTCGGGAAAGTGAGTGTCTCCCGGTCGGCAGTGCCCAACCAGCAGCTCCGGCCTCCCCCACTCCCGGTTCCCCCGCCCGGCTCCCCTCCGCCCCACAATTCCCGGTTCCTGCCGCCGTTGTCCCGGTTCCCAGCTCCCCCAGGCCCTCCCTAGGTCCCCGTTTCCACCCCCACGCGGAGCTCCCAGTTCCTTTTGCCCCTGTCTCCCGTTCCTCGCTCCCTTCCTCAGCTCCCTTTGCTCCCCATTCCCGGTTCCCGTGTCTCTGCGCCCCCCACGCCCTCAACCCCAATTTTCCGTCCCGTCCCGAGCTCCTGTTTGCCTCCCGATCCCCGTTTCCCGCCGGCTCCAGTTCCCTCCAGCGCCCACTTTCCACCCAGTTCCCGGGGCTACCCCTTTCCCCGTTCCTGTTCCCGGTCCCGTTCCCCCTCACGCGGTGCCCACCAAGCCACTTCCGGGAGTGCGCGCGGACGCCGCGGCTCCGGGGCCTCCCCGAAAGGGGCAGGGGCGGCCGGCAGGGGGCGCTGTGCGCCCGCGAACGCCTCCCGCCTACCCTCATTCCCTGCTCCGGGTCTGGGGGACACCCACGCGTTCCCCGCGTGTCCCCAGCCCTCGGGATGGACACCCACGCGTTCCCCGCGTGTCCCCAGCCCTCGGGATGGACACCCACGCGTTCCCAGCGTGTCCCCAGCCCTCGGGATGGACACCCACGCGTTCCCCGCGTGTCCCCAGCCCTGGGGATGGACACCCAGGCGTTCCCAGCGTGTCCCCAGCCCTCGGAATGGACACCCAGGCGTTCTCGATCCTCGGGATGGACCCGCGGGTGTTTCCAGCCCTCAGGGTATGTTTTGCTCTTACATCAGCATGCGCTCAGCCAGAGGTGAGAGCCGTGCTCAGCACGGCGCTGGCTCCTCGGGAATCACCTCTGCGAGCTGGGCAGAGGAGTTGATACTGCCGTGAGATGCAAGGTCATGCTTAGCCATAAAACTTGGTTGGGAGAAGTATTTTGAAAGCAGCTTCTATTCAGGGACTGGCTGTAGTGGAAACTGTTGGCATTCTCAGTGGAATATGCAGTGGAGAATTTAATAGCAGTGATAAAAAGACAAGGTGATGGATGAAACCTTTCATGAAAATAAATGCATTTATTTTAATTTTTGCTCTTCTCAGCATGTTTTCTTTCATCAGCTTCCAAATGCTGATATTGCTTGGTGCCTCTGACATCAGCAAGTTTCAGGTATCTCACAGAGTTTGTTCAGCTGAGTTAATCTCTGCAGGCTTTTCCTGAGTTTCCCTTGTGGTATCTTCAGTGTGTCTTGGATGAACTGTGCTCTGAGTTTCTTCAGCTGAGTTAATCTCCACATGCTTTTCCTGAGTTACCCATCTGATATCTTCACAGTATCTTGGACGAATTGTGCTCAGAGCTGAGAAAAGTAAGGATTTCAGAATTGAATTGAGTAACACATTCTGAAGAAAGGAGGTTCCAGATGCTATGAGCCACTCTCGGGAAGTCTGGTAGCCATAGGACAAACCATAGAGCACAATGAAGAAGGATGAGAGTACAGTTATGGTCAGAACCAGGCCCCAGGCCAAAGGGACACAACACCAACACAGCAAGGGCTCAGTGTCTGGGATCTTGCGAAGCTGCCTGATGGTAGCGCTTAGACTCCTTACTTTGGAAAGGATGCCCCCTTCTAGGACATTGGAACTTGACTTCTGGGACCTTTCATCCATCTCAGGGGAATTCACAGGTGTTGTGTCCTCCTGTGTGTCAATTACATTTGCATCTTTTTCAGATATTATGCAATTATTCCAGTACCTAGAATCTACCTTTGGGTACATCTTAGTCATAACAGGAGGAGGATCCTTCTGGGAATACTTAAATAAGAGAGTTATTAACATTTCCACAGGGAGGGTAAGCAAAGCACATTCAATTCCTACTGCTATTGATCTCACATATCTCAGGTATATTGGAGCTTCGTCATCCTTTCCAGCATTAAAGAACATAATGTTAACAAGCAAGGTGAATAATAGTACTGCTAAAAATGTAGACAACCTTTGGAACCTGGTGAAAGCCCCAGCGATAACAGGAGCAAAAATTGAGAGCCATAGATGGTACTCTGTCAGTCTCCTGTTAAAATGAATAAGAAAATAGTCACTTTTGGGTAGAGGTGTCTGGGGGTCTGTGACAGAAAATTTCTGGGCTCGTGAGGGATTGTTCTTGTCAAGGAAAAGCCATTTTCTGCACAGAAAAAACCAGACCTTCCTGGTGGACATGTCCTCAACTTCAGCTCTGCTTAAGAACCACGTTGGAGATTTGCCATCGTTATTGAGCCTGATCTTGAAGGAACTAATATCTCCCAATTTTTTCTTAGTAGTTATCAGAAAGCAATCAATGCTTCCCCGTTGGAAAGCTGGAGAAGGCTGGTGCCATAAACAACGGAATTTACTCCTGCCGTACTGGCCAATGAGCTGCAGGAAGACCTCTGCTGTGGTCCCAGCATTCCAGCGACTGCCTGTGTACAAAGTGACCAAAAAGCTCCCTTCATCAGAGGCCTCATTGTCTGGCAGAACGATAATGTACTTGATCTCCCTCTCAGCCCTGTCTCTTCTTATAGCCCAGCAGCACAAAAGCAAGAAGATGATAAAAATACAGAGCACTGTTATGAGGGTCAGTGCGTTTTTGGGTATGTCTGCTATCAGGTTTCTCCCCAGATCTATTGTGTTGGGAAGAACTATTACTTTGGCTGCCAGGAACCTGATGCTGGGTGCTGGAAGGGCTGACAGACTCCTGCGATACCGCATGGAGATACAAATACAGTGTACCTTCTCCCAGTTGGTCAAGGGACCAATCACACATGTGTCTTTGCTCCACTGACTTTCAACCCCATTCAGAAATAGGCACTGGTCATTAAAAATGTATATGCTCACCATTTTCTGGTTTGGGTACCTTAAGATATAGTCTGTCTGCAAGATAACAGTGATGTTCTGAGCATCTGCACCACTTTCCTGCACTATGGTTGTCAGCAGGGACTTTGGGAGACAGACTATATAGGGACCTTTAACGCTACAGTCATCCATGATTGTTTCATTTCCACTTGCAACAGTTTTCCTGTTGTGAAAAGCAATAAATGAGGCCACAGGCTGAGCGTCAGTAAGATTGGTACCTGTAAATACCAGCACCTTGAAAGTAACTTTTAATTTTGTCATGATCTGGAAGTACATGCTCGTGGGACTTTCAATGATCTCAAAAAGAAATCCTCCAGTTGTGTAAGTTTCTGTTTTATCGGGTCCCATTAGTAAATTAAAAGTTGCAACTCCACCTTTCCTGGCAAGAAAAATGTCAGCTCTTTCAGGCATGAATGGAACTAGATCCCCATCAGTCTTAGTCTCTGCCATTTTAAACCCCATGACCATTGATATAATATCCTCTGTGTAACCTAACCATGGGAAGGGGCTCTCATCAAATTCAAAAATGGCAGTGGAAAACACAGTGTCCGGTGCTGGTCCTGAACTTTCTCCTTTTCTCAGTACTGGATAAAAACAATCGAGGCAGGAGTCTGTTTCAAGCAAATATTTTGTAATGTTCCAGGCTTCATTTTTCTTCAGAGTGATATTCCAGTGTCCTGTTTCTATTAGAGTTTCTGTTTCTTGAGGGACTTTTCCCCAGAAAACTACATCTGTTACACCTTCCATGATGGAGAAAACATGTTGAATTCCATTTGCACTGACATTCTTGAGAGGCAGAAGATCAGCTCTTAGGACATTGGACAAGCATCTTAGTATTCCACTGGTCTGAATTTCTGCTCCCTCAGACCAATGGATCTGACTTCTCTGTCTCTTCAGAATTCCTGTTACTTCTGTCAGTTTCCCAATGACAAGGTCTTGTGACCTAACATTCATTTTCTCAACTGACTCTGTGATTTCAGAAATAACAGCCACTACTTGGTTGATTTCCATTATGCTATTTACTGAAATATTCAAGGCTGTTTTAACTACAGTTTCCCGAAACTCAGCCTGAGGGAGCTGGACGACTGGTGTGTTTTTAATATAGTTTAAGAGTGAGGCTGCAAGATAAGTCATATAACCAGCTCTAAGACGATCACCAGTCAGCTGAGCAGAAGCTGACATGCTTAAAAGGCTTGCTGAATCCAGCAGATCATGAAACACACGTACAAGGGAATGAGTTGTAAGTGGTTTCCTCACATAGGCACGTAAACTCACCTGGGTAAAAGCCCTGAATGCATCACGGACTTGAACATAAAGTGTCAAACGGTACCAACGAGAGGGCACTCCAAGTGGGAGAAAAGATGGAGGAGTTTTAGGCTCAGAACCAAAGTACAGAATTGTGCCAAATGTGTTTTCCACCACAGAACTTACTGTGGTGGTTTGGGGTACGTTGGAAGCTACTATCACTTTATATGTCAGAGGTAAATGGCTGTCAGAAAATCCTCTACACTTAACAACAAATTTTGTCTGAAAGGCAAACCCGTAGCGGGGTCTGATGTTACACCTGCCAGCCCGAGGTGGAGTATTTACAGCAAAGGGTTTTCTGAAGGATGTAGACCTACCATCCCAGGTAGTTACGCTTAAGTAAAGTATGTAGGTTGGATATTCAGGCTTTAGGAAAGTCATAGCATGTATAGACAGGTAAGCCCCAGACCTCCCCGTTGATGTTTTGGAAGCCCAATCAAAATTAATTTCTTGAGAGGTGTCTGAAAAAAGGGACCAGTAATATAGTGGCTTGTTGCTTGGTTTACAGTTTGAGCATTTTCCAGACATGACAAATCTCTCTGTTGGAATTAAACTGGTACCACAGTTTTCAATGCATTTCACATCCAGAACAAGTGGAGGGCCAGGATCTATCTCTATAACTTGATCAGCATAAGCCATCCTTCTGCCCTTTTGAATCACCAGGCGAAAGTAGTATAAGGTGCTTCCTGGGAGGGATTCTGGTGGTATTGTTTGAATGGGACCTGAGGGTGTGACCCATCTCAAATCCTTCTGGAATGGATGGCATCTGTTTTTCCATTTGAATTTCATGGTTTGATAGTCTGCCAAGTCTTTAGTGCAGTACCAAGTAAATATCATTGGTCCTTCCTGTGAATCAGGATCAGAGGATCCAGAACCATCAAGAGTCCAACTCTCAGAAAATTTCACCGTGCGGACCGAGCCTCCTGAGATATTTACCACTAGATCAGCTCTCTCAATCTGAACGTAAACCATATCATGGGCCTTAAGGACTGTTGAGGTCCTAACTAGGAGTACCTCAGCTGTGAAATAAAACAGATACAACCCATAATCTAAAGTATTAGCGGGAACAGTTAAATGTATCATTCGTATGCCAAACATTTCAGAAGTGTTTACTGGCTTTGACCAGTCTGGCTCAGATTTTGTGTCCTTAGCAAGATAGACCTGCCATAAAGGCTTGATAGATATGCCAGTGTGGCAGTCTACCTTCAACTTGACATAGAGGAAAAATTCTAATGCTTTTTTCTTGTACAAGATAATGGATTGGGGAGTAGGTCTCTGAATCAAACAAGTGACTATCCTACATTCTTTTTTCTCACAGACTACTGGTGCTTCTATGGTTTTTGCAGTACGGTTGTTGACCCTGACACTTAAAAGAGCCGGAGTTGGTGCACTGCTAGTGCAGTTCACTTTTGCCACAAACCCCGTGTATTTCTCTGCATCAAAGGGTAGAGCAGAGCGACGGACAAAACGTGTGGCATTTTTTACGTGGTCATTGTATGTGTACATGCTACTCTGGACAATATGGTCTTTTTTTGTGCCAAAAAGCTGCAGATAGAAGGTCCACTCACACTGTAGCATTGGATGTTGCACAGGGATAAACCACACTAAATAACTGAAGTTCTGCAGAAAAGAAGGATGGCCACTGCTGAAAACATGGATATCAAGGTCTCTTTCTGCCAGTGACCTAATCAAAGCCCTCTTCTGATTCATATAAAGGTACATTTTGAACTTGTACCACTGTAAGGCCAGAAACTCTATGGTGAGTAAGTAGGAGAGCTCCTTGTATTGGTAGAACACAGTGTGTGTGTTAGGACGATCTGAGGAAAAAGTGCTGGTTTTGTCTTTAGACGTGTAAAATGTTCCCTGGTTGTACCTGAAAATATAAGTGCTGCTGTTGGTCTTCCCTGGACAAAGGTTGACATGTATGGGAGTTTCTTTGCCAGCAGTTAAGCTCAGGGTACCATTGAAGAGGTGCAGTTCCCCCATCAATTCCTCAAACCTCTTTCCATCAGCATGGAAGTAAACACTGGCCACCACTGTTTCATCCAGGCTCTGAGGTGTAGAAACGGCACAGAAGTTGCTTGGCAGTGTAAATGAACTATAGGAGCAGAGCCAACCTCCTATAGCTTGTGTGTCCACCAGTCTGTAGGCAAGTGTACTCAGGGTAAGGGGCTGAAGCCACCAGGATAAGCTGAGGGGCTGCTGAGGAACACTAAGGAGCTTGGAGCTGATACTGAGGACATGCACCAAGTCAGGCTCCACCTTGAGAGAGAGGCTGAGGCTTATGTGAGGCATCTGCTCAATACTGACCAAAGCAACGTGGATCCCGGCGTGCCTGTAGCGCGCAGTCAAGCGGTAGCTGTAGTAGGTGGCACAGGTCTCTTGCAACTCAACTGTTGGATAGACATCAGGTGATGTTATGTCCCGGTGGTCACTGCTGGGAAGGAGAACGGTCGAGGGGACACCTCCCCGGCTGCTGAAGCGGTACTGCCAGCTAGTACTCTTGAGGCGTGCACACCAGCCCAGCTCCACGGGCTGCCACGCTTGGATAACGCGTGTCTGCGGCCAAAGCACAAACAGCCGCATATCCTGCTCCGCGATCTCGACGCTCACGTTGCGGTGAAAGCACTCGGGTGCAGCGCAGGAGGCAGACGAGCACTGCACTGTAAGAAGGCTGGAGGCCCCGGGTGAGGGAGCTTCTGTCTGCAGTACCACCTGGCCTGACCAGCGTGAGATGTTCCTCAGAGAATCCGCGTTCAGGTACCAGAGGCAGCAAGGTGGGGATGATGGCTGCCCCACCTCCCCCTCTCCCTCCAGCCCTGCTCCTGGGGCGGGCTGGTAATGCAGGGTCACAGTGCTGTTCCACAGGCACGACACTCTGTGTTCGTTGTCCTGCCGCTGGAAGACTTGGCCGTGAGGGCCCGGGCAACTGACCCGCAGGGGTGACGGCCGGAGACGGACAGGGGACGCCGCCGAGCCCCGGCGGCAGCAGGCGAGCAGCTGCAGGAGGAGGAGGAAGAGCGCGGCCATCGCGGCCAGAGGGGACGAGGCGGAGGAGGCGCGGCCTGCCGGGGCTGCTCGTTGGGGTGGCCCAACGGCTAGGACAGCAGCCCGAGGGCACCAAAACCTCCTCCGCAGGGCGGCTGGTGAGAACACTATTTAACCTCGGACACCGGGTCGGGCCGGAAGAAGGAACAAAGATTTGGGGGCCAATAATCGCCACGGAGCTGCTGCCGGCGTCCCTCAGCGACGGCGCGGGGGCTCCGCGCGTACCCGGCACGCACAGCCTGCCGCTCGCGCCGGTGGCGGCCCCGCCCCCGCTCGCATTGGAGCCGCGGAGCAGCGAGATTGCGGCGGGACCATGGCTGCACTGAGGGACTGCAAGGTGAGGGCAGGGTTGAGCTGCTGCGAGCGGCTGGCGGCGTGACGGGCTGACGGGGCTGGGGGGCTGCGGGGGAACGTCAGGATGAGAGGCTGCAAGGCGAGGGCAGGCCGAGGGGCTGCGGGAAGACGGCACCGCTGAGGCGCTGAGCCAGCGCGGCTCGGTCCTGCCTGTGCCCTGCGCCCAGGGGCGGCGGGCGGCCTCCGTGGGGTCCTGGGGGCTGCCGACGGGCTTTGGGCTGTGGCGGGCGGGAGCTGAGCCGGGCTCGCTGTGGCTGGAGCTCAGCCTCATATACTCGGGTGGGTTTCGGAGGAGGGGAGCTGTTGTTGGGATCTGGAAAAGGGGAAGGGTCGCTGCTCCCATCTCTTCTACTGGGGAAGCAGACCCGTGTCTGAGGATCTCTGGGTCTTGTTCCCAGCGCAGGGGTCCCACGGCACCCACCTGCCATCTCCGTGGGCCTCAGAAGTGGGTCAGGCCTTCGATTAACTCTAAATCAGCCTCGGGTCAAAGGGTGCAACCTGTGGGAGCTGCTTACTGATTAAGTAATTTGAATGCTCTCTTTCTGATAAACTCCTTTTATGGTTGTGTTTTGGTTAATTAGGGCAGTGGCAGGTTAAAACAAAGTCTTGAAGATTGTGTGAGACAGGTGCATGATTGACGGAGCTTTGAGGATCTGTCACACAAGGAATTCAAGAGGTGCTAACTGCAGCCCGCAGAGAGCACAATTCTCAGAGCCAGCTAAGATTCTAGTGGAGGAGAAAATACAAATAAAGTCACCAGATCTCATGACTGAGCTCTAATCTTAATGCAGGGGAAAGGGCAAGGCTTTGGTCTCGCCAAGAAGCAGTGAGAAGAGCAAAGGCCATACAAGAGGAAAGACTCTCTCCTGGAGTTAGGGAGAGGGTTGTGGGAGATCAGTATAAGAGAACCCAAAGGCAGCCTCTGTGGGAAGGGGAACTGATGAGCCTTAGACTCTTGAGGCTAATTTCTGCCCACTCGCACTCCCTCCTGGATTTCTTTAGTCACAGTCTGATACCTCACTAGAGAGAAGCCCCAGGACCTGAGTGTCCGGGGCGTAGTCTGGGCAGGACCTATTATGTATGTCCTAGAGGACAAGGGATGCTGCATTTCTGTGGTCCCAGTAGTTCTTTAGCTCTCAGTTGGCAATGACAGATTAGGTTTGGTGCACATCTTTTACATCTCATAGGAGCCAGAAGCTGCTGTGGGGTGGCTCTTCCCTGTAGCCCATTGTCCTGATGTGCTGGTAGTGGCACAGAGTAGTGCCAGAGTAGTAGCATCCCTGGTGTGACACAGTCTTGCTGCCATTTTCCTGTTGCCAGAGTGGGAGTTTTCCAGTGAGGAGTGAGTCAGGTGGGCTGTAGCCATAGCAGGACAGAGGCTTTCCAATTGGCTGGAAATAGCACATACCTCAGCTAGATCAGCAGTGTCCTTAGAGATAGATACAGGCACATTTTCCACTAACCATTGTTCTGCTGGTTTGTTCTGGTGCTCACAAACAGACTTTTCCATTCTTGTGAATCAGCATCAAGTCCCCTCAGAATGGGACATAATTTTCTGCTTGGCAAACACCTCTAGCTGTTGTGTAAAACAGTAAAACAGGCAGTGATGCGGAGACCTGCTCCCAAGGAAGCTTGTTTTTGATGATTGATGCTGAGGGTGGCTCCTGGCCTACTTTGCAGGGCACCATGGAAGATAGCCAGTAAGTAGCAAGCCTGATCTTGCTACCTGCTTGGCTTTTCTCTTTATTCTTTTTCTGGATGATAAATGAAATAGAGAATAAAAATTTTCAGCTCCGCTAAGGTTGCTGAATAGAGCTTAAAGACTAACTAGCAAAAAAAGATAAAGGGGTATATCTATCTATCTATCTATCTATCTATCTATCTATCTATCTATCTATCTATCTATCCATCTATCTATCTATAAGATAAAAGTTTATATAGGTATATATAAACCTCTAAAGGTATATATATAAATGTGTGTATATAAAATATAAAGGTTTAAAGGTATGCACACAGGATTATAAACATATAAACATGGCTGGAACCAGTGGAGAAACAGATAAGGAGGACTGCAGTGTTTTTTTGGCAAGTTATGTAGCACAGAAACAACAGCTCATGCCCAAAGAAAGAGTTCAAGGAAAGACTGCATTTAATATCAGTGAATACGACCACCAGAGACCCCTTTTTATGACTCTCCAGGACCATAAAACAACTTCCAATAGGAGGAAGATGCATGCAAATTCATTCTAGGAATTAGTTCAGTGTATTAGATAAGAAGCATGTATTAATAAATATGTATGATTATGATGGATAAAGAAAGACCTTGTTGCAAAGTCACCACACCCACGGAACAAGGAGAGTGTGTCCTGTGCAGATAACAAATGCCTGCTTCCTAGTGCATCAAATTGTGTTAGGAAGTTTATTCCAGCCAATTTCAGTATCGTGGATATAATATGAATTGTAAAGAAAATATGTAATTTTAGATTCAGGTCTAGTCTTTCAGGCATGTAATTTAAAGACTCAATTGCTTTAGCTGTTGGAATGTGAGCCTTTAATCCAATCACAGTGGGAAAGCTTTAGGATATATTAACAAAGTTGTCTTTGCCTGGTTACTTAAAAAATTTGACAGATTATTATAGCTAGGAAATGCTCTAAAGTGTAAAATGAGAAGAGCTGAATTCTTGCAGCATCAGGAAGGACTAAGCCCCCTTTAGGAGAAGTCTGAATTAGCTTGCCCCAGTAGTCTATCCTCCCTATTCTGTGAACTGCATTAAAGTAGTGCTGAAGTGACTGGGGCAGCTTCTCAAATGAACTCTGCTCATTTGCCAGCAGTCAGTCAGGAGATGTTGTGCCTCAGTCATGTTATGTTGCTGGAAACTGTGGCAGCCCAGTTCTGTTTTGCTTTTTAGCTTTATCCATTTCCCGTGTTCTTACTGTTGTTAGGCTTGTGTATAAATGTGATCCAAATTTTCAGTTGGTTAACTCCAGAGACAGCAGGTTGGTTCAGAAGAACATTATTGTTTGAAGAAGATTACAGATTTATAGATTATAGGAGAACAGGGTTTTATTGTACGATGTCTATACTTCACACGAGGTGTGCCTGTAGCAGAGGAACTCACCTGCAGCTCTAATGAGTTCAGAATGGTGCTGTCATTATGAGCTGGGCAACCCATCAAGATCTTCTGGTACACTTGGTAATTGTTGGCTTCTTTAGACTCACTACTACCTCCAACTAATTGAGTCTTAATGTAACTGAACAAAAGGTTTGTTTCTGCCTCACACTGTACTTCCAACTTTTCTTTTTAAAAGTGCACAGCTGATGAAAATACCAGAACAGCATCAATTTGTACATCTCTCAGTGTCAGGAAGATGAGGGTGTAAAGGAGCATGTTTTTGTTTGTTTGCTTTGCAGGCCTGGCAGGATGCTGGACTTGTCCTGTCCACGACCAGCAATGAAGCCTGTAAGCTCTTTGATGCTGTCCTGACACAGGTATGACCGTAAAGCACAAGAAAATTGGATTTGAAGGGACTTGTGCATGGAACACTCTTTACTGTAGCTGATATTTAAATTTCTTATCAGCTGGGAGAGCCTCAAAATCAGGTCACCACAGGAGTTCAGCTTTTAGCTGGCTGCAGGAAACCCTTTTAGCAGAGGGCCGTACCAGATGCTGCAGCTGTGATGAAAACCTCAGCCAGTGTGCTCATTCTCTTGATACCAACAAATCAGCCAAAAACCCTGTAGAAACCCAGGGTAATTGGTTCTGCTGGTGACTGAATTATATTAAACCCCAGATTTTTTGTTTTTCTACTAAACTAAACCTTCCCGAATGCAACATTTGTCTTTTAGTCATTTGCCTTGTTTTTGAATTTTAAGTGTCTGTGAGAACAGAAAGAAAAAATCCTCCTTATCATAGAGGATTTCTCGACCCTCTCTTGCTCTGTCTCTCTTACAGTATGCAACTTGGACCAATAATGAGAGCCTTGGAGGAATTGATGGATGTCTCTCCAAGTTAAAAGCAGCAGATCCAAACTTTAGTGAGTATAACCTTTGATTCTGAGCATGGAAAGTGCTGAGTTAATGCCTTCTATCTTGGCATTTAATTGACTTGGTTTATGCAAGGGCAAGATGATAATTTGTAGAATTCTGTAAAACTTCCTCAAAATGTAGAGCAGGCAGAATGCTTTTATGTGGTGTTTTTTTCTTTTCATTTCACATAATATTTGAGTGGCTGTCATGAAAACCTTCTGAGAACATTAGGCTTGGGAGACTTCCTGGACCTCTGTGTCCACAAGTCAGTGTTAGTGAAAATGCTCAGCTCCTCTGGTGTTTTGTGGAGTTGAAGGCTCTGCTGTGAGCTCAGCTGGTGCTGTGCTGTTTCCTGCAGCAATGGGACATGTCATTGCCAATGGCTTAGAGCTGATTGGCACCGGAAGGACCGTGAGGCTCGACAAGGAGCTGGACAGTGCCGTGAGGGCCATGGTGGCACTTTCCAAGTCACAGCCACTGACAGAGCGGGAGAGGCTTCATGTATCAGCGTTGGACGTGTTTGCCAGGGGGTGAGTCCTCTGTCACCCTGCTCAAGGGACTGGGAAAAGTTCCTTTGTCTACCGCAGGCAGGAGTGAAGGTTGGCAGTAGTTGTGTGTCATGGTAGCTGACATCTAGCAAAGGATCAGGGTGAGATGTCACAGATTGTCCCTGAATTTCTCTCTCTACCCTAGTCTAGCAGGTGAGCAGCACTGTAGCAAGTAAAGTGCTCTATTGCCACCACTTCCTAGCATTAAGCACTCAAAGTTTAAAATGTGCAGCAAATCCATCAGTGTGGTTTAGAAATAGGAAATGAAGTATTTGGCCACAGTAGGGTCTAGACTCAGATGCACAGACAGAAAATTACAGACTTCTCTCTCTCGTCTCCCTATGTCAAAACCTATTTCCCCTGTAAAACAGGGAGATAAGAGTGTCACACTGTGTGCTGTAGAGGCACGCTGCTTCATTCCATATGATAAATCTGTATGAACTGCAGAACATATGGGCTAATTATTCACTTTCATTATTTGTTTGCCAAACAATTGGGCAAGGATGGATTTGCCCCACATCTCAGCAAAGGAAATGAGTAAGCTACTGAAGCCCTGCCACTGGGTTTGATTCTCACAAAAGGGGAGGGAAGGTGTCTTTGCACATACAAAGTTCCATTAATTATGGTGGGTCTCTCTAGGAACTATTCAGCCCTGGAGGAAAAATTTTTAGATTTATGGTTTAAGCTTGTTTCATTTTCCTTGTGTGTTACAGTGATTTGGTGTAACCCGACATGATTTCTTTCATAAGATTTCTCAGAAGGTGCCAAATGAACATAATCCCATTATTATCTTAGAAAAGAATAAATAATTCCTTCAAGGAACACAATAAGTCATTTGGTGCTGAATTTTCTATTTTTCACCATGGTTTGAGTTCAGGACTAACAGTAGGGGCAGAACTAGCAGAAAGAAGGCAGTGTGTGCCTTCTTCCGGTGATGGAAATAATTTTTTCATTTCCAGCCAACTTCCAAAAGCTTGTGATCTATGGGAGCAGATTCTGCAGAACCACCCCACTGACCTGCTAGCCCTCAAATTTTCCCATGACACTTATTTCTACCTGGGATACCAACGTCAGATGCGAGATTCTGTTGCCCGTGTTTATCCTTTCTGGACACGTGATGTTCCACTGAGCAGGTGAGTCATGCTTCATTTGGAAATTGCTCTTTCCCTGGTGTGCACTGACTTTGTGGTTTTTAATTCAGACTTAAAAGTTAAGGATAATTTGGAAACAAGACATGTATACAAAAATCAAGAGTCTAGAAGTTAATGTTAATCAAACTTGACCATGGATAGAATGTGTATCCAGCATCCCTCTTGACACTGTTGGCGAGGGATTTTTCCACAGCTAAGTGAGCTGTGTCTCACTACTATCAAATATAGCACATGGTGTGTAACACATAGGATAAAATCATGTCCTTACCCAGGGCAGTGGCAAAATTTCTTCATTTCTTCCAAAAAATACTATTCATCTTGATCCATTAAATAAATCAGGGACACATAACATCCCTGTTTTTTTTTTTTATTTTTATGGCTTGATGGGGATGATTTACAACCAGTTTTAAAGGGCCACTTCATGTAAAAGTACCCTCCTGTGGTTTTGGGGGCACTGGGGGAAATGTATAAGATTGCCTTTGAGATGCTCAGATAGCTTTGGTGGCAGCAGTGTCTCACTTCAAGCCTTTTAATTCTGCATCTTACAACTGTTTTGGGGATCAGCAGCTGGTTCTGTGTAGTTGGTGATTCCATCTCATCCAGAGATGGAAATGTCCATTCTGATGTGCATCTTGTCACTGTTTGCTGTACTGGTGTCTCAGGGTCACTCATTTCCTCTGAGAATTAGCTTGGTAGTTCTGTATCCTGTGAGCTTGAACCTTGTTGTAAATTGCTCTGCAAGGACTTTTTTGAATTAAAGGTTCTTTCTAGTATGTTTTTTCAGTCCTGGACTAAACCTTGTTATAAATGGATGATGTGTTCTTTTTCCTCCTTCTGTTAGCTATGTGAAGGGCTACTACTCTTTTGGACTTGTGGAAACAAACCTTTTTGACCGTGCTGAGAAGGTTGCTCATGAGGTAAACTGCCTGCTCTTGGTGCTGAAAGGCTTGAGAATTCTCAGACAGGGTGTTGGTTCCTGCCAGTTGTTAGTCAAAGCAGCAAAGGGATACAGCTCAGCATGAAAATGCTCACAGATCTTTGAGAGACTTGTTGATGACTCTTCTCACATCTCTGTTCCCACCAAGGCAGTTTCACTGGGCTGTGTTCCCCTTGCTTGCTTATGAGCATGCCCTGTCAGATGGGGTCAGAACACCCCTATAAAATCCATGTATCAGCCCATCTGCTGCTTCCCACATCTATAATTGGCTGTTTACTCCTATTAAAGAATGTTGGATTGTCTGCTCTTAACAATCAGTCCTGTTTGGCTTCCTGCTCCTTTTTTTTTCCTAGATGCTTGTTCCTGGATTATTGAACAATTAACTGTAACAATGTTCCTGGGAATCAGTGTTAGCCAGCCTGTTTCCTTTCTATGAAGATAGTAATTATACTTGACTTTCTCCAGTCCTTAGGATTATCTCTGTCCTCCAGGAGTCTCAGACACAATTAATCTCTAATGGGTGTTCTTGGCAAAACTTCTGTTACATCAAATTGCTGAAAGTGACAACAGAGATTAAACCCTAAAACTTAATCTTTACTAGGTTTATGACTAACTTTGAACATGCCAAAAACCTAGTGGAAGTTCTTGGGCCAAGGAAGAGGAATTGGCTGAATACTCAGAGCTGGCCATTTTTTGGAAAATAAATAATTATCTGCAAGGCACTATATCATGGAATATATTGTGCCTGTACCTGTAGTTCTTCCATTGATGCATATCTGTGAAATAGATGTCATTTCACAGTCATCATCAAGTGATTTTAAAGTGTTTTAAAGTGTTTTGCAGGTGTTCATCTCCCTGCAGCAGAAGCTGGGAAGTGAAGTCAGCCAAGAAACATTCTCTTCCTTTTCTGCCCAAATCAGACTTCTGGGCTGTGGTTAGTTGGAGTGGTACAAGGATGTACTTAACATGCAGCAAGTAAAAAGTAGTTTCTTGTTTCTAGATAAGCAGTGATAAATGTCTGCATTTGCAAGTTTGGAAGTCTCATTGTGTTCTCCTGTTTTTCACTCACAGGCTTTGGCTATAAATCAGACAGATGCATGGTCTGTCCATACTATAGCTCATGTAAATGAAATGAAAGCAGAGGTGGAGAAAGGCTTAAAATTCATGAAGGAAACGGAAAAGAACTGGAAGGTAAAGGTTTTTGTGGCATCTCTGAGGAAGCTATTTTTAGCTTTTCTTTAATTCCTTCAGCCAAGATCTTGAGTTCTCTGCCTGCAGTTCCTTCCTATCTGCAGACCTGTTCCAATCAATGCAGAGTTTGCATATTAGAGGAAATCCTCCTTTGAGGTGCTGCTACTCTCCATGAAGCTTTTAAGCAAGAGGCAGGAAGAAGTGGCATGTTATGTGGGACATGGCTGTCCTCCCTATTTGTGATCTGTTGCGTGGTTATACAAGTAAAGTGACCACTGATTCTTTCACAAGCTTTTTACTTAGGCTGAGGTAAGCACAGACAATCATTTGAAGGACCTGGCTAAATCTCCTCATGGGACCTAAGATGAGGTGGAAGATGACACAGTCAAATCAACTGTTTCAAAACACTAAAATACTTGTTTGCTTCTGGATGGGGAGGGGATTTTAAGAACAAAGAAAAGAGAAATTATGCTCTTACATCTTTTCTACTGTACTAATTACTTTCTAGTGTATCAGTTACCTAATATATCCAACATGTTTGATACCATCTTTCAGAGTGTTGAACAGGTTAATTAGTCTGTTATGTGGTCCTTTGCTGTAAATTAAGTTTTATTTTGTGTTTGATAGCATTTACCCAGAGATTAAGTCTGTTATATTCAGAGCTGAGAGCTGTGAGGTTTGCCTTTGCTAGAACTCACAAGTGTCGATTTTAGAGTCTCTGAGCTGACTGTCCCACCTCACACCAAGAGCAGGACTGGATAGTGAGACTAGAAAGGCTGGGTTTGTCCTTGTTTTATTTTTTAAGTTAAGCATTCAGATACTGGGCTTGGAAGTGCAGACAGAAAACTCTTGCTTGAAGTTCACACCTGTCACTTCCCAGAAGCACTTTGTCTTTTAATACATTAGTTTTAATGAAACAGTGATTGACAGTTTGGGTGATACCTTAAAAACCCCAGTCAGTGACTTTTGGATCCATTTTTTTAAACTCTTGGTTCTTAAAATAGTTGCATGTCTCTGTGATTCATACTCTTTATCCAAATAAAATCAAGTGGAAGCCCACTTCTCTCTAGCAGTTTAATGTTTTTCAGAGCTCAAATTTAGCAGCAGGGAAAAGGTTTTGCTTTATTTAGTCAGGCAATTCCATGAACTTGTTGGTATGACATTTGGAATGGCAGTATGATATTCATTTTGATATTATCAGTGTTTATGCCAAGCACATAACTGCTTCTGTTGCTTGGATTTGGTTTGTGATTTAATATTAAACAAGAAAAGATTACCAGAATGTTTATCTTAGAAGCCCTGACATTTACTGGAAACCTTTACCTTTGTGCTTCCTGAAAGTGGTTGTTACAGTTGTCAGTGTGACAATAAAGATGATTTTTCCGCTTGTGAGACCATTAAGTTTAACTACAGAACCAGGAGAGAGTGGGAGGAGAGGGGTGAACCTTTCTGGTATTTTAATTTAATGCATTCACAAAAATGAACTGCAATTGCCTTGAACTGCAGGCTAGGGAAGGGGATTTGAAGTTCTGGTGCCAGCTGGAAAGGACAGTGTGAAATTGGTGCAGTTCAGCAAAAATTCATCTCACCTGATGAGCTGCCAGTGTGCTTGGCATCTCTTGCAGCTCCTGTAGCCTGTAGTATAACTTGTTTAAAAATGATTCCTCTTTGTCTGTGGTAGATTCTAGATGGCTGGGATGAATGGCACTCATAAGGCCTCCCTGTCCTCCTCTCTCCACTATCTGGCCAGGTTACTTCAGACAAGATGCCTAAATTTTAGATGAGACAAAACTTATTCTTCTTATAGATGTGTGTTAAATTTCTTTCTTAAAAAGGGAGCTGAAGAAAGGTGAATTCTGAGGCATCCAAGTGCAACTCTTATATGATGTGGGGGAACCTTGGGTTTGAGGTGTTGTCCTGAATAGCTGCAAAGACAAGTGTACCAAATGAGAAGGTATCCTGGCAGCTGATTTAAATTTGTTGACCCTTTTGTGTCTCCTGAAATACTCAGTTTTGCTGTAGGAAGAAACAGAAATCTGACTAGATAACTTGAAAAGGGGAGTTATTTTGTAATTTTTTTTTTCTCTCCAGAGCAGTGATATGCTTGCTTGCCATAATTACTGGCACTGGGCTTTATACTACATTGAAAAGGTATGAGATATTTCCATACATGTGCTTTATGGTCCACATAGGTTATCTAAAGCTCTTTAAAAGGCAGAACTAACATTTACGTGGAGGGAGGGGGGGGTGTCAGCTATTTGAAGGGATATTTTTATAAAATAGCACAATTCTATATTTTAAAAGTGGCATAGTCCTTTATTACAGTTATTTTGAGAATTTTAATTGCATTGTCAGCACTTTCAGGATCTTTCTAAGAATGTTGAAATGGTGTTGTGAGATTATTGCATGTTTGAAGATCCAATAGTCTCACTAATTACATTTAGCACAGTTATTTGATAGCAAGATGAACATAGATCTCTAATTTTGAGACAAAAATTAACAAAATTCTTAGCAAATTCAGTACTCATTTTCTGCCCCAAAAATTTGCTTGCTATAGAAAAAGAGGCCATAAACTCTAAATTGGGTTGCCAATGCTGTTAATTATTGTTACTAATTCTTACTATTGAAAGCCTTTAAAAATGGTTGAAATTTTACCCAGCCTGTCAGAAATTTCCTTGGATTTAATGCTTAGCACTCGTGGGGTTCAGCTTAATAGGGAGATAAATGTGGCATCCTTGAGAAGGCAGCATCCTTTGGCCAGACAGCAGAGTCTGTCCAAGGAACAGAAGGAACAGAAGGAACACAATTCTCAACAGGAGTCCAATAGTTTATTTATTTTGTCACTTCCTATCTACATAAGTATTTTCAAGGCTACTTAAAACTGGTTTTTTTCCCATCTCTTTGAATACACCATGGGATGCACTGATTTTTGCAAACATCCATGAAAGGAACATTAGAATGAGAGGCAATACCTCCATGTGTCTCCTTCCTGCTTAACTTGTGCCAGTATTGATACTTATTCTTTGATGGAACCTCAACATACTGGTCATTTTGCCTATTAAATCCAGGTTTTTCTGCTTTGAATACCTCAAGGTTTCTTTGACTTGGTTTGTTTTGATCAGGTAGTCCTGAAGAGCTGTTATGGTATCTGCTAATGTGTTTATCTCTAGTTGCTGTGTCTGCACTTTACCACACAGTCCTTCTTTGCTTTTCCAGGGGGAATATGAAGCTGCTTTGACAATTTATGACAAGCATGTGAGTAGGGGCCTTTTTTTCTTTACTGAGATCATGCAAGATCATGATGTGATGATGATGTGTGCTTTCTTCCTTCTGTGTGACATTGAAACCTATCACAGTGCATGATCTGTGTATAAATATTGTTTACATTCATTATCACAGTCTTTCAAGGGAACAACTTCTCAGCAGTTCTGGGGAAAATGCCCCAAGGATTGAGTATTACATAATTTGAGTGCTTGAAAGAGCTACAGTGGTACTGATTTCCATTCTGTCCATGTTTCTTATTCATACCTTTCAAAGGATGTAAATTAGTCAAGTCACCTCTACAAAGAACTTGTTTTGCATGTTAGGTACAAAGTCAACTGTCTGGATTTCAAAACAGCCTTTGTAAGTAAGCAGTATCAATTTAGATAACATAGCACATCTTTGTAAGGGTTGTAAAAATACTGCAAGCATTAAGAAAGCTGCTGGGCAGATTTCTATGTACTAACATTGATCCAGTGAAGTAATATTTATGGCAGAATTTTGGAAAAAAATAAAATACTGTGGTGATTCTCCATATTTACAGCACATGTAAACCATATAAGTTTCTGTCATTGCAAATTCCTTTATTCAAGAAAAATGCAATTAGGACTATTACAAAACAAGTAATTTTGAATTAATAGAAGGATATAATTAATTTAGTACTGTGAAAATAAGTTTGATAATCTGAGGAAGTTTCCACTAGTGCATCACTTGGCCAGCCTCTGAGTACTTGTGATTACAGATTGCTCCCGTGTGCCTGGCAAGTGGAAGCATCCTGGATATAGTTGATAACAGTTCGATGCTGTACAGGCTTCAACTGGAAGGTAGGATATCCTCTGGCCATTCTTTTTAATAACTTTTTCCTGTCCCCTGCCATTCATATGGGGGAAGTATTTCAATATGATTACACAGCAAGCTTGATCAGTGTTTCAGAAAAAAACTTGAGAAAAGCATCAGTGTGAAGTTCCTAATGTCCATAAGCCTTATTCTTCCCAAGAGCTTCTATTTTCCATGCTAGTCAGCTGCACCTAGCATAGGTCACTTACTTCTTCTCTGACAACTTCACTTCTATTGTTCCTGAAGGTCTGAGGCTGAGCAAAAAAGTGCATAAGCCTGTAAAAACCCATAGCACTTTCTGTATGTAAATTTCCAGTCACATCCTTTTTTTTTCTGTTTTGATCCTGATTGAAATAGTTAGTATGGGCCTATCACCCTCTGGCTTTTTGTACTCCCCTAACTCAGTGGCATTTCCCCCTTTAAGTCAGTGTATATACACTGGGGTTGATGGTAGGGGACATGATGGGCAGATACTGTTTCACACTGTCCTGCTAAAACACTAATGATGTATTGGGGTTTTTATTAAATCCATCTTCTCACTCTGTCTTGTGATTCCTACAGATGGCTCATGGTGAACAGCACCTCCAAAGCATTATGAACAATCTCATAATAAAGCCAGAAGCTCACACAATGCAGGATAAAATAATGCCTTTAAAATCCTGGCAGTCAAGAAACTCTTGGCCCAGACAAGGCACGCTGCAGCTGAGCATTATTGCTGCATTTTGCTACATCAGGAAATGTTGAGTTCAGTAGGAATGCATTTTATGCTGAGTGGCTGACAGTAATTGCAAAGCTGTACTTTCTCATGTGGCAATGTTATTGCGAGAAGTATTTTTTATTCTTAGGTGTAAAGCTTGGAGACAGGTGGAATGATCTGCTTGGGGTTACCAAGAAGCACACCAAAGATCACATTCTTCTGTTCAATGATGTGCACTACTTGATGTCTTTCCTTGGAGCCAAAGACCACAAAAGTACTGAAGAGCTTTTAACAACTCTGCAGGAACTTGCCAGGTAAGCAATGGAATTCCTGCACTGGGTTCAGTGAATAGCCCTCTGAACTTCAGGGCAGTGATGCAGTGATGTCTCTGGCTTGCTGAAGCTCCAACATGCTCCTCCCTGCCTTGGCATGTCACTGAGACACATCTGGTTTAAAAAGCAGGACAACATCCATATTATTGTCTATTTATTGAGTTAATGTCTAGAGGGATTCCTCATGTTGTTGAGCAGAAATCTTTTGTGTTTGAGGTCATGGACACCACCTGAGCAGTTGCTGTTTCCTTTAAGTGAGCTCAAACTACGCTGTGTTACAGACAAGGAGTAAAGTAAATCAATAAGAACGTTCTACAAGATATGTCAGCTGTCTGTGGTGGATCCTTTCTGCTCTAGTTTAAAAGGTTGATAACAGAACATTAGTTGGTAGTGATATTCTAATGGCTACTCTTTGATGTGTTGTTAAGTCCTCCTGCAGGAAATTTGGTTTCAACTACTAGTAAAGTAAAAATCTAGAATATTTCAGTTTCAAATTAAGTTATTTGAAAAAGTTGAATATTTAGGGACTACATCCAAAAAATGGAGGTTTTGTGTTCCCTTAGGTATTAAATGACTGTGAATTGATTTGATTTTTTTTAAGGGGTTGATATCTTGATGCTTCAAATTCAATTTCTTCCCCCCACTACATCCTTTTTTTCCCTCTGTTTACGCATCTGTTGCTTCCTTTGCCTTTAAAGAGAAAGAAGAAAGGAAGGAGAACCTGAAATTGTCACTATTTGTTCCTGACTATATGTAGTTTTGAGGAACACTTTAATTTTTAAGAATACTTAACAAAACAAATAACTTTCAAAGCAAGCCTAACTATGTCTCATATAATTAAAGCAGAAAACAGCAAATATTTTTTGTTATTTATTCTATTATTTATATGTCAGGATATATAAAGTATAGAAAACTGTCCACCACAGAGGCTTTAATGAACATGTGTTCACATATGCTATTTATTCTTTCACCCAGTGCTGCCTTTCACCTACTTTTAGCCTTAATAATACATGTGTAAATTTTTAACTGTAGTTTGAAATATTATAAAGCTTCGTTTCACTATTTGAGAAAGCAGGCTCTGAGCTGAAGGGACTGTATTAATGATTGGATTAATTTACGTCTATCACAAATATGTAATGTATAAATGATACCCCAGGGGCAGTGTTACAACCTGGGCACAAACATCTGGCATTGCACCGGTATTTTTCCCAGGCCTTAGCCATGGAAAGTTGCTGGGAATTTGTCGGGTGTCCCATGGCGCTCTCTGGTGGTTGGTGTCACAGGCTCCTTTCCATGGAAATACTGGACAAAACGTGGAAATGAGTTGTTCCATCATTTTCATCACTAGCTGTCTCAAGCTGCTTCAAATGAACATCTGTTGTGCACTTTTATCTTTCTAGGATGCCACAGATTGTTTAAGGAATGATAAACACATAGGGCAGTGTTGCCTCCTGGAAAATGAAGGCTGGCCCAGTGAAAGAAACAGGAAGTTTTGTAACGCTGACTTGAGAAGGAGCTGGCTTGCAAGGTCATGACTGGGAGCTGTGTGCAAGGACTGGTGGCCACATGTGGCCAGGCAAAGGACTAGCAGTAGGATGTTCTGGTGGGGTCAGCAGAAGAGAAACTGCAGTTTTCTTACTGTCCTAGCCCAAACTATTTATTGCAGAGCTAGGAAGGGTTGGGCTTGTGCCTTTTGTGGGTATATTCAGGAGGATAAAAACCGATTGCTGGATGAGTAACAGAAGGTGAAAGTAGCATAACCACACCAAAAGATATGGCCTAAGTCAAGTACCTGAAACATCAGGTTTTGTACAGTAAAAAAAAAAAAAAAAAACTTGTCTGCAGGCAGGGGATGACTGGCATTGAAATATGGCTATTTATGCTTTGGCTTATGGAAGCTAACCACTTTTTCATTCTACAGAGCACCTCATGAAGACCACCAGCTTTCCCTGGCTCCTCGTTTGGGGCTGCCACTGTGCCAGGCTTTTGTAGAGTTTGAAAATGGGAATTGTGACAAAGCTGTAGACCTGCTGTACCCAATCCGTTATGAACTAGTCCAAGTGGGAGGCAGTGATGCTCAGGTAAAGGAGATACAGAAAAGACTTTTTGATGTGACTGAATCCCCTTTCAGTAGCCACCATGAAACACTTACCTCATCAACAGCACTTCAGTGTCAGACAGTGAAAAGATGAACTGTGCTGGTGACGGAATCCTGTTAGCAAACACTTACTAGCAGGGTTAGCTATTTATTTTTAATGTTGATTTGTTTCCTTCCTGTGAATTTAATAGTTTAGTAACCAAGACATTGTAACCAGCCATACATTATAAATTACTTATTAGTTTGTATTCTGCTGACTTTTTTTCCAGAGAGATGTTTTCAGCCTGTTATTGATTCATGCTGCTTTAAATTCTAAATCAAAGGCCAAACAAAACCTTGCAAGGTGAGTATTTCCCCTAATAAATATTTGTGGAAGTAGCACTGTTGCTAAAAGTAAGGAGTAGTGAATATACTCTAAGAAGTAATGAATATATTCAAACCAATAAATTTAAGGCTAAAATTATATGCAGTCATTTGTGTTAAATGTAGCAACATTTTACCAGGATAAAAAGTACAATAGCTTCCAGTTCCAAAGGTCCACTCTCTCAGCCTGCATGGATGATCTGTGTATGTTCAAGGGTAGTTGATTTTCAAATGGTTCTGTCTTCAACTATAGCCTGTTGACCATGTGTGTTATGGACTGCTAAGCTGTGAACTGCAACTCCAGTCAGTGCCACTGCTGACATCTGCTTTGCTGGGGAGTCAGAGGTGTGCTGTGCCACGTGGGCTCAGCACAGCGTGTTTGGCAGAATAGTCCACGTTTATCACCCACTCCTCAGCCTCCTACCTCTCCTTTCACAGGTGTCTCCTGCATGAACGTGATCTGATGAAACCCAAGTCACCAATGACTGAGCGACTGATCAGGAAGGCAGCAGCTGTGCATTCCATGGCATAGGGCTTTCCTCCAGCTTCAGCTGGGAGAGCCAGGAGCTTTCCACAACGTCTTGGTGCAGGGAGTGCAGGGGTGCTGTGAAGGAATTCGGGGAGGTACTCAAGCTTTAAAGATCTGAGAGTTATTTTCTTACAAAAAAGACAGAGCTGTTGCATTTCTGGAGGTTGTGTCTTAGATGATTCCACAGGGAAAGAAGAAAACTTGCTGATAATGCAAGCAAAACTTGCTGACAAAGCTTTCTGGAGCATGCCAAAGGCACTGCTGCTCTGGTATGTTTTCCTGAACATTCTCTCTGACTCTGATTGTACACAGTGCAGTAACAGTGCCTGGATTTCAGTCCTTCTTTGGCCCAGTTTATTACTTGGCCTACATGTGAAGTTATACTGCTCAGGTAATTCAAACGGAGCTTTATTTCAAAGCTAATGCTAATAGGAAGAGGTAGGGCCAGAGCCAATACAGGCATGAACTGAATTCCATATTGAGCTTCCAGCCCATTCAGGCAGGAGTCACAGATCTGTCTGCATTCAGGATCTCTTTCCAGGTGTACATTTATAACTCCTTCTCATAAAATGTTAAATTTTTCCTCCCAATATAGCACATCCGAGCTTTCTGGCATTACTGGGTAAATGAAACCAGACAAGAACCAGACAAGAATTATGACTAGTCTGACATGGGTGCTCTCTCAGCACTTCTAAATCTTTCAGAAAAAGGGAGAAGCCTGGATTTCAGCTGAACAGTACCATTTTTGAAGGGTTGTTGGACTGGGTCTTTGTGCTTCCCTGAGCTTTTGGATAGTTAGGCCTTACTCACCATCTCACTCCAGAGAGGCCCTGCACATTGGCAAAGTGGGGTTTAAACCAGGGTTAAAGCACACACTTTGGAGACGTGAAGACCAGGAGGGAACTTCTGCCATGGGAAGGAGAGCTCAGGGGGACAGTCACAGCTTGGTCCCTGCACATGTGATGGGATAAACTTCAGTGCTGCAAGTCAGACATGATGTGATCCATAGGTCTTGAGGGAGCTCTGGTGCCTCTGGATTCCTGCAGCATCCCAGAGCTAACACATTGTCTTGCAAAAGTATTCCAGAAATCCCTAGTGACAGGTAAGATCGTATTTCAAACCAAAATTGAACTCATGTCTCCTCTTCTGGAATAGAAGTCCCACACTCTGCAACTGCCCAAGCTCTGGCTTTGTTTCCACATCTGCAAACTCTCCTGGCCTCACAGGCCTGCCCCTCCTTCCTGTCCAGCTCAGGCTGTTCCCCATGTCCCACAGCAGCCTTGTCCTACAGTTTCCTTTTGACCTAAGAAAGCACTTCCATAGCTGGCCCTGCCCTGGCCCTGGAGTTCCTCTATCATGGAACAAGAGGTGGAAGTGCTTTGATGACATTTTGCTTTACCCAGTCCTCCCCTGATGCAGAAATAGCTTATTTTTAAAGGAAGAATAATAAAACCATGTAAGGGATTGCATTCCTTGCCTTCAGGTCTTCTGAGTTATGAATGAGCTTGTCTCTTCAGCCATGGTGGGGGGTGACTCACTTGGGGCACTTTACACTGGATTTTTACTCTTATTTTTAATAAGTGCACTTCAAGCAATGACTTTTTACAGGTAACTTTTTACTCGAGGAATGTAACAAACTGTATAAGGGAACAAAAGCCTGAGAAAGCTCTGGCTGGCTATGCAGGGTGTAATCAATGTAATCAATGACAGCCCTACTTTTAAAAGAATATGATTGAGAATTCTGTCTGCTTTGCCTTAATAAATTCAAATATGATCTTTTTTAAGCAAGCAAGTACAAAACTTCTTTGCATGTGTGAAGCTTTTAGATATGTTATTCAGCCTAATTTCATAGATGTGTAGCAGTGTGCACCCACTTTGTTTCCATCAGTGGCCAGAAGCATCCAGCAGTGGAGAGCAGCAGGCTCTGTGCTCACACAGGTCACAGCCCAAGCGTGGCACAGCCTCCCAGGTTTTCCTTGGTGCATGAAGAAGAGGCTGAGGTGCCACAAGGTGGGTGAACTGTTGTTTCTTTCTTATCCTACTGCATTCAGAGTGTGCATTTTCCAGCTTTCCTTCCCCTTCAGCTCAGTTATCCAGACTGCAGCTCTCACCCCCAGTCCAGTCCTCTGATGGAAAAGCCAAAGCCTTGTGCACCAGAGAGCTGCTGCATCCATCCCTGCTGCAGGGTGGGTTGGACCATGGAACAACTCTGCAGTTCCTGTACTGCTGTGTCCTTACTCTGTGTGTGGTGATCTGGACTGATCCTAAGCTGACAGCATCTCACTGAGATGCTGACATCCCCATCCAGGCCTGCCTTGTGCCTCACAGGCCTGGGGCTTTCTCCAGGTGCCTGATTTAGAGTCTTTAAAAGTTACTCATCTGCATATTAAAGAAGTACATCCTTAGAACCTCTCAATATCTCACTATTCAAGATTTAAAACCAACAATTCTGCCACTACCTCATTGAATTCTTTCACCTTAGGACTTTACTGACTGCTCAGAGCAGCTGTTTAATTACATGAAATCTAACCAAACTAACCCACCACTTTAATATTAAACATCTCCTAGTTAGGAAGTCAATTTACAGAAATATTCTGTCCTTAGCAATTAGCTAAAACCCTACTCTACAATGGCAGTCCAGGTGTGCAATTCCCTGGTTTAGAAACACTGAAGGAAGACAGGGAATACAGGCAGGGGCTGGTTCATTCAGCATATTTAGTCTTGCCATGTTTATGTAAAGACAAACTGCACACTGAAAGTGCCTGAACATAGGTTTTATTTGCAAATACAGCAAGCTCAGTAATTCAGGAATTCTACAGGCAAACAAGAGAAAGAGAGATCTTAAAAATGATAAATCTTCTCTGCATGTTTTCATTTAGTTCTAAGTTATTTTACTAAGATTTTCTGGATTTATCTTTTCCATCCTTCTTGGGAAGAACTTGCTATCTTTGAGTGGTTGACAGATTTCTATCACAGATGCAAAAACCTTAGAGGATATTGGTTTTTCTGGAAAGCTTATCTGAAGGTAAAAATTACTGCTCCCCTGTCCTCACTCCGAGTTTCCCTCTGAACAGCTAAACTGCCTGAATATGGCATTTTGTACAGAGGGCCTTCAGTCTGATCCACTTAGAGACTCCCTGCGAACATCCAGAGGTTTCTGACCCTGGGTGACCCCCAAAACAAAAGGAGGATCCCCACTTGTCAGCAGCCTGCCCCACACAAGTGGGCAGCAGAAGATGCAGATGGTGCCTTAGGACAGCAGTTCCACCACTGGCCTCAGGAGAACCTAACTGGTCTCTTCTGGTCCCATTCTAATCTGGAAAAACGAAAATTATTGCACAAACAGGACAGAACACCTCCATGATCCTTAAGAAGTTTCTCCTGTCCTACTGCGCTACATGGCCACACCCACTGGAAAGCCTGGCTCGTTGGGACACAGCCTTTGTGTCCTTATGCCATTAGTTGTAGCCAAACCACCTAATTTTGGTATCTGCTTACTCACATGTGGTGGCTTTTACAGTTTCAGTTGAGCTCTGCTTTTGTATAGGTTACAGCAAGTTACTGCTCATTTCCACAAAGAATCTGATCCAACAGCTTTCTGATCCATCTGCCATTGTACAGATGAAAATTCTCGAGAAGTAACGACATGGATTTAAAATATGCTTTTTCTTTTTTTGTTTATCATTTTAACTCAAAACATGTACCAGCATTAGAAGCAGTGTTTTGAAAACAAACTCAAGTCATTATTACCTACACTGAGTTGTTTATAATAATGATAGATGAGAGGATCAAGAACAGATGAATTCTGAACTGAAAAGAGTCTCTGGCTACTAAAAAACTGACAGCTTCATTTAAAACCACTGTTCTGTTAATTTTTCTTTTAACTGTTTGCGAAGTCCTCTCTATTTTTTTTAGACTATGCATTTACAATTATTTGCCCACAGCAGTCATAACATTCCATTTCCCATCCCACAATTCTGATTTTTCTGCTGTGGTTATCAAAATATCCGTGCTTGATTTGAGAGGAAGAGAAGAAGATAAGGCAGTCACAACAAATGTAACATCTGCTTTGCCAGCCCTCCTCAATGCAAAAGTTGGATTAACATTCCAAAGAACTGTATTAAAAAGAAAGAAGTCACCAAGTAGGAGAACACCTGCAATACGAAAAACAAGATGAGGGACACAAACTGTCACGTTCCTCTAAGATATGACACATTTTCTTCCCTCCTCTCTAGACACTCGTATTCCTGTCTCATTCCGCTGTCTTATTCCTGTCTCAATCTGCTGTCTTATTCCTGTCTCAATCTGCGGTCTTATTCCTATCTCATTCCACTGTCTTATTCTCTCCTCTTTATACTCTATTATGTACTCTGGGTAAATCTGGTGTTTTTCAAAGACAACAAAAACAGCAGGATTGAACTCATCATCCACGCAGCTGTCATATAACCACAGCTTGTCAGCACACTTCATTGGGGGACGGACGAAGGCGGCGTTGCCTTTCACGTAGTCTCCAACCAGAACACGAGCCACGAACATGAAATGTCCCTGCAGTGTAGCCTGACAGTAGGTGTGGGAATAGCAAGCAT
This sequence comes from Serinus canaria, assembly GCF_022539315.1. Classification (NCBI taxonomy): domain Eukaryota; kingdom Metazoa; phylum Chordata; class Aves; order Passeriformes; family Fringillidae; genus Serinus; species Serinus canaria. Next base: position 64,326,530 of record NC_066314.1, on the reverse strand, counting down.
CTCTAGCAAAGTAACTTCCTAGAAAATGAGATGGAAACATGGTTGTGAGGAGAATCTATACAATGACAGCAAAATCTGAGCAAGCCCTGCGTTTTTCGGAGGAATCTGACTCAACTTTCAGGACTTGTCTTTACAGAATACCACCAAAATTTTTGCAAGAGAGGGGACTGCACTATGTCATTTCCATTCACTATTTGCTATTTTAGGAGTAATTTTTTAAAAGCTGTACAAATAAGCACACTACAGGTCTGTGTGTTGTGATGAGAGGGACAGACAAGAAAACATGAGGACATTCCATGATCACACTGAGGACATACATGCCCCTCTGCTCCCTGTCATACAAACTGATTTTTAAGTTCAAATTATGACCTCAGACATCAGAAAATGCCACCTACAGCAAATTCCAAATCACTAATGCTCTTAATACCTTGTGAGAAGACTTACCCCCAACCCAAAGCAAATCCTGGCCCTCTTCAGAAGGATCATAATACCAATTCTTGTCTTTTTTTTTTTTCCTCCTAAAGACTTCAGAACCTTTGACTGCTCCACTAGCAGGGGAGTCTCAGCAGACACCTCACTTTCTACATACCCTTCCCATAGTTAGTTCCATTGCTTCCACAAATTCTCCAGTCAAAGTTCTGACTGCAGATCGTTTCCATGGAGGTGACGTCAGCTCCGTGGAAGAGGCGTTTTTCCTGGACTTCCTTTCCCCCATTTTCCTTTTTCATCTTCTCTTTTTGCCTGATAAAAATGAAGGGGAGGAGAACGTGAGCCGTGGAAGAAAAGGGGAAAAAAGTGGCTTTTTAAACAGTTTGAACAACTATGTAACATCCACACAAATGCCAGCTGGATGAGGTTTCCAGCCTGCTCTCACCTCTCAGAAGATGAGACACACTAGCAGCTTGATGAAGAAGTATGAGATGAGCACAGTACTGACACCACTGCTCAGCAATTCTAGATAATCCTGCCTTTACTCAGGGAATTTAGGCACTTGATACTATTGCAGTCACCACTGTGCCAACCTGTTGCTCCTCTGTAGGGCCCTTCCCACTGAAGCTCTCAAAGGAGTGGAGGTACCATGAACCTCAGAGGCTCTGTGCTTCCACAGTGGCTCAAAGCTGGAGGCAGCTTGTGCTCCATGCCACAGCCCCAGCTCCTGCCCTTGAGAGGTCAGTGCTGCTGAGGAGATGGGGCCAGGACACAAACCCAGCCTGCTTTGCCCACTGCTCACCTCGCTGGTTGAGGCCAGAGTCAAACTGAGCTATGAACAGGGTCAAAAGAAAAATCACAACAAAATGCTCAATTTATATTTCCCATCATTATTCCACAGCATCCAGACACCTCTTAGTTTTTCAGAAGCTGCTGAAGTGGACAAGACAGTAATATTCTGCAGAGTCATCAGCCACAAATTAATCAGAGCCAGGGGGAGGGGAGATTCCTTCCAACTTGTAAAGTAGTAAATGGAAAAGTTAAGAGCAACAGACTGAAACTTGTTCATTGAGAATGTACTGTGAGGGTGGTGAGGCTCTGACACAGGGTGCCCAGAGAAGCTGTGGCTGCCCCATCCCTCAAAGTGTTCCAGGCCAGGTTGGATGGGGCTTGGAGCAACCTGGGATAGTGGAAGATGTCCCTGCCCTGTGCAGATTGGATGAGTTTTAAGATCTCTTCCAACCCAAATTACTCCATCATCCTCTGGACTTGGCAATGTTAAACTCTGCCTGCTTAGCTTAATTATCTCATTGGAGAAGGATTAAAAATTTGCACTATTACATGTTTTGAAGTCTCTTATGTTTTGTTAGATGAAAAGGTTTTATGAATCAGTAGCTGATAACTTTCTGGGTTCCATCATTTTGCAGGTGAAAGCATTTATTTAAGCAGTATTTTTCTACTCCATTACCATTCCATACAGTCCTTGAATGCTTACTCTTGTTTTAAACTAGACAACTGTTTTAAACTAGACAACTGTTCTAAGCAACAGCTTAATCCTACATCAAACTAATTTGAACATGGTTGAACCCCAGCTCTAATCTGCTGGTATCCAGCTTGGCCTAAGTACCTAGTGTTCAGTATCACTGATGGAGATGTTGAAAAGCAGAAAGGAGCTCTGGAACTCAGAGATCATGAAGTTAAACACAAGGATTCTTAGTGAATACTGACTTTGTTCAGCAAAAGCACTGAAATAAATCTGACTGGAACAAAAAGGCCCAAGCAGCCTTTACTCTTTTTAGCATTTCATATACTGTAATGGATAAAGATTTGTAACAGACAGAGCATGTGTGCAGCAGGCAGTTATTGCTCCATGCCCAAGACAATCACTGTTCCACATCCCTGTAGGTATCCTCATCATTTCAGTTCTACATCATGCATGTTTTTCCCTCTGTGCTCCTCTCCCCCTCTTCCAAGGAGCCATGCAAAGGGAACCTCCCCACAGAGCATGGCATTCTGTGGAAGGCCTCAGACACCAATCCTGAAATTCTAATAACAAAATACCAGTTATGTCAAAGCACAGGTGGCAAACTCCTTTCTTTCCTAGAAAGCACATACAGGACAACCTGTTCTTGGAGACTGCCTCCTCATAAGGATAGGAAAACAAGTACTAACCACTGAAACACCTTCCAGAGGGATGGATTCTGAATCCTCTGTATTTTAAGGATGCTGTAATTTTTCATAGTCTGATGAAACAGCTGCTTTATTTCATTGTATTCAGAGGTTGTGTTGCTGATCACCACTGCCTATAAAATACAAACCAAAGCAAAAAAAGGCATGAGGCTGCAGTGAGTCTGGAACATGCAGAAGCTTAATTCCAGCAGATATACTTTCAGAAGGGTCCCCAAACTCTGCTAATGAAGGGTAATTAAATGCTTGAGATCATGACTATGTGAATAACCAAATACCAAGAAAATCAGTCTGTCCTGCTTTGCAAGGACACCTCACCTCTCTTCAGGAAGGATGTTGAAAGGTTTATCATCTCCAAGAGTTGACACCTGCAACTTTAAATCTCAATGGAATAGAAATTGCAAAAAGAAAATTTGACAGATTATTCCAGAGAGTATCAGTTTCATATCCGAAGCTGATTAAGAACAAAAGATCTTAGATAACAGCATCATTTTTAACTAGACATTTGTGGGAGCTTCAGCTATTAAAGATTAAACAAACAAAACATAAATACCCTCTTGGCAGTGTCTTACCTTTTCAAAGTTAGAACTTAGAAAGCTTCACTTAAATATGGACTTTGGAAAAAACTCTACATTTCTAAACAAATGTGACACCAAACACCTGCTTAAACAAGTACATCTCCTTTCCCAAAAGAAACAAAGTCTATTTAGTCATTATCCTTTTATTTATTTATCCATACATTTTGTCTTTAAAAATCCATTAAGAAATGCTCATTTTTTCCAAAGAGAATTTAATGCAAAACATAATTAAAACATTATTCGAACTCTTCTGCTTGTTTATGTCATGCATGAATTTTCCATTTTTTCTCCAAAGTAACTCATGTCTTTTATCTTCTAGAATCAACATTTATCTCCATAAACTGCAAAAGTGTGATGCTGGCAGGCTGATGTCACCTGGTAATACCTTCCACTTCACCACAACTCAAGCCAAGTGGGAACTCAAGATTACAAAGTGAGATCCCAACATCCCACATTCTAAAGTGTTTTGAGCAGGAAAGTTGTGGCCATCCTAAAAGGTAACAAGGAAACTAACATCTTACCCTACCAGGCAAAAACTCCCCCTTTTAAAAGGCTGAGCTCAGAGAGAAAATAAAGAAGAATAAAATTTGTGTTTCACTGATACATTTAAGCATTTACTAATGAGGAGATCACCCACAGGGAAGTGTTCTAAAGATTAAGAATAAAGCCAGCTGCACAAGAAAGAACTACTTCTTTGAATTTATTTAAAAGCCTTTAAAAAATTGAGTGAAATTTCTCATGTCTCAATACAGAGCATTTTCCAAAGCTTTACAGCACAGCACATAAAACAATCAGGATATGCAAGTAGTCATTGTCTGCACAGTCTGTGGCACCACAGCCCAAGTTGCTCACCATCAACTACAGGATGAAGATCATGTCACTGTATTTCAGGACTACATCTTTTATTTAGAATCAAACAGTAGGTTGGCTTGGAAGGGATCTTAAAGCCCATCCAGTGCCACCCTGTGCCACGGGCAGGGACATCTTCCACTATCCCAGGTTGCTCCAAGCCCCATTCAGCCTGGCCTTGGACACTTCCAGGGATGGGGCAGCCACAGCTTCTCTGGGCAACCTGTGCCAGGGCCTCACCAGCCTGACAGGAAGAATTTCTTCCTAATATCCAGGCTAAACATTCTGTCAGTTTGAAGCCATCCCCCCTTGTCTTGTCCCTCCAGGCCCTTGTAAATTATCATCTCAGCACAAAGGGGGTTCAAGGACAGCTATCACCACCAGCACCCCCTGTGTGCTGGTGGTGATAGCTTCTCCCAGGGCTGCTCCATCTGCTTATCCCCAGCCTGAACTGCCCCCAGGGGTTGTCCTGGCCCAGGTGCAGCACCAGTACTTGTTGAACCTCACTGGATTCCCATGGACCACTTCTTGAATTTGTCCACATCCCTTTGGATGGCCCTGTCCTTCACGTATGTTACCTACAGTGTTCATCTTGGTGTCATCTGCAAATTTATTTCTATATGAACAATTCCCAATTCAACTACAAAAGTACTTTTGCTCTGCTGCATTCTTCAGGCTCATGGTGTAATTCCTGGGGTGTCCTGTGCAGGGCCAGGTGTTGGACTCGATGATCCCAGTGGGTCCCTTCCAATTCAGCCTGTTCTATGATTCTATGATCATGATCTCTTCCTGAGGAACTGAAACCTTTCTAGGTAAAACAGAGGGTCAGCCATGTTGCACAAGGCCTGATCCTGTAAGGAAGGTACTTCCACTATTTAATCATATGATGGCCTCCTGACAACAAAGCTGTTCTCCTTTCCATGAAATCTTTGTGAGCTTGACATTATTTCCCCAAGGATGCTTCTAGTGCTAATAAAGGATCACAGCATCACATTGCTGTTGAAGGCTGATATGGCATAACTACACAACTTCTTCAGCATTTTTCACCTTCAGGCCTGAAAAGGAAATCCCACTGAGTGTGAGCATTTGCTACCCTGTTATCAGGGAGCAGAGTTCCCAAGGCAGAGAAGGAATCACTGCTCTGGCAGCAATTCCCACCAGTGTATGACTGAACAAGAGCAGTACTCTGTGACTCACACCCTGAGCTCTGCTTCACAGGGGTGTTGGAAGGAGCAGGGTTGGCACTGGTGGGAGTGACCCCACCAGAACTGCCATCTGTAAAATGCCCAGACACTCTTCACATTGCATCCTGTGCCTGGTACAGTGCAGCAATACTTGGCCTGCATGGCCAGGATTCAGCAGAACATCAGCCACACAAAAGACTGACAGGAAACCACACATCCAGTGCACACTTTTCTCAGTTGTACATTGAAGAGACAATTTTAAACCCAGCAAGAAGTTTCAGGATATAATACATTCTTTTTTTTCCCTTTAAAACATTTAAAAACTACTAATTCCACTTTGTGAAAACAAAGACAGGAGAAATTCACACCAACTTTCCAATCAGTGTTCCCAATTTCCATTGTGCACTTTATACACTTCTTTCTACAGAACTGTTCTCAATGACTTACAGTTTAAGACACGGTAATACTTGAAAAATAAGCAATGTTACAAAAGCACAGCTTCCCATTTTAAGCCAAGATGACTTTCTGCCTATCTCACAGGTTCCTTATAAAATGGATCGCTTCCAGCGCAGCAGATTTTGCCAGGATTATTTGTCAATGTCTGAAGAGAAGGCAGTTCATCGAGTTGTAGCTGTCAGCTCTTACATTGGTCACCACAAGCATGCAGAATCCCAGCCACTCCCAATATTACCTACTGCAAAAAAATAAGCTTAGGGTCCCACAGAAAGATTTAATCTAGCCCAGGCTTTCACTTTTAGTGCCAATAGGTATCATGGGCACTGTCACTTTTCCTTTCCTGTGAAAGGCACTCACAAGTTAAAGAGGTATTTTCTTTGGTGCTAACTGAGCAAGCAAAAGGAGCTCCTTCTACTCACACATCCCCACAGGTACAACCAAGATACTATGGATCTGTGCAGTGCATTCCAAAGCTTCCCACATTCACCCCAGTGACTCCAGAAACACCCCAACAAATGTACTCAACTGAACTTCAGACAAGTTTTCAGAGCAAGTATGGGAAGCAATTAAGTACACACAGCTCGAGACCTGAACAGAATAGAGGTACCTGCCTTTCTGGCACTCTTTGGAAAAATTTATGCTTGTAAATTAAGATGCTGATAAGCCAAGGGAAGAGCATATTTGTTACTTCCACTGGGCTCCAAACATCACAGGCAAATCTTCAAATGGGCTGCCTGCCAGATTCCCACACACTCTCATTATTATTTCATCTTTTCTTTATAATATTCATGACTCAACAGGAGGGTCTCTCTAGCACTTTTGTCTGACCCTGTCTATGCAGTAAATAATCAAGTGTACTTTGACATCTAATCTTGTTAAACCACTGTCTCCTTCACTATCAAATTTTGTTAAATGGTGATTAAATATCAACATAGCACTCCTTCTCCCTTGTAAGTGAAGTGCTTACTCCACCCATGACACTGACACACAGCCACACACTGGTGCTCCTCAGCCCCCAGCGTATCTGTGCCAACACAACCTGGTCAGCATCACACAGGATCCTGTGACACAGTCAACAAGGAAAACCTCTTACACTGCTCCTCAAGCAGGGTCAGAGCCACTACACAAAGGGCCTGTGTAACACGAAAAAGCCTTTTTTTCTTTAGTCCTGCAGTACTTCCACAAACTGTGCTGCTCTTCCAGAAGCACTGCAGGACCTAGAAATCTAAAAAACACCCACACATTGTGGTCTTGGTAGCCCAAATAAGAAGCTAGACTTTGGGCTGACAGGGGTTGGGTTTGTTTTGTGGAAGATATCATTGCAATGGTTTTTTTATTTTAATTTTGTAGATCTTTATTTCTTTCATTTCCTGAGGCCAAGGTCTGCGCTCAGATCCATGATGTATGTTGACAGTACTGGAGGATACAGAGATTTCCTTTCCTGGATCTCCAATCCAAATTTACTCCTGCTGTCTCGAACTTGGTGAGTTTTGGGTTTGTTGTTGTTTGGAGTTTTGAGTTTTTGGTACGTAGATAAATGCCTAAAATGCAGTTGAAGTTCAAGGCAATCTGGCACCTGTTTCATGAGCCCCTGGGAGATCACCTAGATCTTTAGCACACCCACCCAAGAAATTACTCCTGTCTCTTTTTAGCATCCAGTTACAGCTGATTCAGTTAAGCTCTGAATCTGTGCCTTTCTATCAGAATTACAAAAAGAGGGGGAAAAAATACCTTGTATCCGAAGTCAGGCAGTGCAGATGCATCCCAGTGACTAGGACAGGTCTGATTTGGAATAGAAGAATCCCTCTGGCTGCTTGCAAACAGACAGAAATGAACTGTTAGCAATTCTAGTACAGCTCCAGTTGGAGCATCCCCTTTGGCCAATTCCTGTACTTAATAATTAACAAAATAAACCACAAAGAAACTGGGAAATAGCCTCAGTCTGTAGGCTGGGCTCTGCATGCTGCCCCTCAACCATCACAGGCCTCTTGCACTTGCTTTTTAAAGTAACAGCTATGGTTGGAGTACCTGGAGTAACGTGTACCCCAGACAGCAGGTAATACACCAAGACTGCAGTTTGTGAAACAGCTTCTGTTCTTCAGTCCCATGGTTAGGCTTTCTCCAGCAGCACCTGTGATCTCTGTACAACTACTGCCAGCACTGGGACCCATTTTGCCTTATGATTACTTTTAAAATATGAAAAAACACCCTAAGGAGCACTTACCCTGTCTTTATCTTCTGCACATCTTCAGAAGACACAAATTTTGGTCGCCTGCAAACCGGTCTTTGAGTTTTAAAATGAGTATTTGTCTGAATCATTTCTTGAGGAGAAAAAAGAGAAGGAAAAAAAAAAGTTATGAATAAGTCTACAAGACAGGATCATCTTCTCCTCATCAGTCATCCTTTAATGAAAACTGCATATTCACTGTCAATTCTACCTGCTGAGGAGTAGTTGCACAAAGGCTGTATAAGCTTCCTGTCTTTCCTGTAACTCTGTGATTGAACCTGTGCCTATCCTGCTTGCTCCCTCAAGCCACTCAGTGCTCTTTAAACATTGCTACAGCAGCACGAAGATGCCTAACTTGTATTTTTTACCATCCACAGTGTTAACTTACTTTCCCTAAAGTTTACTATGACCTTTATGTGAAGACTATGAACCTTTATATTTCTGGTCAGATGTGAGTCTGGAGAGTGTCAAGGAGTAAGGGAGGAAGGTTACTTTTGTGAGGAATTTGCTCTGAGCCACCACTACCTCACTTCCAGTAAGTGAAACTGGAAGTGGTGTCAGAAAAGGAAGTCATGCCTTCTAAAAACTGGGAGACTTTGCAAGGGTCTATAAAGCACTGCATAGTTGTAGATGAGAACCTTTAAAATTACTACCTTTAAAATTGAGTTCATACTGCTGTTGGCCAGCCTGGAAAGGTACAATGGCACATGGATCTGCTTGATACAAATTCTCAATAATAGCAGAAGATGGTGAGGTCGTGCTGTTCCCTTCTTCCTTTGTGGGGAGAAGAGAAAAAAAATTAAAGAGAAGTATCATAGTCAGGACTAAACCCTGGATAACTAGCTGGGGTAGAGGGAAAGAAGAGGCCAAGTGCAGGATGACAAGGAATCTACCAAGAACTATGGTGGCCTGAGGCTGAGTACTGAATATTTGTAACATAAACACAAATACATAATTAGTAACTTTAAATTCCTGTAACAAGTGCTGGTTCTGGCTGGGGTAGAATTAAATTTCCTCCCAGAAGCTGGTAGTGGCTATGTTTTGGATTTGTGCTGGAATAGTGCTGATAACACAGGGATGTTTTAGTTATATAGTTTAGGCATGCACAGAGCCAAGGCCTTTTCTGCTCCTCTCCCACCCCACCAGTGCTGGGACTGGGGAGCACAAGGCCTTGGCAGGATACACATCCAGAAGAGCTGACCCCAACTGGCCACAGGGACATCCCAGACCATAAGGTGTCACTCCTGTATACAAAGCTGGGGGAAGGAGGAAAGGAGAGACATTTGGAGTGCTGGTGTTTGTCTTCCCAAGTCACTGTGACCTGTGATGGAGCCCAGCTTTACTGGGCACCTGCATGTCCAAGGGAAGAGGGGAATTAATGCCTTGTTTTGCCTTGCTTGTGCACACATTTTTGCTTTAGCATTTTTCACCTTCAGGTCTGAAAAGGAAATCCCACTGAGTGTGAGCATTTGCTACCCTGTTATCAGGGAGCAGAGTTCCCAAGGCAGAGAAAGAAATCACTGCTCTGGCAGCAATTCCCAGTCTTTATCTCATGCCATGAGTTTTTTCACTCCCTGCCCAGTTCCTCAGCAGGGGAGGGGGCAAGGCTGAGCTGCAGCTGGCTGTGATGGATACACTCAACTCCTTACCAAACCAGAGTTAGTTTGGTTCAGGCTCCAAAGGAAGCAAAGGCCTAGGCCAAGAACTTTTCAAGTTCCATCCTGCTATCTAAAAACCCACAAAGGAACAGGGTGACATGGTGAACAATGATGCATATGAACTTGGAAACAAACACTGATGATGTGATTCATGCATGAATAGCAGGTGGTTCTTCCAAGACTAATTTGCCAAGTCGCAGGTGTAAGGAGTCTCACTCTCACCTTTGTTTTTGATTTAACTGTGAACCAACCACTTCATTCCACAGATAGGAAAGCCTGAGTGAGCTCCTTGCAAGCTCTCCCAGCTAAAGATTAGCTGGACAGCTGTAATCTCTCCTGGACCTGGGGTGACTCCCTGAGGTTGAGTACTCTGTGAGGTTACTCTGAGTCTTTTAAACTGTGCTCTATCCAGCACCTTTCTCTGTGTACTTTTCCAAGTCCCTGGATCACCTTTGTGTTCTACCATTTGTGCTGCTATACTGTAAACCATATGGGATAAACTCATCAGCCTTGGAGGAAGGTGAGATTCTATATATATTTCTTTTCCTGCATTTTTTCAGATAGATTACTTTCTCATCAGAGGACTTGGACATACATGGAAAAAGACTGCATTTGATCTGAGAGAGCAGAGCAATCCTTGCATGTCCAAGGAAGCAGGGCATTGCTTAGAAAAGAGGCAACTTCTTCCCATGTATCTTAAGAGCAGTATCTACATGTTAAATCTCTGTAGGAGCCATGGACAACTCCAAAAGGGAGCTCTCTTTCCTCCAGCCTGTCAGCATTTCATCACATCTGTTATGAACAGATGTAGCTTCACTGCCTTACCCAACGCTGTAAAATTCAAGCACAAGGACTGACTTAATTAATTTTCTCCTGTTGAGAAAAGGGGAAAGGATGCAGAGAGGCTCCACATATTCCTGCAGAACTGACTCAAAGCACAGCATGTGAACTCACCTGTTCTCCATATTCGATCCACTTGTCTTGGTTATTCTTCCAGTACCAAATCCACTGTGTGGTCAGCAGGAATGTGGGTTTTGTGACTGATGATGGTGTAGAGAGGCGTCGAACCAAAGAAGAAGAGCAGGTCATTGTCTGGAAATTAATGTTCTTATCTGGCATGCTGTAAGGACAAATTCAGGTTTATTACAGTTAGCAGTGCAGATTTTATCTGCTCATCCCCAATTTAAGCTGGTGCCATTTTCTTTAATATAAAGTAACCAAACTTAATTAGATCAAAAATAGGAGAATTTATTTCCCACAGCACATGGCAGCTCTGAAAGCCATTTCCAAGCTTCAGAAGTGAACTCTGGCCTGTGAGACACCAAATGCCACCTCAATCACATGTGGCACTGCCAGCTTTACAGATAAGGTCAGGCTCCAAGTACAGTGTGGCAAAAGGAACTTCTGTGATAACTAAGCATGGTTACAGTCTTTCTCAGTAGAAAAGCAGAATGTGCAAAGTGTGTGACTGAATTTGACAGCAAACACCTGCAGCCTATCAACTTTGTTCTTTTTCTGTGGTTACAAAGGATGCAATCACAGCAACCACAGCTGTGAGTTCTGCAAACTGGAGCCACCTGGGCTCTTACTCCTGCAAGACTTGAAAAGTTAATTCCCAGGCAGGAAGACTTTGATGGCAGCCTCCTCTTGGGAATATTGCTTGTGATCTCCAGAAAACTGTCAATCAAAATCATCTGATGCCTTAAGAGGCCTGGGCCAAAATTAGAATACTATTTTGTGAAGCCAAACTTGGGGTGTCCTATGAATCCAGGTTGCTTTGAGTGGGACTTTTCAGAAAGGAGCTAAAAGGAAAACAAACTCTTAAAATAAGAAGAAAAAAATAAATGGGCTGCTTACACAAAGGACATTTCATAAAATGTCTCTAGGTACATAATAGATTACTATTATTGTTATTACAGATATTAGCTGCAATAGGAAAGAAATAGCTAAAGAGAAGGATCAGCTCTGAGATGTCAAAAGGCCCAACTTCATTACTGTAAATAAACTGATTAATGACCTGAAATACTAGTACTTTAAACACTGCCTTTTTACCTTGTACAGAGTTTCACATAGAAGACATCGTTTTGTTATTTTTAGAAAACAAAACTGGTGCTGGATTTTCATGCAATCATTCTTTCTTTGCTTTTTTAAAAGGAAAAATTCTTATTTTTACATCCTTTCAGCTTCTGAGAGGCTCAGTAACCAGAAGCTGAGAAGTCAGACATCTTTAGAAAGAAAACACAAGTTTTCCTACACAGGCTCAATCACAATACCACAAGCAAGGAGTCCAGCATTACTACACCTGCTGTTCTTTGGGTCACAATAGGCCTTTTCAATTTCCTCCATCATGGAAAGTTCTTTCCAGTTCAATCCATCATGTATCTCCCACTTATATGGCAAATGGTAATGAACAGATTTGCATTTATCTGTAATGAAATCAGACATAGTCAAGAATTCTGCAATCATTAACACAGAGAGCAAGACAAGAACAAACCAAAATAGAACCAGCATCTTTTATACTTTGTGGCTTTCTCTTCTGGGCTTTGGTATAAGCAATGAAGACAGAGTGCTGAAAACAGAAGAGGAGAGTGTTTCTGCAGTCTTATCAAGAAAAGCAACATATATATATATATATATTTATATATATACACAGACTGCCAAATTTACTTGAAAGACACCTGTAGTGGTTTTGGTTTGCTAATTTGAGATTTTTTTGGTTAATGTACTAATTATTGGGGTGGGTTTAGTGTTGGTTAATTACTAGTGCACTTACTAGAATGTATTGATTTATTTTTTGTTGTGATATAGGAGAAAAGTAGGCTCAAAATTATATAAAAAATAGGCTCAAAAATTTTGAAAGGGTATAAATAAAAATGTATTAATAGTAACTAAAAGGAAGAATAATAAGAATCAGAACCAAATTTTTAGGACACTTATCTTCCCTTTACAACTTTTTTTTCCCTCATTGATAACATAAAGAGACAAAACCTAAAATTTTTAGTTAGTTTACTACTTCTAGAATAGCCTTTCTTTAGTTTACTTAGGGAGAGAAGTCCTTCTTATTGATATTATGGAGACTTCTCTACAAGAAAACAGTTCTCTCGTGGCTCTTAATTTCTACTAATAGCTTCCGTTTGGGGAAATTTGTAATCATGAAATCTTTCTCATGTTCTATAAGTTTTTCTCATAGTTGTGTTTATGGGCCATGTCAACTTATGGGGTATTGGTTTAAAGATGAGTTGTTTAAAAGCAAAAGTTCTTAATATCTAACTCTAGGAATACAGATATTTTCTTTCTTTGGGGTATAAGATCTTTATCACTCATCTCTCTTTTTCTGTTCAAACTTCTTAAAGGATTATAGCTACTTTAACATCTGTTTACTTTAGTATGGAGGTTTTTGCTCGATATCTACAATTTGCACACTTTTATTTCCTCATACTTTTAAGTGTTACAGGGGAAAAAAAAGAGTCCTTCTCTATAGTTTTACAAGAGAATTTTAGCCTAAAACTAAAGGCATTTCTTAATCTTTCTTATTTTGGATTTGACTTCTTCTTCATTGACTTAGGTGTTTTTATGTTGTTTCTTTATGTTTGTACTTCCATCTTGTTCTCTGTCACTGTTGTGTTTTCTGAAAAATCCCCTTGCCAGGATTTCTTCTCCTGGGAAGCTGAGAAGCCTCAGAGAAAATGAAAACAATAATTATATTATTTGCTTCCCCTGTGTTTTGCTGCTTTGGAATATGGTTTGCACATTGTTTACCAACTGGTCATTGTTTGATTGGTTTCATGTGAATTGTTTTTACATAATGACCAATCTTGGTCCAGCTGTGTCAGGACTGGGGTGAGAGAGTCACTGTTTTTTTCATTAGTATCTTCTTAAGCCTTCTGTAAGTATCCTTTCTCTAGTCTTTAGTATAGTCATGTCATGTCATGTCATGTTATGTTATGTCATGTCATGTTTGCCTTCTAAGAACATGGAGTCAGATTCATCATACTTCCTTCCTGCCATGGGGGACCCCAGAAAATACCACAGTTCTCTCACTCGAGGGAGGATTGACGTTTTGGAAGAGTTAATATTTTGCCGGGGACCTGCAGATGGTTATGTGACCCCAGGCTCCACTGTGGCTGGGGGGAAGTGGTTAGCATTTCAGCAGCTAGTACAGTGATGGCTCCTCCTCTGCCCCTGCCTGGGAGCCATGGGGGGCCTGGCAGGTGCCCTGCCCAGGGGCCACCCAGCCCAGCCTGGCCAAGACAGGGGCCGGGCCGGCCGTGTCACCTCTTTGCCGACCGGAAGGGAAAAGAGAAAGTTTTTGAGTTTTTTTTTTGTCTTTAACATGTGTTTTTCACAGAGGTGTGCACAGCTTTCTAGTGGTTTAACAGATTGTCAATTCCCAAAGCCAACCACTGATTGGTTTCCTATCAGACATAGAGGAAACAGCTAGCAGCCTCTCCTAGAACATCACTTCTGTGATGCTAAACTAGCACATTACCAGAACCTTCCCTTTGCTGAGACACAACACTGGCAGCTGGGAGAGCAGTGCCACAGACAGGAAGTGCCTGTTAATGTGTCACACAACCGTGTGTCTCAGCTGTATAAAGTCTGGTCTACACAATACATAAACACTCTGATGTATTTGGTTGTCTTTTCCTTAGTCCCTTAGAAATCATGGGCTGGTTGCCAAGGCCTGAAGGGTTTTCTTCTCACTGACACTCCACATCCAAGTACAAATCAAACATCTTTCCACTTTCTGGCCCAAAGTAGCAAATAAAGCACAGTAACACTCCATCAGTTACTTGAATTTAGTTATCTGGTTGTTACAGTACAGCTGCTTTGAGCCTAACCTTCACAGTTTGACACAGGTACACTGTTCACATCACACAGGGTCTTTTGTCAAGACCAGGTGGTCAGAGGAGTCCTTTAGAAACTGACTGGACAAGATCAAGGAAAGAAAATGTCATGGTACCTCCTCATAAGAAAGAGCCAAACCTGGGGGTTAAATGACTCAGGACAGCTCCCAAATACAATTATTTATATTCTTCCCTAAGGCCTCTGTTCTGGCTACTACCAAAAAGACAATGGACTAGATTTACCTCTAGCTTAGCTGGTACAACTAAGTGGCTCTTTAGAGATGTTTTAAAACCTCAGATCACTTTTTAAGCGACCTAATGAGGGAGAATATGGCTATTATCTGATGTACATAGGATAGATTCAGGAGGAATAAAAGGTGGCATACATTTATGAGCTGTCAATAGACAGCACAAAGTCAACTCATAACTTGATCTTCTAGCAACAGAAAGGGTAACACTTCACACTTAAAGGGCTTTGCCACAGAAACATACCCAAAGCCTGGCCCCATCAGAAGGGCTCAAAGAGGCTGGATTATCCAGAGCATAAAGTGTTTAAGTATATCACTTCTGATTATGTTTGTAAATCTGACAGTGTTTATTAATGACTTGGAAAGAAAAGAAACTACTGAGGAGGCACAATTGTCACCACTAGCCCAAGCCACTGAGCAGGAGTGCCTCTGCAGACAAGTCTTCAACAACAACATTACTTTTCATAAAGCTTACCCTTGTTTTTGCAGTACTTCCAGACATAGAATAAACAGATCTCATCACAGTTATCGTTTTTGTTGTCCTTTGAAGCTTCATCAGAGGAACTGTCCTTTTTACCTACAGCAAAGAACATCACAATCCATATTTGCTTTAAGAGAAAGATCCTGCATATGGTACTTCATCCCAGAAATAACAAGGATGTCAAATCCTTGCAAGTAGCAAAGTCAGCACTTTAAGGATCTGAGTATCTCCTGTACAGCCCAACAGAGAAGCCAGGGCTTTATGACTGAACAATTAACCCTGACACTGGAAGGAATCAGTGAGGAAGGGCAAGGGCAGTGTCAGGAAGCTCAGAACAGCACAGGGTGTGACTGACCATAGTTCTTGCAAAGAAGCTGACTTTGTCTCCACACCAAGGAGACCAGGGGGTGCATAAAAGGCAACGGCAGCTGAGCAGACTGACTGGGAGTAGAAATGTTTCTCTCAGAGTCAGCCAGACCAGCATGGGGGTAGTGAACACAGAGCTCAGCCTCACACAGAGGTATTAAACTTAAACAAAAGAATTTGAAACCAGCAAAAAACCCAACCAAAGAATTTTGAAAATAGCAACTGGCTTGAGCTGGCTTCAATTTCCCCAGGGGCTGGGGATACCCAGTGAATACATATTGAGACAGTGAGTATATTATACAGATCTACAACGGGAATTCCATTTCTATTGTGACTGAACTGTGCACTATCTTTGCACAGTTCAATATATCATCATCATATATCATCATCATCATGTATCATATCATTGCTATCTTTTGTAAGTCAACATTTGTATTTTGTTTCCAGTGGACTTTGCATCACTTTGCTACATGAGAAATGTCACTGTACTGGAAGTGGGTAGAATAAGATGTAACTCTCTTCATAGCAACCCATATGATGCTGTTTTAGATTTTTGACCAAAACAATGCTGTTAACACACTCATGCCCCAGCTTCTGCTGAACAGTAATATACATCAAGGCCTCAGTTTTTCACCCTGCCCCAGAATGAATAGAACTGGGGCTGCACATTAGCTTGGGAGGGAATATAAGTGGGCAAAGGACACAAATTTAACAAACATTCCATACCATATAACATAAAGCTCAGTAACAAAAGGAAGAAGAGGCAGTTTTAGGAGGGTTAGCTACCTTTTGCTAGGAAACTGGTCAGGCATCAGCCTGTGTTTGGGAGGTGGTGAATGACTACCTCTGTATCACTTCTTTTGCTTGGTTTTGCTCTTCCACTTACTATTTGGGGGATTTTTCCCTCCCCCATCTTGACTCTCAAGTTTTTTTGCCTTAATTCTTTCTTTTCCCTCTGGTGAACAGGGAGAAGTGAGCAAGTGGCTATGTGATGCTCACTGAGCCACAACACCTGTGTGACATCAACTCTCTTTAGGATAAGCTCATCTCAAGACTGGAAGGTTGGAAAGAATCCATACCTTTATCTCCCACTCCTGTTGGCAACTGGTCTCGGCTCTGGGCAGGTACGGTGCTACTGGAACCTGCACGAGAAGAGTGAATGAGCAGCACTGCTGGGCCACAAGCTCAGCTAACTGGCAATATCCCAATCTCTGTGGAGAACTATGTCCATCACACGGGTAATTTGATATGAAACATTACACCATCCATGTGTGGAATATCTCAAACAACCTGTCCAGAGAGTACTGGACTTTAAAGCCAAGATCCTTCTGCCCAGAAGAACAGGAGATTTACAAGTTGCTGTTCACTCACTGGAAGGTATATCGAGAGAACAGCTCTACAGACTAAGCCATAAACATTGCCTAGAAACAGTAGGCAAGGGAAGATCCTGCATGTACTGATACAATTCCGTCACCTTCCTAGGAAGGAAAACACCATGTCCAGGACAGTACAGAGTGCTGCACAATGCTTGGGCAGAAATTCCAACACTGTTCCGCTGCCCATCTGGTACCATGGATTTCAGCACACAGCAAGGCACACACATAAGCTGCTGCACTCAAGGACCACTGGGAGCTGTCAGGCTGAGTGAAATCAAGGCCCAATGAAAACCACTGGTCTCAAAACTGGAGGGTGTGTAACAGTCCATACCTTTATCTTTATCTCCCACTCCTGTTGGCAACTGGTCTCGGCTCTGGGCAGGTACGGTGCTACTGGGACCTGCATGAGAAGAGTGAATGAGCAGCACTGCTGGGCCACAAGCTCAGCTAGCTGATACCCCCATCTCTGTGGAGATTGTCCATCACCTGTGTAATTCTCCACTAGCACTCCACTGCTGATACACAGAGGTGCAATTACAGTTACAAACCCCAGCTAGTTACTGTTATTTCCAGCCACTCAATTGCTGTTTTGAATGCAGTACTTCAAGCAATGAAAGTGCAGTTCTCCCTCCCGCATGACTGTGCCATCACTTACTCCATTCTTGCAAGTGCATAATAGCAGAGAGGAAAAAATGTGTATATATTGCAAGAAGAGAAATACAAAAGCTGATTCCACAAGGAAATAGTTGGTACTATTATCTAGGTATTTACCTTCTGAAGGTGGCCCATCCAGCATGCACTGCACTGTTTTCAAAGTTGTCTTCTGTTCTTTAATCCTTCTAACTGCTGGCTTTTTCCAATTATCATTTCTGTAGTTGTGTACTGAAAGCATCAAATGGATGGTGGGGTTTAGCTGGGAGGTAAGGCAAGGAGAGTTTCTACCTCTATCAAACTCAAAATCATGATTAGGACCACTGTTTCTTGCAACTTACCATACACCTTCTTCTGTTCCCTGTTGAATTCCACATGCTTGTAATCATATATAGCCTGGAAGTTTGAAGCTATTTTCCCATCAATGCCTACAGTTTCCAACACTCTCAATGCATGGTCATCCAAGAGGTTATGGGAATTTATGCATCGAGGAAATTTACACTTCCCCTTGAGAAAGTGTTGACAAACATGAAGCTTGTTGCAGTTGTTTTGCTGCATACAGTGAGAACCTTTTTTGTTGTAAAACTGGCAGGCCTAAAAGTGGAGAGGATACAATAAGAAATAGAAAAGCATGTTAGAATTTTTGTTTTTCCTACAGGCATGCAGCTTTAACAGCAGAAAAATGGTGATTAAAAGTCATGTGTTTACTGTGACTTCTTTTATCTACACAGATTTCTTGCATAGAGGAGCAGGTATTTTAAGCTGAGTCATGCATTTTCAATTTTTAAGTTGTACGTGTTTTGTTTCCAAGAAAAAACAACCCAACAAGCTTAGGAGTGCCAAAAATGGATGCAAGACAGTTGCATAAAACCAGACTGGTTTACAGTTATTCTATTTTAAAATCCCCTACAGCATAATGAACAACAAAGAACAAATATCTCCATAAAAACATGTACACTGTGTCAAATGAGTTATTATTTCATGGAGCTGAAACTGAATTTGCACTTATTTGTAAAACTTATCCTGCATGAAGATTTGAGCTCATAAAATGGTTAAGAAGAGTGCTTTGA
Source organism: Serinus canaria (assembly GCF_022539315.1). Taxonomy (NCBI): domain Eukaryota; kingdom Metazoa; phylum Chordata; class Aves; order Passeriformes; family Fringillidae; genus Serinus; species Serinus canaria. The sequence continues at coordinate 64,307,923 of NC_066314.1, read as the reverse complement.
GATTAGAGTACATATGGAAAAAGTAATGCACTTCTTTATTCCTCTATTCACTAAAAGAGAGGTACACAGAGAATCAGATGAGGGAACAAATCACAGACCAAAAACTCCTTCATATTAACCACTAAGCACCACAGTAACAGTTTTGCTCCCAGAGCAGCCTGTAATAAGAAAGTTTCTTTGAGGAGGACACACAGCTGTGGCAGAGAGCCCCAGTATCACACTGGGATCCCCTCCAAATCCCTCTTCCCAGGATTCCCTACCACTGCTGAGGGATGATGGTTTGGGCATCAGTCAGTGGGTGGGGAGCAACTGTACTGGGAATTACTTGTATCTCTTGGGTTTTATTAATTTCTCTCTCTCCTTCTCATTACAGTTATTATATTTTAGTCTATTTCAATTATTTTAGTATCCTTATCTCAACCCACAAGTTTTACCTCTTTTCCAATTCTTCTCCCCATCCCACCAGGGTGGGAGAGAGCAAGTGGCTGCATGGTACTTATCTGGGCTTAAACCATGACAATAGGGAATCCACTACTAGCTATGTCAAGAAAACACACTGTCCCCTTGCACTGCCAAGAAACAAAAACAAAATCCAACCAAAAACAAACAAACAAACAAAACAGGAGAGCCAGAGAGGTGAGGGAAAGTGTGAAAACCCCTGATGTTGTGGTGCTGTTGTGTTTTTCTTACTCTGAACCCCAGTTCAAGTCAGAGAATTCCAAAGTGTCCTCTTTCTTGAGAGGTTCCTACATGCCATGTCTTCACACACACAACCAGTCAGCATTTCTAAGCAGGAAACAGCCAAATTGGCTTTTACATCCAACCTCCAAACTCTGAGGTTTATGAATGGCCTGCACTGATCCCAGTTTTCTCTTGGTTTTGCTATTTTACTGCATGAGAGGAGTTAAAGTGCTCAATTACAGGTAATTATTGATGCCTGCCAGGGGTGAGGGCTGAACAGATTTCTAGGAAGCACTTAAGGATAATACCAACCAAGAACAGTTTCTACTCTTTTCTCACTACTGGGAACGATTAGTATTTTCCTTGCTTGCCACCAGCTCCTTCAGTCTGCCAGTAAAACATACTTTAAAACACTACACAATTCAAAAAAGAAATCTGCTTTGTCAAAGTCTAGCACTTTCACAGCAGGGAACAAAGAAACAATACTACTGTTGTGTCAACAAATCTGTGGAGATTATAACCTGCAAAAGACAAGGGCGGTACTTTGGTAATTTCTCTGCCAGGAGCAGCTGTAGCCAGAACAGGGTATGACTGACTTTCAAACAGTCATACCTTGAAGACAGCACTGCCCTTATACACACATGTTGAACCAGAATGGAATGTTCAACCAAATTCAACAAAATTCAACAAAATCTATGAGTGGCATACAAACTGGGCAAAGACTCCTTTGTAGAAAGCCAGTGTACAAAAACTCCATGCACTTTGGAAGAGCCAGATTTGATAAGAAACTGACTGCAGTCATTAAGTCATTTTCTCACAGGTTCTTCTCATCTCTTATAGTCTCAAGCACCAAAATGTGTGCAGGTCTACATGGACTGGAAAAGGAAAGGGGCACTCACTTCCTAGTCTTCATCTCATAGAGAAGAAGCAACAAACTGGGTTTTGGTCATGCCTTTTACCCAGTAAGCATGTACAATTATTGTGATCTTTCAACTCTCTCATGCTTATCTCACCCTCTGTAAACCTCTGCTGAAGTTGCTGTGATTTCTGTTTGCTTGTTTTGAGCAGCTTTATGGCCACCCTGTTGGGATAACAGAACTGGCACAAAAGGCAGGCTGTAGCCTTGCTGCCCACCTCCTGCTATCAGAGGGCAGGTCTGCTCCTGACACATCATAGATGATAGGGCCTTCTCCAGATGTGTACTCTGGGTACTTATCGAAGTTTTACTGCTGTGGGGGTGGATTTTAATTATTTTAAGTACACAGCCCTTTCACAGACCTGGCTTTATGTTATTTTACATTGCTATTCCCATGTCTTGTTGCCAACGACTGATCTCGTTTCATATCTTAACAGCTGGACATTAAGATAAGAACTCCACGTTCTCTCTTACCCTCTCCCCTTCCTAATGAATGAAAACTTTCTCTTAAGAAATCAGTACAACTCACATCAGGGAGGAAGAATGCATCATTTTGGAGAAGCAGGACTTGCAGCTCATTCTCACTGAGGCCAGACAAATCATGTTTTTTTAGAACTTTCTTGTTCTCCGCATTCATGACGTCATGTGAGTACTTACAAGAGCTGCAAGAAAATACACAGAAATATCAATGTTTACTGCTTTAGTCAAGATGATTTAAAGAAGAACCTCAGATACTGTACAACTTGGGAAAAGCCATGAGAGAAAGGTGGCTTGGTGAGAGTCTCTGTACATTTTGATGGTGTCTGTAATTAGCCAGAGAATGGACAAACAGCAGAACTCCTCTGTGAAGTGTGGTGACCCCATCCTCCTCATTTTAAACTTCAATGCAGCCCGACCCCAGGCATCCTTTGCCACCAGGAAGATCCAAGTCAAGTCACATGACCTAAACAGCCAAAGGGGAAGTTAATTTTAAAGGAGTACACCAACACAATGCCAGAAGTTGCAACAGCCTTCATTTTGTGAACATAAAAGATTGTCATCCTAGGGATGGCAAGTAAAGGAACATGCAAGAGTCTGCACAAAACAAAAGCAACAGTGATGCTGAAAACAACACTTTTTGTTATCTTCAGTGGCTGTGAAGTTTTATTTTAAAAAATCAAAAACACGTAAGAAAGTTTAACTTATGAGTTTTGATTAAGGAAGCAATTAAGCTGCAGTAATGATGTCAGTGCTGCCACCTACAAAGCCAAACGTCTGATGAGGATGAATTAGAGAGGGAGATTGCAGATTTTTTTTATCTATTTGAAATGGTACTGCAAATCAGTACCAGAGAGGAGACAAATAGTCAGCCTGTGCATTAATTTAATTCAGTAAAATGCAGCTGCCTCATGTCCTCCTCTTCAACACATGATCTGATACAGCTTTCAGATCAGACATACTCAACGAGTAAAAGTACCTTCAGCCTCTAGTTAACTCCTGAAGCTCTCCTCAGGACAGTTTTACCTCAAGGTGTGTCTAGTTCAAGGTGTGTCTGTGTTTACTGATTTTTAACGCATACCAAAGAGACTTTAAATACTTTGTGTTATTGAGAGGGCAGAATGGCCTCATTGCAAGCTTTAATTCACACAAAGTCATCCATCATGAGTGTCTGCACACATCAAGGCATTTCCAACAGTGAACCCCACAGGAGCTTACTCTATTGTCTGTAATGTAACAAAAAAAAAAAAAACTTATCATCCTAATGATGAGAGAGAGACATGGCTTCTCCCCTCCATGCTATCCAGATCTTAGTGAACAGTGATCCATTTTGTTGGGACAGAAGAGGAAGGATCCAGTGGGATCATGCACATTCCTAACATGGCATCAGCACCAGACCTGGGGCTTGGGGGCTCAAACTACAAAGTTCTTCCATCAGTAGTTGTAGTGGCAAAGCTGGGTTGCTCTTCTGCATTTGCCTGTGGTTTCCTTTACGTTCCTTAAACCAGGCACCACCTTTGGCCACCTGTGGCTAGAAGAGGCTGCCAGGCCTGCCCATCCAATGAGTCCTCCCTATTCCAGAAACTGGGACTGATGCACCTGGGTGATCAAACAGTGCCTGTCAAAGAAAGGGCCATAAGCCAAGCAATGACTTACAGCAAAACTCAACTTTTCTAACTCTTTCGAGCTAAAACAGAGGGCATGTCAGCACTTTGCTTTTTCTTTCTGAGAAATAGGTGTAACCTGTTCTACCCAGATGCCAGGGGGGCTGAGCGACGCGTGCGGAGAGGGGCAGATTTAAACAAACAAACATACAGGAAAGAAACAAAAAACCCAAATCGTCGGTTTCTACCGACCCGAGTCCTTCCGGAGCAAGGATCCCCCGCGGCTGATGCGAGGGCATTCCTGCCCGCTCCTCCCAGGGCACCAGGGCGGGAGCGGCGCCTCCGGCGGGGCGTGGGGTGCGAGGGGGCTGTGGGGGAGTTTGGGGGCTGTGAGGGGTTTGGGGGGCATGGGGACTTGGAGGGTGTAAGAGACTTTGCGGGGGATGTGAAGGAGTTTAGGGGGGTGTGAGAGGTTTGGGAGGGTTGTGAGGGGGGTGTTTAGGGGGGAGGGCATGGGGGGCTGCCCGCCCCCCGCGCTCACCTGGGCCCCAGGTGGCACCTGCCCATGAGGTGCAGCTTGCAGAGGTGCAGCCGCTCGCAGCCGTCGCACTCCTTGCGGACACAGACCCGCACGTCCGTCACGGCCAGGACCACCTGGCCGCCCTCCAGAACCAGGAACCGCCGGGGGCCCGCCGCCGACAGCGTGTTCTCCAGCTGCAACGCCGACAGCCCGATGTTCTCCTGCAGCTCCCGCAGCCCCAGCCGCCCGCCATGGGCGCACAGCGTCTGGGTGAGGAAACTGGACACGGCCGGATCGCACATGATGCCCCTCCGCCCGGGACGGGACCGCGAGCAGACTGGGGCGGGAGCGAGGCGGGAGCGGGAACAGGAGCAGGAACAAGGCGGGGTCTCGACACCGCCTCTCGGCCGCGCTCGACGGGAATCGAAACCGAAGGCACGGGCGGGGCCAGCGGCTCGGGTCGCTCTGGGGGCAGGGATCTGCCAAGCGTGGAGGCCTTCTTGGGTGAACGTCACACGCAAGAAGTGATTGAAAGGTCTGTGAGGTTTCGTTGTTATTATCACGGAATCACGGAGTGGTTTGCGTTGGAAAGGTCTTAAAGATCATCTCGTTCCGCCCCCTACGTTGGGTAGAGTCTCTTTCCCGTAGCCCACGTGGCTCCACACCCCATCCAACCTGGCCCGGAACACTTCCAAGATGAGGCAGCAACATTTCCTCACCTTGCTAACTTTTGCTCTCTCTCTACACTAACACGAATCTAGTGCAGAGCATTAAGGATATTATGCAGGATAAAACAAACTTTGGTATTTATGTGGCAATGCCATTACTTTTCTTTCTTCCCGACTGGCAGTGTGCTGCTGACTAGCACTGGTTGCAGCAGAGTGTCGTGGCAGGGCTGTGAAGCTGTGCTGCTTTTGGCTGGGGTAGGGTTCATTTTCTCCAAGTGGCTGCTGTGAAGCTGTGTTTTGGATTTGTCCTGAACACAGGAATGATAACAGAGATGTTTTCATTCTTGCTGAGCAGGGCTTGCCTAGAGCCAAGGTCTTTTCTATTCCTTGTACTGCCACGCTGGGGAGGGGCTGGGATGCGTGGGAAGCCGGAAGGGGGTGGAGGGGCAGGAGGAGGAAGGCTGGGACATTTTGAGTTACAGTATTTGTCTTCCCAGCCCATGGTGACATGTGATGATGGGGCCCTGGTCTCCTGGAGATGGTTGAACACCTGCCTGCCCTTGGGAAGCAGGCAATAAATTCCTTGATTTGCTTTGCTTGTGTGTGCAGCCTTTGCTTTCCTATTACACTGTATTTATCTCAATCCAGGAGTTTTCCAGCTTTTACTCACTCACTCCCCAGTCCCACTGGTGGGGAGTGAGTGAGTGAGTGGCTGCCTGGGCTGGGCTGCTGGCTGTGGTTAAACCAGTACAGAAGTGCCAGGGTCCTCTTAGTGTTGAAGTAGGGCTGGGGAGGGTCTGTGTGATGGGGAAGAAGCACAGCAAATACTGCCTTGAAAGAGGGTTGAGGATTAAATCCATTTGAGATTAAGTTTTATACTGAAACCCTTTGGAAATGTAAGTTTCAGGGACAGTATCAACTGCTCCCTCTTGATCAGGAAGTTAACCTTGAAAATAAAGCAACTGGCCTGTGTTGCCTGTTGCTGATGCCTGATTTGTAAGGCATGTGAAACGACAAAGTCACAGTCACTGTTCAGGTCATGAAGAGAGAACCACCTCCAGAAATGAGGCCAACGTGGTACCGCCTATGGTATGCTGTTTCTTTGTTGTTGAAGGCTATGTAAGAACCTTTTCTTTGGGTATATTTCCCCATATCTGTCCCTTTCCTGTGATAATTGAACCAATGAAATGATTTTTAAAAAGCAATAGAAAAGAAGAGGTAGGAGGAGGAGTTTGCCACATCATAGCTTTAGAGAAGTAAATTGATAGTTCTGGGTTGGTTTCTGCTCTAGGTGTGGATATTGAAATTCTCAGGTTGTTAACAGATCAGGAGGATAATAAAACTCAGATTCATACTTGAGGTAGTTTCAGGACTGACTGATAAGGACAAAAATAATCCAAACATTGAGTCAGCAATATATTGCCAGCTTTAAATAGAAGATAATGAATCAGGCAAATTGTACAGTAATTTGCTTATATTTATTTATCTTTTGTTTTTTTTCCATCCAGTTCCAGTGAAAACATACATTTCTGCATTAATCCATTCAGAAATCTGGACTACTGGCTTGAGGAGTTTTGCAGGAACAGTATTAACAGTATGGAGCAGTAAAGTGAAGCACTGCAAGCAGAAAGAAACCACAAATGCAGTCTTGGCAAGCAGGTTCTATTCTCCACTTAAATACAGTCAATAAGTGTTTTGGATCAGGCCCGAGTAAAAGCAAACAAAGAAACATTGCTGGATTTATCCTGTTTGTTACTATGTTTTGCAAATACAAATGCCCAAATGCTTCCTTAGCAACTTTAAACAGAACCAATTCATGTGAAACAACAGAACTGGGTGAGGCAAAAGGGATCACTGTATGAAGGAATCCCAAAATGGTGTTATTTTCATGGTGATTCCAAGCTCAAGTATCAAGTCCTTTGCTTAAAGTTAGAAAGCAGTGTGTCTGGATTGCTGTAACCTCTTGCTACCCTGTAAATCTTTCTCTCTGGTGTCCTCCACTTGTAGCTGTAGTATTTCCTTATTTGCCCTGACTCTGGTATTCAGCTGACTTTGTAGTAAACAAAATCAGCTTTCAGAGACTTGAAACTGCAATATTGATTGGTATGAGCAAAGTATGAATGGAAGTGGCTGTGTGCAAGCACCAGAAGAAACAGCAGAGCAAAGGTTAAAAGAATGACCTTGTTAAATAACCGAAACCACAGCTTCAGGCAGTAAAATCGAGAAATGAATCGTTTATTCTCAAAGCGGAAGTTTTGCATTCTGTAGCACAGACAACTTGCCACCTGAAATCCTACCATCTGACATGCTGGACGTGGCAGGAAGATACAGCACATCACAAATAACATTTATTTCCTATTGGTTCAACTGGGAGCAGACCATAGAACGTGGAAACACCGAAAATAACCAAAGTTTCAGGATGTGCATGGAGACAGAGTAGCCAGACTGTGAAGCATAAGGATGCCACCACAGTCAGTGCTGGGTCCCACAAGCTTTCACAGGCAGTTTTCCCCTGCCAGTGGAAAATAACACAAGCAATAACAAAAGGGTGTGATGGTTGGTGCCCATCTCCCCTTTTGTTTCATGCAACATGGATCCTGGTGAAACCAGCACCCCTCTGGGGCTGTGAGTGTGGGGATTTGACTGTGTTCACAGAGTTGGATAAATTGAATAAATGTGAATGAAAGCTGAGGAACTGAGTGAAATGAATGCATACCTAAATGCAACTTCTGCAGGGTGCAGATGGATTTTGAAAAAGATGTGTCTTGTCTAATGTATCTGCAGTCGAAGCACAGGATGTGGGTACACACTGGATTCTGTGGAGCTGCCTGCTCTAGGTGAAGTAGAGGCTCTAAAGTTGGTGCCGCCCAGCTACCCTGGTGGCTCCGATGGCATCAGCAGTTCTTCCCTGCAGGGGATAAATAAAGCATGCAGAAACACCCTGGAATGATGCTGTCAAACTGGCTTTCCCTCTTTTTTTCTGGCACGTGACCTGTTCAGTTTCTCTTATCCTCCATTCTACTTCTTGAAACGCCTCTCTCAGGTCTCAGCTTTGGCTCACCTTACAAGTTATTCTCTGTCACATGTCCAACTCTTTCTTGCCTTGGATTCCCCAGGCTGTTTGAAATAGCATTTTGCAGAACCTCCTGGCACCACTGTCTTCTTGTCCTCCACCAGTTCAGTACCGTTTGCTTACTTAGCTAATGGTATACAATTGGCCTGAGGCTTTCCAGGTAATTTTGAGGCTTCTTTGTTCTGAGGAAACTGTAAGCTATGTGATAAAAGTTCATCTGGTGGGAGGTAGGGGCTCTTCTCACCTGACATGCCTGCCCCACACACTCCCAATAACTGCAATCAATTCAGACTGTCTCATCCCCAGCACAGGCACTGGAAGAAGACACAATCTTCACTGTAAATTGTAACTGTGACTGCTCAGGCCACTTGCTGGACTGGGTTGGGCTGTGGGGCTGGCTGGGCAGGGACATGCCTCCTAGGCACCTCTCCAGAGAGGAGGAAAAGGAGCATGAGCCAAAATGGGAAAAAGGCAATTTGAATTGTACAAGAAAGGATGAAATTATTATGAGAAATTTAGGGGAGGAACAAGTGTGGGAAAATAAGGGGATAGCAACTGGAGTGAGTGCAGATGTGTGAGTGTGTGATGGAGCAGCTGGTGTAAAGGTGAAGGCCTGGGATTTGGGTGAGCATCTCCAGGGACCAGCTCAGGATGTGAGGGGACCTGTTTGTCTCTAGGGGCTAAACTACAGGGAGATCAGTTATGGGACCTGGAATGTCCTGGCTAGCTCTGTGTGACAGTCTGTCCTGGCAACTGGAGTATGGCTGTGCCTTGTGGGCCCCTCTGTGTGACCAGAGCATGGGACAGCTGCACTGTGGGAGTGGGGCCATGTGCCTGGGAAGCTTCGTCTTGTAGGAGATCTGAGACAGTCTTAGTTCTCTTATGTGGAGAACAGCCCAGCAACTGGAATTACAGGGGAGGAAGGGAGAAGAAAAGGAAAAGATGCAGCTGGAATGGCAAGTTGTCCCAGCAGTGCCAAGAAGGAGAGCTGTGGTGAGTCCTCTGGGCTCTGTCTCCCCTCTTGTGTGTCCCAGGATGCTCCCTGCCCCTCCATTGCCACCCTCCTGCCTCTTTCCTACAGCACTGCAATTTCTTATTTTGACTCCCTTGTATCTCCTTTTTTCATCTTGCTCGAGCAGTTCCCTGTCCCTGTATTTACCCTGTAGTCCCTGATTTCTTCTTTCTTTGCTGTCTGTCTCTGGCTCCCAGGCAGTATTTTGGAATTTTCCCCTCTCTGTCCTGGAGCCTGTTGGTGTTTCTCCCATCTCCGTGCCTCTCTGTCCAGAGGCTTGTCCCTGTTCAAGGTTTTCCTGCTTGGCTCTGTAGCAGGGAGTGAGTTTTTCTCCATCTCTCTATGCTCTGCTCCTTTGCCCCTCATTTTGAAATCCTTGCTCTCTGTCCTGTACTGGGATGTGTTCTTTCTCTCCTTTTTTTATTTCTGGCTCCCTATTTATCAATTACTTCTTTCTTCATCTCTCAGTCTGGTGCTGGATCACAATCTTTAATTTCTCTTTTCCTTCCCTAAGGCCCATCTTTCTTTCTCCTGCCCACCCAGGCTCCCTGTCCCTGTTTTAATTCCTCATTCCCTAGCTGGTGCTGTTCTTCCTGTGCAGGTGGTACTGTGTCAGGTCTTTATCTTTTCTTTCCTTACTCTCCCTCTGTTAGCCCATTGCTATCATATTATTTTGCCATCTCTATGTTTGGCTCCATATCCCTTGTTTTTTCCTTCTCCTCTCTCAGTGCCCTGTTGCCCCTGGCTGTTTTTAATTTCTCTATCTCTCTCTGTCTGGCTCCAGCTCCAGCTCCCTGTTTTTTTCATTCCTTCCTCTCTGTCTTGTAGCCCATCAGTATTTTTAATTTCTCTCTCTTTGTCCTTCTCCCTGTGATTCAGTTTCTTCCTTTTCAATCCTGTGGATTGTGTGATTCTGTTTCATCTTCTGCCTCTCCTCTTCTATTTCCCTGTCCCTTGTGTGATAAATGAATATGATTCATGCTAACAATTTTAACTATACTGATATTTTAGAAAATATTTGTTTAAAAGTAATAGAGGAAATGATATGTAATTAGTGTTACAAAACATATGTTTTCAGATGTTCATGAGAAAACAGGATACAGGATATAGTTTGAGATAAGTAACATCCTTTGAGATAAGTGACATCCTAAGTAATTTATAAGTAATATAAGTAATAGAATAGGCCTCGGGATAATTAGGGAAACAGCCTTGAAATGGACAAAAATGGGATTATTCCAGGTATCTATGAAATAATAGGGCTTCTTTTTGGAATACAGTGCAGGCTTCTATAACACAAGACTTGGGGCACATGTGCAACCTGTGGGGTTGTTCAAAGGACAGTGATGATGATGAGAAGCCTTCATCAGAAGCAACCACCAAAGAGCCAGAAGACCCTTTAGCAACAAGCAGAGCATGCACTATGCAGTATAGTGATGTAGATTTCAAGAATCAAAAATAGGAGGAGATTTACAGAATATATCGATGAATATGTGTTAGCATACAGTATATAAACTTAGCTGGGATTCTTTTGTTTTTGTATGTGAGGCAGGGTGAAAAGCCCTCCCCATACCCCAATCCCAATTGGTTTTGCTGATGCCTTATCAGAACCTTAATCAGACTTCATTAATCACTGCCAAATTTACTTTGTACATGCTTACTTGATTGTATTCATTTTATATAAAATTGCTGCTCAATTAAAATTGCTGCTAAATTTTAATTTTGTGGTTTATTAAATTACACATGTAGGACCTCATTCATAACACTGGCTTTGAATCTCATGCACCTCCTGCATCCTATTGCTTCCCATCCCTGTGTTTTAATTCCTCCCTTCTTGCTGCATAGTCTGTTGCTTTTTCCTTTTTTTCATCTCTCTCCATCCATCTTGCTGTGCCCACTTTTTATTCCTTCCTCTCTGCTCTGTACCCTACTGCTATTTTTTGGTCTTTTCTATCTGTTTGTCCAGCTGCCTGTCCCTGTTGGTTCATTCTGCCTTCCTCCTCATTGTCAGAGACTGAAATATTATAGTTTATGACGTAAAGATTTTGTCTGTTATAGTAAAGCTGTATTACAAAAGGTGCAGAGATGCCCACCACACCCTGAATAGGGCTCTGAGAGGCCCTACAGGCTCGCTGATGGAGATAAATTACAGCTCAGGCCTGGGGACATTCAGGAAGCACAAGCCTAACACCTTCAGGATGGACACCACAGCCCCAGGGCTATCAGCTGCCAGGCTGAACAGGCCCTTGCACCAAAGGGTGGGGGGAAAAAGGCTTTGGGTGTGTGTTGGAAGGGCCTCAGAGGTGCTCAGACTGCCCCTCCAGACCGCCCACCCTCTGGTGTGCAGAGGAGCCCGGCTGAGGGCCGTTCACCCAGTGTGAAAAACGCCAATCACTCGTTTTTAAATTTTTAAAAGTTTAATAGTAATAAAATGGTTATAAAAATAGTAATATAATTAGAATAATAAAAATTCGGACAATTAGGATTAGGACAATATGAGACAATAAAAACGAAGAGTTACAGACTGTTCGGGTACCACTTTCTGGGCAAAAGAAAGCCCAAAAAAGGATACATGTTAACAGAGGATTAACCCTTAAGAACAAGAGCCTTTTGCATATTCATACACCTCATACCTGATGCATAAATTCCATTCAAACACAGGATCCTGCCTGGTCAGCGTCAACTTCTTCCTCTTAATCCTGATGGCGACTTCAGGGCTGAGCAAGGTGGGATGAAGTCAGTTTCTTCTGATGAGTGAGCAATAAATTCCTTTTTTCTGGAAGATTTAGGTGTCCTGTGGCTGCTATCTCGGTGCGAGTACCTCATTCCTCTCTTTTAAAAAAAAGTATCTTACATAGCATAGTTTCTATTTTAACATTATGTTATAACCTAAAACTATATTTAACACACTACTTAAGAAAATTAATACAGCATAACTTTCTAACATAACACCTATAATATTCATTTTAATATTTGCGAAAAGCCAATCATAAAATACACATTTTTCACAGGAGCAATGAGATCGCTGGGACCCTCGAATGGGTGATACACTTCCATCTGACCCCTGTCACTCTCCCCTGTCCCCTCACTCCCCATGCACACTTCTTTCTCTGTTTCTTTCCTTTTTTTTCTTTCTCTGTGCCTCTTTTACTACTAAATAAAACATATCGATTTTTTTGGCACCATCATCTAACCTCGCTTGGTTTTAATCTCGTTTTTGGGTATATTTTGAACCTTCAAAGTTCTTTCCAGTTTATACATAAAGACTTGTTTTCTTTGCTCTTCTGGGTTTAAACCGGATGGTAACATTCCTGCACCCACCGCTATGCCCTGCCACCGCCATCCCTCTCTGTTCCCAGTGCCTCTGAGCCAGCTGTCTGTGTCCCTAATCCCTGTGCCACTGATTCCTCCCACTAACAATCCCGGTTCTTCCCTCCACTCACTCTTGGGGACAAGTCCGGGATAGGGATGGGCTGTGTGTCCCTGCTGCCGGACCTCGCTGCTGCCACTGCCCCCACCACCCTGGTGGGTTCCTTTAGGGATCCCCCACCCCCTTAATCATTACAGATTGGGGGTGTTATAAATAAGAAGCTTGACTAGGCTAATATTCAAGCAACAATCAGTTTATTAATTAATATGGTAAATTCTGAGCAATACAGCGCTGGGTACAGTGGGGAAGTTTTCCCTCACACTGCACACCGATAGTTGAGGCTTACAGGTATTTATAGGGGTACTCATAAGCTTTCTCAGCAGTTTCTATTCCCACTTTTTACTCATCAGCAGTTTCTATTCCCACTTTTTATGTCACAATACACTATTGTGATTTAGTTTTTCTCAGGATGTATCCCAGAAAAAGGAGTATCCCAGGTGGTGGTGGTGGTGGTGGTTCGGTTTCCAAAAGAAGGAAGAAATCTCCCAGATGGTGAGGTCCAATCTCCAGATGTGGGCCCACCTTTTGATTGCAAGGACTATAAATCTCATAACAGTGATGTCCAGCTTCCCTTGGTCGAAACTATCCCTGAGTTGATGCTCATCTTCCTTTCTCAAGCTGCATGTTTCCTTTTTATATAGTCTAAAGCTATAGTTTCAAAGATCCTTACTACACGCAATATTCTAAAATTATACTTCAAAAGGTTATTATTGCAAAACTCTTTAAGGCGTAACTACAAGCAGAAAGTTCCTGTCAAAAAAACATCCTTAAAGCTTTAATTCCAATGCTCCTAAATCAACTTAAGACTTATAAAGGTTAATTGCAAACAAAGGATAGGTTCAAAGACCTTCTTCCACGCTTTACTTTTCTCAGTTATTAGAATTCGTCCTTACAACTGTCCCATGGTTTCCACACATACTACAATCACAAATACACACGTTGCCTGTATGTACCTGACACGAAACACAGCTTTGTATTTCACAGGGGCACCCCAAAGCCTCCCGTTTCACCCCTAAAATCCAATCCCCCCGACAGGATGCAGAACAGGCGGGAGATCGATGGAAACCACACCGGGCTGGTCCGTGAGCTGGGCTTGGGGGGCGCCCCGGCATTTCGGGCGGCGGTTTCCATCGGTTTGGAGCCTCCCTCATAATTTTTTGCGGGTTTTAAATCATTTTTGGGGTGTCACAGTCATTTGCGGGGAGGGTTCCCGTAATTCCGGGCAGTTCCCTTGTCCTTCTGGGGAGATTCCTGATAATTTTTTTGGGGAGTCCTTTATCATTTTGGGGCGGGGGTTCCTAATAGTTCGGTGGGGTCTCCGTTATTTGGGGCGGGGGGGGGGGGGGTGTCCCATAATTTCCGGGCTGATGCGCGTCATTTTGAAGGGTTTCCTCGGCTTGAGGCTTTTCCTGAGGACCCAAGTCAGGTGCACTGAGCCCGCTCCAGGCGCTTTGGAGTAACGGGAAGAGGGAGAGCGCCGGGATCGGGACGGGAGCGGCGACACGGCGGCCGTGCTTTACGGCAGTGCGGTGGGGATGGCGAGGCGGCGGCCGGGCTTTACGGCAGTGTGGCGCCTTGAGGTGGTAGCGCGCTTTACGGCAGTGTGGTGATCCAGGTGGTTACCGCCCAAAAAATCCCTGAAAATTCATTGGGAGGGTGTGTGTGTGTAAAATGCTAAATCCTGTTAAGTTTCTCTTTTATATGTATATATTGACAGGTAACAATAATTTATATAACAATTCATTTCAAAATACCCCCCCCGCTCCCCCCATACCCGCCATATTATATATAAGGTTTTAGAACATAAGAACTTCCTAATAGATCCATAGGGCTGGAAAATGCAAATAAAATTTTCTATATATAAGTGAAAATAGAATTAAGGGCTTGAAAATGTGAGAAATGGTGAAGGCAATAGAAACAGCTCTTCGTGGTGAGGCAGGGGAGGAGCAGAGCAGGTGCTGAGTGTCATCAGGGGAAAACTGAGGTGATCTCTGGGAGGCAGGAGGGGAAAATCTGGGAGATAAAGGTTGTGTTGAAGGGAATGAACATTTTGAGGTGAAAACAAGGTAGTCAGTTGTAGAGAAGTGGGGAAGGTTTGGGTGGTAACATTTGATGTAATCACTAGGGGAAAGAATGAAGGTAAAAATGAAGTTCTTAGTAGAGGATATTTTGGGGGTAAAAATTGAGACAGGTTGGGAATATTGTGGTGGTAAAGGTTGAGCTAATCTGTAAGGGACAGAATAAATTTATTTTGGGGGATAAAAGAGGTATTTCGGGTTGTAAAATCTAGCTAAACTGCAGGGCACATAATAAATACTTTGGAAGGATAATCTGATCTAACCTGTAGAGGACATTTTGAAGAAAGATTGAGGCAATTAGTAGGTGACATTTTGAGGGTAAAATTAAGGTTATTTGTAGGGGACAGGTAGGGAGAACCTGGGGGTAAAACTTGAGAAAATCTGTAAAGCACAGGATGAACTGTTTTTTTGTAAATGTGAGGTAAGCTCTAAGGGACAGAATGAACACCTTGGTTTTATTATGTGAGGTAGTCAGCAGAGGATGGAGGTAAAATTGGAGTAATCAGTAGGGAACATCTTGGGAGGAAAACCTGAGGTAAACAGGGGATGTTTTGGGGATAAAATCTGAGAGAATTTTCTCAGGGACAGAATGAACATTTTTGAGGGAAAAGCAAAGGTGGATTGTGAGGGGGAGCAGAGGTGACATTTTTGAGACAAGTGCTGAATTAATATAGATGAAACAAAATCAGCCTTTTATGGGTGCAAAATCTGGGGCATTTTAGAGATAAAATAGAGCCTTTCTGAGAGAAAGTAGGGGACTGAATTTTTGGAGAAGAAATGTGAGGTAATCTGTAATGGATAGAATAAGAATTTTGCAGGGAAAATTGAGGTAATTGATGTAATTTATGGAAGGGTTTGGAGTCAGAATCTGACTTAATCTATAGGGGACAAGTGTGGGACATTTTTTAGGGAAAAACTGAGGTAATATGTAGGGGAGAGAATGCAAAAAACTTACATAATCTGCAGAGGGGAATAAAATTATTATTTTAGGAATGAAGTTGAGTTAATCTTTTGGGAGATAATGAAAATATTGAGGTAAACTGAGGTAATCAGTAGAGGACAGGGAAAAATTTGGGATAAAATTGAGATAATCTCCAGGACAGAGAATGGATATTTTAAGGTAAAAATGACATAACCAGTAGTGTATAGGGAGGAAGGACACTTGCTGCCCTGAAGGACACCAGTTGCCACCAATCCATTGGGACATTGAGCCATTGGCTACAACCCTCCAGATTAGACCATCCATCCACTTTGTTACCCAATCTAACAGCCCACTCATCAAATCCATCTCTCTCAAATTTATAGAGCAGGGTGTGGGGATCATGTCTTTACAGAAGCCTTTTACAGCTACTGTAATAAGTTATTACAAATGTTCATGATTCTGTTTTTTATTCTTTTCATGCTGCTGCTTTGTTCAAGAAAGCTCCTGAAATTCAATGAAATCTGTTTGATAGAGGTGATGGTCAAAATCTCCTTTGACATCATCAGTTCGGGGCACCTGCCTCCCAGATAATTTATGTATTTGATCCAAACACTCCCTGTGTGCACTCATATTTTTGTTTTAGCAGGTGTGCTGCTTTGGGTCGTTTGCCAAGGCTGGACACAAGCACACAGAAAGGATCTCACTGGCACAGTTAGGAGTGCAAATCATTTAGGGAAGCACAGGTCAGCCAGAGAAGACATTGTGGTGAGAGAGTTAAAGTAAAAAGCATTTTTTTCAATGCAAGTAGCATTCTCATGATTGATGGTAGTAGGAAAAGGGAAATATTCAGCTCTGGGTAATGTTTTTCTCAACCCTTCTGAGCAGAATTACTGGGGGAAAACTTAATGCAAAACTTCAAATGAAGTACTGCTGAAACACTCTGAATGTGGATATAACCTCAGTTCTATCTGCAGTCTTTTAGAAGATTATGGAACAAACTCTCCTGGAAATTCATTTGGCATCATGTTTAACATCCTGTTAAATGAGGAGCACACCCTTGTCAAGCTGTGTGGAGCTGGGAGGAGCAGGTGCTGCGGAGAATTAGGCTTGCCACTGACAGGGATCTTGACAAGGTGGCTGAATGGGCTGACAGTAACCCTGTGAGGTTTGAGTGAGTGACTGTAAGTCCTGCACCTGGAAGGTGCAGTAATCCCTTGCAAACATCCAGGCTGGGGCTGGCTGTCTAGGCAGCAGATCTGCAGAAAAAAACCAGGGGGTTCCTGATGCTGTTGAGTCAGGGATGGAATGAAAGACTCCAGTCTTCAGGTGGATCAGGAGGCAAAAAGCATTTAATGAAAATAGCGGGGTCTTGTTATAATGTGACTTGCTAGGGTGAGACCTGATTGGTCTCAAAGTGAAAACCTCTCACACTCTTGGTGAACTACGAATTGCACACTCTGGAGAACCATATCTATAAACAACAGTTACAGAAAGAGAGAGAATTATTGTTTGAATTCTTTTCTCTAAGTTTGCCACAGCTTCTCACAGCTTCCCAGGAAAATCCTGGCAGAGCTGTGTCTCCCTCTGTTCAGAGGATATGTGATTACCACAGGTTCCTAGTGAACAACCAGTTGCCCACGAGCCAGTGGTGTGGCCTTGTGGCAAAAAAGCCCATTGGCTTCCTGGGATGTCTTAGTAAGATGTAGCTAGCAGACCTGGGGACGTGATCCTCTCTGCTTGGCACAGGTGAGACCACCTTTGGAGTTCTGTGCCCAGTTTTGGGCTCCCCAGGATAAGAAGGGTAACAACATACTGGAACAAGAGTGATGGGAGACCACCAAGCTGTTTGAAGCTCTGGCATGTGAGGAAGGGCTAGGCTAGAAGAGTTCAGTGTGACCAGCCTGGAACAGACAAGGTGAAGGTGAGACCTTACTCTGTGTTCTACTATGAAGAGCATGGAGGAAGAAAAGGTTACCCAGAAGAAGGATCCAGACTCTCAAGATGCTCAAGGAAAGGACAAGAGGCAACAAACACAAACAAGAGATCTTCCAATTAGATATGGGGTGAAAACTCTTCCCACAGAGGATGGAGATGCAGCAGCCATTTTTACCAGTGGCTCATCCTCCCAGGTAGTCTTTACAAGCATTACCTAAAATGCAGCAGTTGTTAGCACAAGCCTGAATTCACAAGAGTTGATAGTACAGTGAAGACAGCATGGTGAGTGTCTTGAGCCCCTTGGTCTTTCCAGTAATCCTCCTTGCTGTGATGTAGTGGGATGCTGAAAATCAGCAGGAGTTGCTTGCAGCGCTTTGGGAAAGATTACTGTGACTTAGAGCCTGTGGAGAAAGCTAATAATAGAGGAAAATGATAAGACTGTAAAGAGAAAGATAAATGAAGATAATGAAAATGAAGCAAAACTCCAACACAAAGTAAACATTTAGATTATTGAAACAAAATATCCACAAAATTTCCAGTCATAAGGGATGGAAGTTGAATGAAGAAATAAACTGTCAGGAGCAATAAGGAAGGCTGGGTTGTTCTCTGCTTAAAATCAGACCCACCACATTTCATGCTGTCAGTGCAAAGCACTTGGATTTTCCTTTTCTCCTTTCCCACTCTCAGGGCCAGGTGTCTCACAAAGCCGTGGTACCAGGCTGGAGCTCTTCTCCTGTTGTGGTGCTTCTGGGCCCAGGAGAGCTCCAAGAGTAGGAACAAAACTAAAGAGAGCTGGTAGGCAGAAGACCAGTGGGTGTCAATGCCTCAGAAAGGCAAAAGCTAAAAGACTGGTCAGAAATCAAAGCACCAAATAGGTGATGATGACATAGTAAAAAACATATGTCTTGACAGCCCAGCTGCTTCTGGGGCCCTGGAAGAGGGGCAGGGGATAGGAACAACCCATTTGAGAGACACAGAATATGCTGAGTTGGAAGGGACTTATCAGGATCATGGATTCTAACTCCTGGCCCTGCACAGACACCCCAACAATCCCACCTTGTGCCTGAGAGCAGTGTCCAAACACTCCTGGGGCTCTGGCACCCTTGAGGCTGTGACCATTCCTTGGGGAGTCTTTTCCAGTGCCCATTCATGCTCTGGGGGAAGAACCTTTTCCTGATGTCCAGTCTGACCCTCCCTGACCCAGCTCCAGCCATTCCCTTGAGTCTTGTCATGGGAGTGGGGAGATCAGTACCTGTGCCCCTGGTGCTCCTCAGGAAGATGTTGAAGACCATGATGAGGTCTCCCCTTCAACTCTTCCAGGCTGAACAATCTGCTCGTGAGTTTGTAACCACTAGATGGAACTCAAACACTTTGCATTAATTCACTGATCATCTGCAGAGAGTTCATCCTGGTTTTAGGTAAGGCTGTGGGTCTGGTAGCTGAATGTCAACACCTGTGCTTAGTAGCAAAGGCCTTTTAGGGAAATAAAGCAAGAGCTCCTAAAATATGGGTGAATCACCCATTCATTCATTCTAGTGAGCAGGGATACTGTATATTTTATGTCCAAACCAAGGTAATGTTATTGGCACCTACAAAGTGGCACAAAAGCCTCTGGTGAGTTGATGGAGAGCACTGGGATACATCACTCCTTAGACAGACCACCAGCACATGATTTTGGGTAAGTCATTTAACATGGCTGTGGCTTGGTTCCCCTTTGCTGAAGTGAGTTTTGAAACTGTCTGCCTTAAAGTGTGCTTGAGCATGCAGTGTGTTATTCTTGAAGCTTTTTAATACTCCTTGGTGGGGTACATCTTGCCAGTGTACAGTGGCAAACAAAAAATCAATTATCTACAACACCAATCCTACATTCTGCTGTCCTCCAGTTTCTGGGACTCCAGACTTGTTTTCTTACAGCCCATTAAATGAAACAAACTAAAGCACAGCTATCATTCATTTCTTAAAGGCTAAGGATATTTTATTATAATTAAAGAATAACCAATAAAGCCTAGAGGCCCCAGGCAAGATCAGCTTTGTGTTGTGCTGTGTCTTGTACAAACAGAAGAACAGGAATTCCTTCCCTTAAGCAGGTTACAATCTTCACAGGAAAAAATGTACCTGGGGACTAAGAAAGCAAGCAGTGCCCTAGTAAATGCAAAAAAGGCCATCACTCAACATGAGGGAATTAAGAGGTAAAAGAGTAGCTCAGTAGCTGGTGTAAAGCTGGCATAGCACCGTGGATGCTGTGAGTTTACAGCAATTTATACCAGCTGAGGTTATGCCTCAGGTAGGGGAAGCGTCTTTCTTAATATCAGATTCAAAGTCTAGCCTAGAGTTGAACCAGATCTTCCAAGTCCTGATCACAAGGCTTTGTTTTCATGCACTTGCTTCCCCACTGGCCAGCCCCTGGAAGGGTGGCTTGCTTGTCTCAGATTGTGCTGCTCAAGGACTCATCACTGCACACAGCTTGTGTGGCATTCAGTCCAGCTGAGATTTTAGATGGGCACAGAGTAATGTGGAGAAAGACAGGCTCAGATCTGAAACAGAAGAGACTGAAAAATTGCAATTAATTGTTTTAAAGGAGTACCAGCTGGAAGGAGAGTAGAATTCTTGCTATTACCAAACAAATTTTAAAAGTAGTTAATATTCTAAATTATGCTTAATGATTAAGTATTGTCTTTTCTCACCAAACACAGTGTCTTTAGCTGTTATCAGATAAGCAGGTTGTGTGTTAATTTAATATATTGTTCCAAATGCATTAGCCACCTTCAAAGTCAATAGAGATTATTTTTCCTTACCTGCATTGAGGTGATACTGTGACTATATTAATAGTAGCAATATACTTCAGAGCAATGCAGAGATATTTGATTTCTCAAGACACTTGGGAGGTTCCAAAATATTTCTCAATAGTTATTTTACCATTCAAATAAAATTAAAGAAGCAGTAAAAATGGTGACTATTCTGAAAAAAAAGACTTTTCTTTATTAATTTTTATGTATAAACACCAAGAAACTAGTGCAAGTCATCAGAATATTGAAAATGGAGCAGGAAATCCTGCTCTGGTAGTAGGAGATTAATGATATATTCTGATATACAGTCCTTCAGAGAAAAAAAAGACAGATTTCTTACAAGTACATTTTGCTGATTGTCCAAAGCATGCAAGGAAAGTTAGTTCCTAATCTAATGTATCAATTAATTGACAGATTATGTGAAATACATGAATTGACAGCAGAACAATCAAAATCTGTAATTTAAAGGTTTGTACAGTGTTTAGGCTTCTAGTCTTCCCAATTCAGCGTGGAGGTTTAACAGAAGCAGTTTACAGAACCTAACCTAAAGCCAGTGAAGTTTCCTTTGGAGGGGTTTAACTGGGAGAGTAAAGCTCCAGAGAAATCATTACCAGGTGGGGGTCACACAAAAAAGGTACAGAAAAAGAAAGAGGATGAGCACTGCCCATATGGAAAGCTCCTCCTGATTCACTGACCCAAGCTAAGAACATTGCAGTTCCCGCTTTAGGCATTTCTTCCTGTCTGTGTGGTGTTACTCAAGCGAGATACAAACCTTTTCTCAATAGAAGAAGGTCTGTCAAATGAGGTACTTGGGTTGAGAATAGATAGATGAGGAGTTTTGCCTTGCATGTGAATTCTGAATTTCCTGGCTTTGGTCAGTGCACTTCTTCTGCTTCACAAATGCTAAGGACTGAACAAATCCATCCTCCTGCTCTAGGAAAGAAGCAGTTTGCCTCAGAGACTTTGCAATATTTTTGGAAATAAGGACGTAAATGAAATGAAGAAACAACTGACTGGTAAAAGGGGATTAGCAGAGTTGTAGCACTCTTGGCATATAAGAGACTGTGTTTGTAATGATAAACTTTATTAACATGATATAAAAGAGCAAAACTTTAAAACAGTAACTAACACTTAGCAACTCATTGCTGATCTTCCTAAGAGTAAATAATAAATGCCATTCAGCTGTTCAGCTGTTTTTTCACTTTCATAAAGCTATTTGCACTGACCATGCAGAAAGAGTGTCTTCCAGATTGATACTACTAACATGCATTCACAAGTTATGCTTTATTATAAAATCCCCATGGTCTTGGCTGAAGATAGTTTTCCTAGACTTTGGGCTTGATTATTTTGTGATATGCAGGCATTTGTTTATTGGAGGGCACAAGTTACTGATGTGCAACATTCAGAAGTGATAAAGTTTTTACATTTAGTTTAATCCTATTCCATCTATTTTGGAATAATTCTGCCTCCAGGAAAGGACAAATATGAAATATGAAGTTGACTAACAAAGTAAAACTGGAAGCTTTGGTCTGAATTGGATATCACAAAAAAGAAAAGGTGGTCCACAAGTTTTGCTATGCTGTGTTGATTGATGGAGAACAAGAGTGTGATAATTGTTTGCAAGGCTTTCCTGGAAATATCTTGACTGTTCCAAGATGCAGAAATTCAATTTGAGGATGCTGTAGCAGTAATCAGCATTATTTTACCTGAAAAATGTTACCAGAGTTCTCTTCTTGGAAAGCTGAAATGACAGGGAACATGCTGCCAGCGTTTAACTCTGGACTAAGCAGTCATGTTTTTCAGGCATGTATACAATCACCAAGCCAGTGTAATGTAGGCCAGGTTAAACCTGCAGAACAAAATTGGAATCAGCATCTGAAGTTTTTCCTTTTCCAACAATTTTCCTTTAGATTTTGTCATCACTTGGAAAGGTTTTTATGTATTTTTATATATCTAAATATCTCATGAGCTTGTAGGTTTTTTAAAGCACTTTCCTGCAGCTGTGAACATCCCACAACGAAGTGGAAAGATGTCCTTGCCAGTTGTTTGTCCTGTGTAGTGCAGTAAAGTCAGTCCAGCACCTCTTGGTAGTCCAAGGGCCAACCACCATGGCTGGCAATTTAAACAGTGTCAGGGAACATCCCCAGGTCTGGGAACACCTCTGCCTGCCCATTCAGCCACTGACTGAGGGGTCCTTGGCAGCACCTTTTCCTTTGTGCCAGCCAGCATGGACCTGAGCAGAGTCTGAGCATGGCTGGGGAGTTGGTGTGGGACATCAAAGCTCAAAGGAGGTTTGGGTGCCATCAGGCTTTTGGCTATCCCATGCCAGCAGTGTCTTGGGGACACTATGTTCACCTGATTTTACTGATGTTACTTGGGAGTAACAGACAGAGTTTGCATGCATCTGTGACATCTTACCCTTAAGGGGAAGAGAGCACCCAAGATGGTTGTGGTCAAAAGGAACAACAAAAGTCAGACGGTCTGCAAAAACTCACATTAATAAATTACACCCTTGACATGGAAATTTCTAGGTTAATCCCTTACCTACTATATAAGCACATATATAGTGCTTTATCCAACCCCCCACAACAGTGGGGGTTGGATAAAGGGGTAAGAGGAAAAGGAGGAAAGAGAGAAAAAGAGAGCACCAGTTCTGGTGTTGATCCAGCCCATGGATGTGCAGGGTCCTGGGACATGCTGCCTGGGATTGGTGGGGATACTTTTTTATAGCTAAGTTTTCCCTACCTTGAAGACGGGGTTTTATTTTCTGTGCAAATTAATTCTTAGGCACAGTCCCTTCTTTCAGACCTTTCTTGAAATGGGTAGGAGCGCTAAGGGAGTCTTGGGTGGTGTTGATTCCTCCCTACACTCCATGCCTACTTCTCAGCCTCATCCCTGTGCTTGCTCTGTGCTGTGTTGTGCTTATCTCCAGGAACTAGAACAAGGGTGCTTGTCCCAGAGAAGTGCTGCCCTACTTCCACATGGCCTCCTTTGCCAGCCACACTTTGTTCTTTCCCACAGCAAGTTCTTGTTTGCTGTTTCCACCAATCCTTGGTTGGCTCCACAGCCATCTGGCTCTCAGTGTTTGAGATACACCCATTAGCCCCTTACCTTCTGGGTTCGGCAGCACTGGATGATTAACCTTGCTGGGAAAGGGAAGATTTAATCCCAGTTAAATTACTACAGTAACAAGGTTGCAGCATCTCCATTACCTGCAGTGCCCTGGGCATCTCTAAATGTCCCATCATGACAGGCACTGGCCAGATGCAGGTTGTTTCTGCCTGTCAGTGGGCAGGAAGGCTTTGCATCCAGCAGTCTCCCTCATGACCTGTGCCACATGCCAAGGTAGCATATTTTTTAGCATCTCATCCATGGACAAATGTAGACTTTTGCAGTATGGAATGTGTGTGTGACATAATTGACTGGAGTTCTTCATGAACATTTGCATGACTGAAGGAAACCTTTCTCCTGTCCCATAAGCTGTGTCACCCGTGGGCTCCCAGTGACACTTGCCAGCTTTGTCTGCTCACAGACAGAGTGCACCAGCCTTTCTCCAGGGCTTAGACTTTCCACTACACTGTAGATAGGCCAGCAAATTGGCCCTGAGACAATGTCTCTTGGCATTCAGCCCTTTCCTGCTTAGGAGAAGCTAGCAGATGTTCTGCTCTGAGTTCATTACAGGTTTCCAGGCAGGGGAAATTAGCAAAGTCTCTTTAGCATCTGCCTTTTCCAGCTGAGGAGGAGTCACATGCAGAGGAGCTCCTCAGCCCTGCCTATCTGATCTTATTTGGGCACAGATCCCTCTAAGTTCACCACCTAAACTGTCCCACTCTGCCACTGTGGTGGCCCCAGCTGGCCCTGCCTTTTCTCTCCAGGGCAAAATGAACTGGCTGTGCTCAAGAAGTGTTGCTTCAGAGAACTTGTAATTGGTTTAGATGAGGAGTCAGGAAAATAAAACAAAAAACAAAAACCAAAAAAAAAAAAAAAAAACAAAAACCACCAAAAAAAAAACAACACCAAAAAAAACCCTCAAGGTCTTCACAGAAACCCAGGATGGGTCAGGCTGGAAAGCACCACAGTGGTCATCTGGTCCATCTGGTCTCACCTGCCTTCTCCAGCAGGGCCATCTCAGAGCACAGGATTGTGTCCAGAGGAATCTGGAATATCTCCAGTGAGGAGACTCCACACCCTCTCTGGACAATCTGTTTAGTGCTCAGGCACTGCCCAGGAAAAAGTTGTGCCTCCTGTCCAGGTGGAACCTCCTGGCATCAGTTCCTGCCCGTGGCTCTGGTGCCACTGCTGGGCCCCCAGAGCAGAGCCTGGGCCCTGCTCTGCCCCTCCCTGCACACAGGGACACCCAGGGCTGAGGGCCCCTCTCAGCTGGGGCTCCTTTCCAGGCTGGACAGCCCCAGCTCCCTCAGCCTTTCCTTGTCAGGGAGATGCTCCAGGCCCTAAATCATCTCTGCAGCCTCTGCTGGCCCCACTCCAGGAGCTCCATGTCCCTCCTGTCCTGATGGTCCCAGAGCTGGACACAGCTCTCCAGATGTGCCTCCCAGGGCTGAGCAGAGGGGCAGGATCACTCCCTGACCTGCTGGCACTGCTCTTCCTGATGCACCCCAGGGTTCCACTGCCCCTCTTGTCCCCCAGGCACTGCACATGGTTCTGTCACTCAGTTGCCATGGTTATTTACTTTTCTTCAAGCCTCAGGTCCTGCAGCCCAGTAACTACATGAGAAACTTGATTCTTGCTTTAATATAAATTATAATAATAGCTGCAGATAAAGGCATAGAATTACTGATTCTAGCAGGCAAAATAAGAAAGGCTAAAAAACCCCAACAGAGGCAGATGCATGGATGTGCAGAGAGGAAGGATGGCAGCTGGCTGGGCCATGTCCTGGGTGGCATGTCCCACACCATGTCTTCTGATGAGGAGCAACCTCAGCATCAATTCATGTGACAAAGCCCATGCCAGACCCAGTCATACAAGGAGCAAAAGAAACACCATCCCTTCTGCCAGGCCTTGTACCACAGGTGAGCTGATCCAGTCACACAAACAGGAAGGTCTCTTCTTCTTCCTCTCCCTTTGCTGTGTCACCTGGTCTGGCTCCAGTGAAGGCATGGTGGTGATGCTGGGGTTTGAGCTGGAGGGTTAAAGCACTAAGAGCAGGCAGCTGGAGGCAGAGAAGGGTGGTTTAATCACAGGTCTCTCCTTTGGCAAAGCAACATCCCAAAGGAAATTTTGCTGGTGATGTTTTAGAGCTTGTTGGTTTTAAGTGTCTACATGGGGAGCCAACCTTTCATCAGTGATCAACCACTATCATGTTTGGTGGACTTGTACCACTGTTAAACCCATCACTGCAGTGCTTAGAAAAAGTGTGTTCTGTAATGTGGGACAATGCCTTTGCAGTTCTTACTTATTTCTAGTAAATTCAATATTAGCAATGAGATCTATAAAAAGACTTCATGCCTCTTTCTTTCACCAGCAGAATATTGCTGGGAATCCAGATGATACTGTTAGAGTGTCTAATAGTGGTGTGGTGAAGATAGGAGAGTCTTACCTGGGATGTGAAAGGGTTAACACACACAAGAGGGGCTCTGAACCAAGAAGGATATCAGTTTTCTGACCTTGGTGTTATTGAGCCTTGGTGTTATTGGTGTCATTACCTGGAGCTTGGTGCAGGAGTTACCAAGGGAAATCTGTAGGTCCTGTGAAATATATTGAGGTGGACAAGATAATCACAACAAAAGTAGGGTTTGATGAAGTTATTGGAGCTTACTTTGGCTTTATGCTGATATAAATTCTTCAGTGCTGAGCTACTGGTCTTATTATAACAGATGTTCTGATTCTGTAATTGTTTGCAGCAGGGAGAGCCAGACAGCACCATGTCCTCCACTGCCCTGGAGCTGTGATGGACCTGCCACAACAACATGAAGCAGAGGCAAATACACTGCAAGCACAAATGGAACAGCCTGGAATATGTGTTTCATGACATTGGCTATTTGCCTGAACTCCTGCTGCAGTCAGTGGCCACAAAGAGATAATTCACCTGCTCCCCTGGCCCATTGCAGACACCCACAACAGGATGAGGTGAACTTCAGTCACCAAAGAGAAATCTTTCCCATTCAGAGTGACAGGGGAACAACTGATTTGGACCCCCAGCTCTATTGATTACAATTAATGTTTTTTTCTTGGTGTCCATTAGCAAAAGTGAGAGCAGAATCAAACCCTGTTTGAGGAAGGAAAGGGTATCTGAATTTGGTATTGTATTTTTTTACCTGGAATTCTCCTTGGCCATATTAAGTATGGTCCACTACTGCATGAATAGAAAGAGTTAGGAAACTTAGGAAGTATCCAGGTATCAGAACAAAAAGTAAGACTATTAATATGGAAGTTAATCATTCAGATTGTGTGAGTGGAAAATTATATAAATTGAACTTTGGAAAGACAAGATTAACAGTATAAATTTGACATTACAACAGTGGTCTCTGTATTGAGTCAGTGACTGCTCCATAAACTATGCCAAAGGCAACTCTGTATGGGCTACTTTTGAAATACTAACTGAAAGGCTTCATGGCAAATGGAAAAAGAATCCAACAAATGGTAATTAACCAAATTATATCATGGTCAAAACAAAAGATTAATCTCTCCCATTTAAAATTAAATCAAATGCCTTGTAATATGACACAGATAAATACTTAACAATTATGGGATGCAACATCAGTGCCTGTAGGCAAATACAGAACAATATATTTCTAATGGGAGACACTTGAGAGACTATTTATTTAAGTTGCACGAAGATTTATATTGTACTAATCTCATTATGACCCATACATAGGAAACATGGGCTGCAGCACATTATAGCATAAAATTGGACCTTAAAAGATTATCACATTCATAAGGATCTTCTCCTAAATAAGGGTAGCATGACACTTTATATATTGCAACACTTGGCTCCAGAAAGCAATGCTGTTAGAAAACATTAATGCTGTTAGACTGGTTTAAGAAGCAATTTGTCTTCCAGGATTCCTTTTTCAGTCGAAAATAACCATTAACACCTGTCAGATCCATTCAAAAACGTTCACCTTTCGAATCATGTGACCTGATTTTATTATGGCTTATGTGCATTCTGAATTTTTGTCTCTGAGGGTGGTAAATTGAGTGAAAAGTGAAACCTTTTCTCCCTCTTTATGATAATATATACTCCCATGCTGTATTTTTCATCTGTCCATGCTCGGCTGCTTTACTACTACTCTAATTTTGTTTGGTGAGAAAGCTGTAACAGAGAGGGGAACTCAGGTGCAAATCCCCCCATGAAGGCACTAAACCCCAGGTTTTTGTGGTCTCAGGTCTCTGGAGGTAGGGGATGGCACTGTTGTATCCCTGCTGATGCCACTGGGACAGTTGTTGGTCTGGCACTCTGGGGCTGGCCAACGCCTCCAGGCACACCGGGCAAATTTATGATCAGCAGTGGACAAAGTGGCAGCTTTGATTTAAAATTAAGAGCCTGTTTAAAAGGACTGAGGAGCTGTTCCTGTCTCTTTTAACAGCTGCCCATTGCCATTTGAAGGACAATTGCCCAGCTGGGCACTTCACCCACAATGGCTCACTGCATCCAAGGAATAGTGGTATTTTTATAAAATTGTCAGACACGTGGATCTGTCTGTCTTCATCATGCCACATCAGCAACTTCTGTGAATCTGTGATTGATTCTGATGGGGAAAAGAGGTGAAAAATCTCATAAAAAATAGTTTCTGATTTTTATTTGGAGTGAGGCTTTTCTTTCTTGTGTAGCACTCATACATATCCAGAAAAATACATTTTCTTAAGCAAACTGAAGAAAGTATTGTCATTCATCAAGCATTCATGGCACTGACCTCTAGAGTTTTAAGTGATTTGAGTTCTCCTAAACAAACTAGGAAGCAACTTTTCAATCAGCTTATCTTTTTTCTTGTAAAATATTGTGGCATTTGGCATCAAGCAAGGCATTTTAAATAGAGACAGCTGGTGGCAAGTGTTTTCAGGGAGAAAGCCTGAACTTGTGATTTTCCTCACTTTCCCTCATTACAGATTTGGTATTTTTCAACCATAACACTTTTTGATTTTTCTTCCCCCATCCTTTCCTCTGTCTTGTGTTGGTTGGACTTGCTGGCTGGTGGTCAGCTAGAAGGGTTTGGGGCTTAATACAGAGGCCAGACTGTTCATTTGGGATCTCTGGAGACAGAAGTATTGTAGGGACTAGACAGGGGGGGAAAAAACCCCACAACTATGCTATTTATGTTGCAAAAATATTTTGAGGTTTTTCAACTTGTAAGAAGGTTTCAGAAAGGACTCTCTGTGGGAAGGTGTACCAAGAAGGGACATCTAGAACATGCTTTCTTCATCTCTGCTTTCTCTGCAGGTTTTGATGGCAGACACTTCTACCTGTCAAGCACAAGGATTCAGCCTTGTGCATGTTTTTACCCACTCTGCTAGTGAGAGATTTGGAATCACAAAGTGAGAGAATCCCATCCCTTACCTTGGTTACAAAGAGGTGGTAGAGTTATCATCAAATATAATAAATGAAATGGAGCATTCATCTCCCAAAAGGAACACACATCATCTGAGTAAATAAGCTGAGCATGGGGAATCTTTTACTGATGAACTTCATTTTCAATAGTGGATGATCAGGTTGGGGGGAAATTGTGTGTGGGGTTTCTTGTGTTTGGTTTGGGGTTTTTTTTGTTCATCACTATTAATTATCATTATTATTGAATACATCATGTCGTCAGCATCAGAAAATGGCTTAAGCAGCAATACCCCCAAAGTCCAACCTTGGCATTGAGAGGCAGTAGATTTACTTGCACAAATATTGTCACCTGAAGACACACATTTACTGTCCAGAGAGAAACCACAGGTGCAGTAGAGCCTTGGCAGAAAGTTCCTTTGACGTTGAAATTCGTTCCCTTTCACACACTGTGACATGCCAGTTTTGGCCATTGCAGAGTGTGATGCAAGATGCCACAGTTTGCTGTGGCTTCCTCTTCATCTGGGCAGATAGCCAGGATCTCTTTCGTAGATGGAAGTAGGAAAAATGAGTTTTTATGTGTCAAGAGCTGCTGGTTTTAATTTTGGGAAGCATATTTTTAGTACCAAAATGGTGGCCATAGTAGATGTATTTTTTCCTGTTAGCTTTTTGTTCTTTAAATAAATGAATACTTGGTTATGGACAAGAGGGTAGATGAGAGGAAAAGAAGAGCCAGCTTGTTTTTGCGAAGTTTTAGAAATGCTACTGGACTTCTTCTTCCAAAGGGTAGCTTTGGAAACTTATGTTTCCGAATAGAATAGAATAGAATAGAATAGAATAGAATAGAATAGAATAGAATAGAATAGAATAGAATAGAATAGAATAGAATAGAATAGAATAGAATAATTTCAGTTGGAAGGGGCCTGCAGTTGCCTGGAATCTGCATATGACCAGGTAGGAGATGAACCCACTGGCCATGTGAGCTGGACCTGCAGAGCACCAACACATCTGGAAGTGTGCACCTTTGCATCCTTCACCCAGATGAGATCTCTTTACAAAAGCAAGCAGCCCAAACAGGCATTGAGTAGAGCTGCATCAGAAGGTGTAAATCACTGTCTCTCTTTACTGGGTGCACTGAAAAACAGCATTTATCTCCCCTAGGTGTGTGAGGCAGATGATGAGCTCAGAGCAGTTCCTGCAGGTGGAGGATGGTGCTGTTGGCAACGGCCAGAGGGTGGTAGCACTGCACAGCTCCTACTACTCTATCCTCCTCAAACTACAGAAAAAAATTGCTGCAATTCTTCATTTCTTGTGAGGAAAAGAAAAAAGAAGAGGTGAGGAAAGGTGGGGATTTTTAAATGAAGAGGAACTTTTACAAAAACATGTAATTTTCCTAGGCCCTAAAAACATGATGCTAGCTCACACTAGGGCTGGTGGCAATTTTCTGAGTTTCTACTTTTTCAGAGAATACTCCTTTTGATACGACAGCCACAGGCTGTCAGGCTTATAGTTTCTCTGCCATGGCACACAACTACCATAAACAATGACCCCACCACAAGAGTGGTCATTTGCAGCTTCCAGGCAGTTACAGGTCCCTTCCAACTGAGACATTCTATTCCATTCTATTATCTTCTATCTCTAAGGACTTTGGGAATGTAACAATATTTGGTGTTGTGGAAGTCTTCTGCTATACACATCTCTCCATTTTTGTCATGGTAGGTTACCTTAATTTTTCTGAAAGTTGGAAAACTGAGGAAATAATTGTGGAAGGGCACAAATCACACTAATGCTAACATCAGAACTGTTGTGTGCACGTGTACTTGTGCATGTAGGGGTGTGTCTGACTCT
Source organism: Serinus canaria (assembly GCF_022539315.1). Lineage (NCBI taxonomy): Eukaryota > Metazoa > Chordata > Aves > Passeriformes > Fringillidae > Serinus > Serinus canaria. Next base: position 64,277,473 of record NC_066314.1, on the reverse strand, counting down.
TAGTATTGCTTAGCTTATAGTTTAAAGCATAGAGGGTCCAAAGCTCACAGCTTCCAAATGTCATTTTATGTGACATTATGTATTTTAGAGCTATCAAAATAAACTTGGGCTGCTGACATCAGTCATCTTTTCTTTTTCTCTCCTATGCCAGTGAGAACTCTGTGCCCCTGTCTGTTTATTCCCATTTCCAGTTGCATTTACTGTAATAGTTCAAACCAGAATAATGTGTTGGCCTTGCTGCATGACCACAGGCAGGTGGCTTCACTGCTCTGAGCCTCAGTTCTCCCATAGGTGAAACAAAGACAATGATGCTCTGTGGAGGGCTCTGAGATCTCCAGCTGCTGTGGAAGAGAAAATAGTGTGATTATAATTGCCCAGGCACTGTAAGACCCCATGTTTGGTGGCATTTTTTTTGTCTGTCTCCTGACACTTGCAAATGCTGCCATGAACATTCTCACTGTGTTTTTTCTCCCTCCCCACTGCTGCTCTTTCTCCTCTTGCTTGCTACCTCTCCTCTGTCCCAAAGGCATCTCTCAAGAAAATCTACTTCATCTATTGACCCATTTTCCTCCTATTGTTGGGTTCTGATTTGTCACTGCCTTTCCCTTCATAACCATTTGTATCAACAGTTCCTTCACCACCGTCCCCTTTCCTGCTCCCCTCCTCCGCAATTCTCCTTCAGCCTTGACACTTTCTCTTGAAACAGCCCCAGGCTATTTCGAACTTTCTTTCTCTCATCAAAGTGCTTGAAAAATCAGCTCACTTCCTTCTCTTGTCAGGGTGGCTGCCGTGGTTCGTGGGCCAGGCTGGGAACCAGGAGCTCCTGGCTGGTGATGGTGGCAGTGCCACTGAGTCAGCACCCGGCCTTCGGCACGGCACTCACCCCTTCTCCTCTCCTAGCTTTAAAATAGGAGCAGTGCTTGTGTGCTTACCTCACATGGATGTTGTAAAAACTTAATTACCACTTGTAAGATGGTATCTAAGAGTGAAACGTGACTTTATCTCTTGCTGTGGTAGTTGTGACCACTGCAATCTGCACTTAGTTCAGCTTCTGACATCTGGAAGTATCTTCCACAGGCAGCTAAAGCCGTCCTTTTTCCTGGTCACAAAAGTCTCTGTGCCATAATCCTCTGACACAGAGGAGTCTCCCTGGCTGTGAGGATAACAGGCAAGGAGGCTGAATTTCCATCCAGTCAAGGTCCAGCCTATCCAGCCACTATCTGATCACTCTCTCCCTCTCTCTGCCCCTCTGAAATTGCTCTTCTGAACAAAAATCCTGGTCCTCATCACAAATGCCTTTTCCAACCTCACCAGTTGCTTTGCTTTTCCCTTCCTCTACAGCTGACAGGACTGGAGTTCAAGGTGCCCTCCCTGCTCCTCCTTCCTGGGTGCCCTCTCAGCCTGCCTTGATGGGTACAACCCAAGACAGAGCCTTTGCCTTCCTGGGCAGTGGCTGCAGGGACAGCTCTGGTGGGAAGGGGCAGTGAAGCACATGCTGGGCAGGGAGCAGTGGTTACCCCACCACCAAGTAACCACCCAGGTCAGGCCTTGGCATGCAGGTCCACCCACCTCAGCACCTCCTGCCAAGCTGATATTGGGGTCAGCTCAAATTTCCGGTCTTAATTACACCACTCCCTACAGGCACTGAAGAGAACCATCAGCAACCTGGGCTGATTGCTACCTCTTTCCTGGGAGGGGGCAAAAAATTGTTTGCTGTGGTGGAGGTGGCAGAATGTGCAGTGCCTGCAGAAGCTGCAGTCAACCCTTCTGGGTGCAAGACATGCCTTTGGAAATGGGAGACAACAACAGAAATAAAGGCCACTTCAGATCAGGACAGTCCAAACTCAACAGGAACAAAAAAAGTTATCTTTTGTATTCTTCACCAAAATATTTTTCTTTGGAGTGAATTTGTCTGTATCTGAGCTCAAGGTATACTAGGACATGAGGATGGAGTAAGACCTGTAAGTGGAAACTGCTGCTCAGCCAGGGAGAGGCTACTAACTCTCCATAATGCATGCACTCTAAACTACATCCATAAATGTCAGGCATGATGTAATAGGCTATAAAATCCTACATCATGATGCCACTGGAACTATTGAAAATAAAAGCAGATAAATCACAGTTCTGTGCAACAAGCTGTACTTGAGTTGCTATTTTTTTCATCTACCAGGGTCTCACTGTACCATTTGCTGAGCATACACAACACTCATCCCTGAGTTTCCATTTCCTTCTCTATTTCCAAGCTTGAGTTTTCACATCAGCCCACTGGCTTTGCAGCTGTGGTCACACTGCTGTAAGCCCTGGCCCCAGAGTCTGCAGAACTGCTCAGAAAGGTGCTCAGCTTCCACAGGCTCAGTTTTTCCCCTCAATACCAGGGGACACAATACCATTATGAGCAGATTGACTGCTGTTGCTCATACAATATTATTCCTCACATTAGGTGATAAGCATTAAATCCACTAGACAATTTTTATGTGGCAGGAAAACAATTTGTGTCACTCTTCTACTGCCAGCAAGATACAGAGTTACAATGACATCGATGACAGAGTGCACACCACAACTTGGAACTGGCATGACAGCTGTAATCCTGTCACCCTGTGGAGAAAATGATGCTGAAAAAGGAGGGAGGGAGTGGTGAGACTGGGAAAATATTACTAATAGAGAGGATTAGGTTTTTAGAAAAGTTTGCTTCACCTCTGCAGCTGAGGTGACTGAACTGAAAAAGTAAAAATCAACCACAGTACCTGCAAAACATAAATCAATTTGGACTTACCTGACACAGAATTTGAGCCCTGTCCCTTCAGTTTCCATTTTATTTTTCTTTATTTTTGTTGAAAATGTTTTACAGTAACAAAATACAGCTTGATGATTTTTCTACTTTCACCTTGAGTTACATCATATAACTTAATGCTTCTTAATTTTCCTGGTCCACATAATTTAATTACATATTAAATCAAAAGGCAGGTGGAAAGGCAGAAAGGAATAGAGAAAAATAACAGAGAAGAAAGAAGAAGGAATTGAAGAGAAGAAAGAATTTTTTTAGCATTCAGAATTTGTGGGGGAAGTTTGAAAACATGTACTTTGCAAGACAAAATCTGGAGGCAGGTAACGAAATACACACACATACAATTTAAGGAATTTTCCAAAATAATTTTTCCCCTCAAAATCTTATGATTTTGAGGTGAGATGCAACTGAGTCACTATTTTGAATTCAAGAGGCTGTAAATACTGACACACACTTCACTGTTCTGGACTGTGAATAAAGCAAACACAAAAGTAATAGCTTCTTATGCCTGAAATTGGGAGCTGGGCATCTAGTGCTTTGCAAAATTGTCCTCCAAAAATCCTATTTTTGGTAACCTTTTCCTTACTTACCAGTGCTTTGCAGAAATGATGAGCCCGTGCCCACAGCAGTTTCTCTGTGGTCCCTGGTCTGGCTGTGCCTGTGCCTGACCCTGGCCAGCACAGCCCTGCCCCTGTCACTGCATGTCTTTCAGTGATGCCAGGAAGTTCCTGACATATCTGCAGAGATTTAAATTCCATTTAAACAACCAGCCCTGCTGAAGTAGGTTGAGTGGGGAGATTTTGCCTGGTGCAGCCCAGCCTCTTACCCCAGCTTCTCTCTAGCTCCCTCCTGCTGACCTTCCCCTCCCTGTTCAACCCAGGGGCTGCTCTCCCTCCTTTGACACAGCCTGCCCAGCCTTGCCCATCTCCAGCCAAAGGCAGAGGTACCCTGCTTTTACTCCTTGGTCCTTGCATGCCTGCTGGCCCTTCCACACATTTTGCTGGGGCAAGATCCTGTAGTGGCAGGGCAAGGAGCAGCACCTGGCCAAGCCTCTTGACTCTTTGGAGGTGAGGAAGAGACACTGCCAGCATGAGCTGAGGGGACAAGCTGCATCTGTGTCCTTGAGGAACCAAAATATAACTATTTTGACTTAAAATCAAATCAAAACAAAGCAAACTTATTATTAAAATCATTATATTGGTGCAAATCCTATTCATAGAGCCAGACTATGGAATCTCAAGACTAGAATCTTAGATGAACCAATTTGCAAGAATGCAAATAAAATGGATATAGAAAGCAGTACAGACTGGATTTCATAACTATTCCTAAAAAGTCAAGGATTTGGGACTTATACCTCAAGAAACCTGTCTGAATCTTGGAAAAAGGACTTGCCTGATAACCTGAAGTGAAGGCTAGTCTTACTGCTAGTAATGAGAAGCAGCATGACTGATGCATATTAAGGCCATAAAACACAATTTAATTTCAGAAACCAATTTGGTAAGAGGAAAAGGAAACACAGTACTAAATGTGCAATGGGAATCACTTCCACAGCACCTCTGTGTACCAGACCTCATGGATTCCCCTTTAGCCCTCAAGACTAAAAAATCAGTTGCAATCTAAAATGAACGTGTCCTTGCATATTCTGTGAATCTGCTCTCTCCTCCTGTTCTGTGTTGTTATTCTGTCCCTCAGTTTGGAAGGGTCATCTCTGTTGTGACCCAGTAATGTCAGCAGACCCATCAAGTCACATTCAAATCTGCTCAAACACTGGAAGACAAAAATAAAACTAGTAATACAAGTGAGGTAAACAAGTGAGCACTAAATGAGTCAGTTAAGTTATGCTGGGGAAAGATAAAGAGAAGGAAAAGATAACAGAGGAGAAGCAGTAGAATGAGTTAATGATAACTGGGCACTGGGAAGTAATGACTGGTTTGAAAATAAAAAGAGGAAAGGAAAAATACTACTATGAACAAAGTCTCCTTAATAAAAGTCAATGATTATGACAAACATCTGAGGCGTTGCTGTACACTGCTGAAACCAGACAAACAGTACACACAAAAGAAGGAATGAAAACCTTGGCTTTCAGCTCTATGTAGGTAGTCAAGTGTCTAACTCCTTTGGGAAAAAAGCTTCAACATCCTTCTGGGACATGTGAAAAAGCCCCTGGTTTAGCTGCTGAGCAAATGCAAGTAGGAAGACACTGGGAGTCCTATGGCTGTGAAAGAGGCCCAGGTGGCAGAGAATCAGTGGAAGCTGCTGGGCAGATGCACTGCTGTGGAGAGAAAATTATAAGCCCCAATGAAAGGGTGGTTTGTCTCCTTTACTTCAGGGTTTGCTCTGTTTTCAGGGACAATCTTTAGGCCAGAAAATAAAATACTAATACAATGTAGAGCCAGATTTTTCAGACCACTATGAGGAATACTTCAGTCTGTTGGTTTTCTCATCTTGCTGCTGCTCTCCAACACACCACCCACCTTCCCTTTCTGGGAGAGCCCTCAGCAAGGTAGGAGCTTGGCCTCACCTCAGAGGCCATAGTACCCTTTGCCTGTATTAGTGTTGCTGATATCCATCCGAACAAAAAGTTAGGGGAATTCTGGCTGGAGTGTTGATGACAGGTGGCTCTGCCAGATCATAAATCCTAACTAATGGGTCCTCCCTGGAGATAAGCTAAGCAGTAGCCTCTAGGTGAGAGGGAAAGAAACTCACTGGGAGCCTGTTCAAGGTTAAATACGAGCTAATGGACTTCCTTTCCGCTCTGTGCAATCTCCACGTGGCACAGATCTAAAGGGGAGCTGACAGCTGGAGCAGCTTCCTCTTACTTTTAGACCAGAACAACTGTCCTGCAACCGTGGACCACCCTGCACACCAGGACATTTGGTAGCAGTTTTCTTCTACTGCCCAGAGCAGCAGGCCAGGACCTTAAAAGTCTGAGCTCTCAAGAGACACAACTAATGAGAGGAACTGCAAGAAATCAGGGCAGAGAAACAAGGGCAGAACCAAGCAGAAAAGCTAACACATGACACAGGGTTTGGCCATCCTCGTTCAAAGGGTTCAAAGGTGTTCTCCAGTCATGGTGTGTAGCACCTAGCCAGCGTGGCTCAGGCAAACCTGCTTCTGTTGGCAAGGGCACACCACAGGGTAGGGTGGGGTGTGTTCTGTGCAGCCACATTTCCTTCCCAGCTTTCTTACAGCAACTTCAGTGGGATTGATTTGTGGCTGAAGATTGATTTGGGATTGACTTGCTCCAATCATGGCTGTGGCCTTCTCTATATGTTCACCACTTCTATCCTTACCTTTTCTAGTTTCCATCCATTGAACTCACATTCAGTGGAGTATTGGAGAAAACAAACAGAATGAGCTGAGAGAGAATAGCTCTTGTAGCAGTGGGGAACAAAGTGACACAGACTCCCTTATGTATCTGAAGGAGATCTCTCTACTGTAAAAATTGGCCCCTTTTTATACCTTTAATTTTAACCTAACTGAAACCAAACCAAGACTTAGCAGAACTGAACAGAAAGAAGGCACCCACTGGCTGGCTCAGCTGCCATGCTGCTCTCCACATGTTCTCCCATTCAGTCAGCCTCCTGCTCATACCCTGCCCACACATTCCTTCAGCCATCACAATCTCACTTCCAACAGACTCTGTCCTCACTCATAATGGCCTCTCACCTCTCAACCAACTCCCAACCATCCAGCCTGCAGCTCTGCCTTTCCCATGGGACCTGTTAATGAGCATAAGCCATAGAAACTTTAATAATTGTAACCCCACATCCTACAAGCTCTAAATCAGGTTGTGGTCTTGGGCAGACACTTGCAACCATCCACACTGGTTGAGAGGTTTGAGGGGATGGATCAGGGCCTGTATTTGTAAGGGCCATTAATCAAAGTGTGAGGAAAAGCAGCTATCAGTGATCCCAGAAGGAAGAGATGTTGAAACTCCAGGCAGAAAACTGAAACTCGGGACACCCATCTTCACCAGAATGTCTGTGGAGAAAAACAGATTGCAGTGGCACTGCAAGATGGAACACATCTGATTCAGAGCCATGTCAGGTGACAGATGCTGTACAAGCCTTTGAGGCAGCTTGGAGACAAATGAAACTGTGATGGGACACCAGGTGGGTATCCATGAACAATTGAATGGGTATCAAAGAAGATCAATGACATAAGTGATAAAGTGGCTGCAGGGACTGATTAATGAAAGGAGATAAAAAGAAAGGATGGTAATAACTAGGAAAATATGTGATACCTGTGTGTAAAACACAAACAGCCATCGAGCAGAAAAACTGTTTAGGGGAGTACACAACGTGGGTGTAACCAGAAGTAATTGGGTGAAACTGACAAATGAAAATAGAGACCAAATATCTTCCTGACCATGGGACTTTCTGGACTGTGAAACAGACTTGAAAAGAAAGAGGTGCAAGCCCCAGTTCCTGAGGCATTTAAAAGAAAAATTACACATGTGCTGTAAATCCTCTACCACCAGGGGAGCAGAGTAGATGACCTAACAAATGTTTTCCACCTCAAATTTCTATATTTGATACAAAAAATCTCAAAACCCTCAAACTTGCCATGAGACAGAGAATATTAACCCAGCTCTAGGGGAAAGCCAGTGGCAAAATGTCATGGTGATGAAATAGAGAGGATGAGGGGGGAGAGAGAGGCAATGTCCTGTATTTGGCATTCAGTTTTGGACTCCTCACTTTAAAAAGGACATCGAGGTGTTGTGGCGTGTCCAGAGAAGGGAACAAGGCTTGTGAAGGGTCTAGAAACATGTCTTATGGGGAATGCCTGAGGGAGCTGGGGTTTAATCTTGAGGAGGCTTTGGGGAGACCTCATTGCTCTTTACAACTCCCTGACAGGAAGCTGGAGGGAGCCAGTCTCTTCTGCCATGCCCTCAGTGAGAAAACAACAGGAAATGGCCTTAAGCTGAGACACAGGATTTTTAAATTGAGTATGAGAAAAAACAAATGTCACTGCATGGGGGTGTCAGGCATTGGAAGGGGCTGCCCAGGGAGGCGGGGGAGTTTCCATCCCTAGATGTGCTTAAAAGCTATCTGGATCTGACACCAAATGACACAGTTTAGTGATTTAGGGGCTACAGCAGTGCTGGGTTGACAGTTGGACTGGATGATCTCAGAAGACTCTTCCAACCTTGATGGTTCCATGACTCTGAAGAGCAACAACTCTACTTCAGCAGTTCATCTGTGCTGAGGGAAGACAGTAAATATGAATCCTTCACTGTTGAGTTGGTGCTATATTAAAAAAGGGTCATTGGTTGCTAGGCTGGGAGGGGATAGTACCATCCCTCATTTAGTTTAAGGCCAAAATGAAGCTGTAAGAGGCTGCAAAGAGTGGGTCCTGGTTTGCAAAATGGACCAAGGGGTGTCTACAGCAGTCTGGCCTATTGGCCATGCAGGTGAACCAGCTCTGCACTCGATGCCAGCACACCACGCTTAAGGCAGGCACCGAAACGTGAGCTAAGCCTTGCTCTGAAAGCCCCGCGGTTGGATTCCCTCTCGTTTGCCATTTTTGGTAGCACCAAATCGCTTACAGGAGCCTCCCCTACGGCAGTGCACGGCGTCCTTCCAGCAGGCTCCAGAGGCAGCTCTGCCTTGCAGCGCTACGGGTACAGAGCAGTGCTCGCTCCCAGGCAACTTCAGGCCTTGCAATAAAGTGGGTGCATCTACACACCAGTCAGGACCCCAGAAACTGCCCGTAAAAACACAGACAGATTTGGACTAATGGATGGCTGATGCGTTTCTCACTTTCCCCCTGCTCTTTTCCCTCATCACGAGGGCTGGGGCTGTACCGTCCAGGAGGCAGGCAGAAACGGGCGCGGACACCACCGCGGATGGAAATCACACACAAGGCGGGGATTTGTGTCCACCCGCTGCGGGTGATACAAACACATCCCTAACACCCCGCGCCGGGCTGCGAACGCAGGCCCAGGCCGGGCTCTGAACACGGGGACCGGACCGGGCCGGACCGGTTGCGCCTCCGCGTTCCCCGGCCGGGGCTGCCCAAGCGGCGGCGGAACAAAGCTCGCTGTGCTGCTGCCGGGGCCCGCCCGTCCCGCTGCCCGCCCCGGGACCGCCGCTCGGCGCTTAAAGGGCCCGCGCGGTGTCAAACGGCACCAGCTTTCCTACGGCGACGCGGCCCGGCCGCGCCCTTCCAGCCTTCCCCCAGCCCTGGCCGGCCCGCAGCGGCACCCAAGGCGCCGGCCAGAGCTGGGCGCACGCCCGCTCCGCCCGCGGGCCGGAGGCGCTGGGCCGGCGGTGGCCGTCGCTGCCGGCGCGGCTCCTTTAAGGGGCGGTGCGAGTGCCGGGAACCCACGTCAGTTTCGGCCCCGAAACTCCGGATCAATGAGCGGCGGCGCGGGGCGGGGCGTAGCGCCCGGCCCGGCCCGGCCCCCGCTGCCGCCTTTCGGTTTCTCTCTTTTCCAGGAAGGAAAACACCGGCGGGGACCGGGGCCGCGCCCCCCCACCCCCCACTTCCCTTCCCGCGCCCTCTTTCCTCTTCCCGCGCGCGCGCGCGCATCGCCTCTCACGCGGAGCCGCGAGCACGCGCAAGGCACACGCGCGGGGTGGGGGGGCGCGGGCGGCCGCGCGCGCCCGCGGGGAGCGGCGGCAGCAGCGAGGAGCGGCCCCGGCCCCGCGGCCGGACCCCCCCGCGCCATCCCGGCCGCGCCGCGCCCGCCCCCGGCTGCCACTTCCCCTTGAGGGGACGGGCCGGGTCGGGCCGCGCCGCCGCGCCTGGAGAGGAGCGGAAAGTGGGGAAAGCCCGAGAACTTCCCGTCTGCCCGCCCGCGCCTGCCCCGTCGGGCTCCGCCGAGTCCCTCCAGAGAGATGTCCGAGACTCCTGCTCCGTGTTGCATCAAGGTAAAGCCCCGTCCCTCTACCCGCCCGGCCCCTGTCAGTGCGGGTCGCGCCCGCCGGCGCCTCGGGGCGGTGGGCTTCGATGTGGTTTGCCCAGGGGTATTTTGGTGGAAATAACTGGTTTTCCCTCTTCTGTTTTTCACCCGGGCGGGCGAAGGGCGGCCGCGGGTGTGGGTGCCCCCGTTTGCGGGTGCTCTCAGCGCCGCTCCGGCCGCGGGCGGGGACGCGGTGCCGCGGGCTGTCAGCGCCCTGCGCTGCCCGGGGACACGGCGGCGGGCCCGGCTCTGCTGGCGTGGCTCTCCACGGCACGGAGCTTTACAGGGGGCCCCGGAGCCCGGCCCGGCCTCCCGCGGGGTTGGCTGGCAGCCGTCCCCGCCAGCAACTTCGTAGAAAGTTTCCTGCCGTCGGGGAGATGCAGCCGCTCCTGCTTCCGCCTACAGTGGGTCGTGGGTCTTTCTTTCTGTCTTTCTTTGTCTTTCGTTATTGAATTTTAATATTTTTCTCCTTATTATCCGTATTACTGCTGTTTGTTTTAGTGGTTGCGATTCCTGGCATCGCTTGCCGGTGGCAGGTAGGAGAGCCAGGGCTGCCAGCCCGGCCCCGCTCCGGCACGGGCTAGGGGATGTGTTTCCCCGTGCCTTGGCCTGCTGAAGAAGGACTTACCCCGGGAAGTTTATCGTTTTTAGTGGAGGCGGCATGAAGCTGAGACAATGGAAACAAAATTGAGTTTCCTTTTTTGTCCAGACCCTTTCCTATCTAGCAGCCCACTGCTTTCCTCTCGCCTTCCCTCACTCCCCGGTTTTGCGTTTTACTTAGGAGTCGCTTTGTCTTGTTGCAAACCAGGAATCTCCCTTCTGCTCCTGACTAACTGTGCCCGAGCAAGAAGGAGATCTTTAGTGGTTGTCTCTCCCTGCCCGGAAGAAAGAGGTGACTTCCAGACTCTCTCTAAGGGGAAGAGCCTGGAATAAACACTTATTCAGCATGATGCTCTTTTGTTTGCTTGTCCCGTGTGCGGACGGGGGAGTCTTGCGTTCTGTATGGTGGGAGCACAATTTGAAAACTTCTGGGTGTATTTTCTCTTGCTGAGTTAAATGCAATCAGGCCTGTGTCCCGTGAAGTCTCGTGGCTTAGAGTCTAGTTTGACTTTGCGTAACACAGACAGGCAAACTGCTTAACGGGGTATTGTATGCGTGTTGCTGTATGGTGAAATGCTAATGCAGGCAAAACGTGTTCTATTAACTCATTGGGTCCCTAAAGATATATAAAATGAGATACAGCTACTGGTTTTTTCTGGTAAACCCCATGGAAAGGTAGGATGTGTTCTCTGGACCAAAGAACACAAACGTCATGAAAAAGTGGTGTCTTATGAGCTGTATTTCCTTGTTTTTGACATGTCATTTTGAAAATAGGAGGCTTACTTCTGCTCTTACTGAAATCAACAACCATTCTGTTGATTTCAGGAACTGTAAAACTGGTCCTTACTCAGTGTCACTAATGTATGTCACAGAATCATACTGTAAGTAATCAGTTTCCTAACTGGAGAGATACTAACTTCTCCTTCAGTCTTGAAACTAATAAATGCCACATTTCCATTACATTTCAACAGTAAATGAAAACTGATTTTTTTTTTCTCAGAAGGGACTGATTCTAAACATCATGATCTGAACTTATTTTTTAATGTACCTTTTGTCCACATGTAAAAACTGCTGTTACTGACTTCTCTGTTACTGGCTATTTTAGTAGTTTCAAATTTTAAGATTAAAACTTTGCAGACAGAAATGTGAACTTCAAATGAAAGCATTTCTTCACCAGTCTAACTGTTCTGGGTAGCTTTCCCTTCGGCTTTTCTATCATTGCTTTTTGGACACTTTTTTAAACTGGGTGATAAAGGTGGTTGCGTTCAGCAGCTGGATTTAAGAGGAGCTGTTTAAATGGTAGTTGATTATGTGAGGGCAATTGACAATTTTTCAGTATTCCAGTCTGGCTCATGGCATGGAATGTGATGCTGAGGCAGAGGAAAAAGCTACACAGAGTACCCCAACTTCACTGCCTCGTTTCGAAAAGCAGGCGAGTGTTGTGCTACATGGGTGTCACAAAGTTTCACTAAGAACCTGTGAACGGGAAGCAGTGGTGCTGGTGGGTGTGTTTTCTTGTTTTCTTGATCTTTCCTTGGTTTGTTGTTGGTGTTCTTTCTTCCCCTTTCTCCTCCAGTGTGGGACAAGGGTGCAGGCAGTAAATGCCACAGCACTTGGGGTGATGAACACGGAAAGCTTCAGCAGAGAAGGTGAAGGCTGGTGCTTTCTTTGTGCCTGAGCTGCTCAGTGCCCAGTCTTCCTATCTCATCGTGTTAGAGAAGTGCTCTAATCAGTTTTGGGAAAACTTTGAGGAGGTGAATGTTTGGTTTATATTTTATTACTGGTAGGTAATCAGTATAAGCTTGCAGTAATATCTTGGATTGTGTTAAGTAGTTATCAGTGTATGTGTGTGATTGTGTATTGATATGTGCTTGCTTTGCAGTAAGTATGTGCTGGCTGACTCCTCTGGGAGATGAAAAATACCCTGCTGATAGCCAGACCTTGCCAGCACTTGGGTGTGTGCTTGCCTGGCTCATGGCAAGCAGACCCACTGTGCGCTTGTGGCAGGAAGGTTAAGCGTGTGTGTAGGGTCTAAAGCTGTGGAGAGGACTCATCCTAGGGTTTAGAAGGTAAAATCTCAGGGGTGACAGATGAGCTTGAAGGTTGGGCCCTCAGTTTTTGCTACAGCTTAGGGTGTCAGCATACTCTGCATTGACTGGGAGGCTTTGGGGTTGTGGCGAGCTCCAGTCTGAGAGGGCTTGAAGGCTTTTGACTCTGAGGTCAGCTGAGAAGGGGCATCTGGTGTGGTTGTGATAGTCAGATTCTTTCTTCATAGATGGAATATCTGTGTTGGTAGTAAACCTGTTCCTCTGATCCTGAGCCACAGTAGTTAGCTGATTATATTGTTGTAAATAGTGCCACGATGTTGGCACTCATTACAGTATTGGCAAGTGATCCTTAAGGCCTCACCTCTCCTCCCACAGATGGGAGAATTGAGGCACCAGGGGAGTGTAAACATCTTGGCAAAGACATATATGGGAGCAAAAGCTCAAATGGAGACAGGACTAGCAGTTTAGGCACAGATGATGATTTTTGTGATTAATTAAGGTTTATGTGGTGGTAAGTTTTGTTTAAAACCTCACCTGGATCTTTCTGATTGTCAGGATCTCTTTAATTTTTTGCCTGAAATGAATATACCTTGAGAATATCACTGTGATCTCATACGTAGATTCCAAATACAGCAGACAAATGGAAGGCTCCCAAAGGGCACAGTTTAATTTGTTGATTTTATTTTTTATAAATATGACACTTTCAGTTGCTTAGTCTTACCGTGTGACCATACAATTGTGCTGGTACAAGTGTGGAGTAGTGTGGGAACTAAAACTGGGGATATGGGGACAGATCAGCTGCTTCAGGTCTTGCAGACCAGGACCTCTCTGAGCCCAGGGTCCCTTTGTGCCCCTGGGTGATGCTCGAGCTGAGAGTGCTCTCTGTGGGCAGCACTGAAGGCACAGAGCCTCACTGCGAGTCAGGTTTCACAACTGTTTCAGTACAGGTTTTATGTAGGTGCAAGCTTGGTGGATGTAGGTGCTCTCTCTTGTGCTGAGCTCAATGGGGTGGCTGCAGAAGTCCCTCAGCACAGGATCCTGTAGCTGAAGGGCTTCACAGTGTGCTCATTTTGGATTGGAGGATGTGCTTTGTAATAGTTTAAAAAAAGGCAGAGGAAAGAAAAAGCTAAAGGGCAAGGAATCAGTGTAGAGTTTTCAATCTTAATTTGCTTCCCCTGACTGACATCGTTTTTGGATGGTGGGTTATGTCTCCTGATATCTCGTTGATGCTGTTTCTGCAAAGACCCCTCTCTCACTGAAGTCTTCTCATGCTGAGGGATTGTTCAGCTCTACATGGTGAGAATCCTGTTGCCCTCAGCCAAGGCTGAGTATCTGTCAGTGCAGAGCATGTTCCTTAGTGTTTACTTGTGTGCTAGGAGGAGGATCCTCCTTCTGTTAGTGTCAGTGACAAAGCTGTCATTAAATTCAGTGGTGGAGGATTGAATGGTAGAAGACCAGTGTTTAGAAGTACATACTATTTAACACCTGATTAATCACTTAACTCCTTGGCACCAAGTAAATTGAATCCCTCTGAAGCAAAATTTTACTAGCACTGCCCCAATTAAACAGTGGTCATTACCATTCACTGTGTCATTACAGGTGAAGTCAGTTTCCTGGGAGGCAACCCATTAAAAGAGCTTCTTGAATCTGAAATGCCCCAGTAAAACAGTGTATACTTTAATGGTAATTTATATGCAAATTGCAGCGTGCATCCCAAAGTGCCTTTTGGAGGGAGGTGACTGAACGGAGCTGTGCTGATAGAAAGGATGATAAGAGGGATATGAAGTCTTGTCCAGTGACAGAGAAGCAATCTTTCTGCCTTTTAGAAAAGTTATGAGTGCTTATGTTCTGAGTTCTGCTGACAAAAGTTCTCCTAATAACCTGCTCACTGCAGGAAAGGGAGAGTGCTGAGGTAACTGGTGTTTTTGGCCAGTGATATAGTTTTGACCTGTGGTCTAAAAATTGGCTAATTTGTTTTTGAGTTCTTTTTGCATATGTTTATTTTGGAGTATTTTGTAGTTCATTGCCTTCAACTGGGCATCCCCAGAGTACCAACAGCTCAAAAGCCAGTGCTTCTGAAAGTGGTCATCTTGTCTTTTGCTTTCCCTATCTGTGAAACATAAAATAATAATAAATGTACCTGTGCAAGGCAGTAGCAGGGCTAAGTACTTGTACTGCAGCATGGAAACAAACAGTGTTTATTACAGAAATCGGGGACAATGATTTGATTTGTACTTGGCTTTTTAGTTCACACTAAACTGCTCTGAGGGCAGGGGTATGGTGGTGGTTTTTTGGCTGCTGCCTCTTTGGTGTGGGCCACCTACCTCTGCTGAGCAGTCAGAGCAAGATCTTGCAGCTTCAGTGTGTCCTGAGGTCTGGATCAGCCACACGTGGGCAGGGTGGTATTTCTGTGCCCACAGCCTACATGGAAGGCGGCTTTGGAAGAGGCTGGCACGTGTTGCTGCCACAATCCTGTTCCTGGCCCAGGGCAGGAGCACCTGGGAGGGATGGCAGCCAGATGTGGCTGCCAGAGCAATCCCCACCACCTGCCCCTGACCACCGCCCTTCCCAGGGCTCCCTGAAGCTGGATGCAGAGCAGGCTGCATTCACAGTTATTCTAGGTGTTAACTCTTTCCCTGGCAAGCGAGGACTCCCTGGTGAGGATAGTGGATGATGATGAACTGCTAGCATTGCCACAACAACTATTTTTTAAGTTGCACTATGTCCCTGTGCCTCCCAAAGGAGGGAGGCTGCCTGGACCAGCCCATGGGTGGGATGTTCCTCTAGGCAGTTGTGAAGCAGCCAAACCAAACCCAGGTATGTTCAGCCTGAGCAAAGAGACCAGACACCAAAGCTTCTGTGCTTTTAACAGTGGAGTTGTAGCTATTGATTTCTGCTAGTGTGGGTTATTTTTTAGGTTTATAACCCATGCCCGGTTTAGACCATACTGGTTCTGGTGTTGCTGAGTTGTCTTCAGGCAGTGTTTTGTTGAAGCACAGAGGAAAACTACACTCTTCATCTACTTCTTTAGTAACATGTGGAACTCAAGCCTAGATTATAGGGACTGCTTTTGTTTTCTTCCTTTTTTTCCCTTCCTTTTCCTTTTTTTTTTTTTTCCTTTCTTTTTCTAAAAATGCCTCTGCTGGCAGGAAAATAATTGCAGATAACTCCAGCCAGAGTTAAACTTGGTTTTGGAATGTCTTGGAGCACTGGTAAATAAAGGATTTTGAAAAGGGTTAAGCTTTTCACTGATAGATGGTATCATCTGCTGTAAAGCTCTGAAGCTCTAAAGTGAACTGGGTACAGCAGTTAAGGAAGGCTATAAATGATTTCTCATCTAAATGAATTTCCAAAGGTTATTCCTTGTTAAACTACATGCACTGTCTTTGCTTCCGTGTTGTTCTTGTACAGTTTGCAAAGCCTGTCTTGATTAAGACAGTCTGGAGAGAAAAAGGGTATGAAGGAAATTGTCACTGCAGTGTATGTTGGTGTTCTATGGAATGTATGCACATAGAAATATATAGCATTGTAAATAATTTTAAAAATGTGTATATTGCCAAGAGTAGCATTGGGTGTAACTGCAAGAGATGTGTTAATACAACTCCAAAAAAGTACTTTGGATGTCGCAGCTGGATTTCACATATTTAACTATGAACAGCTGCCCAATGTTAAATCCAGAATTTGGATGTTTAATTTTAAACTAAAATTAAATATGATTATGAATAGGGACAATGAATGATTTTTTGGGGTTTTTGTTTGTCGTGTTTGCTTTTGTTGCAGGTTTTGTTTTGGGCTTTTTCTAGCCAGCTCAAGTAGGGTTCCATCAAGAAATTGTAAACTACTTGTTTTAGGAGTTTATTCTGGAGAAAACCAACTGACAACCACTAAGCACTATCCTTAAAACTGATGAAATGAAGCAGAGAGTGAGGCTCTTTATATGGTTTGAATTTCAACTGAATGTAGCTGAAGTGATTTTTTTTTTTCATTATGTCTTCAGTGGGATCCTCTAAAACATCTCTTAACAGAAACTAGTAATGTTTTCTACCTGGTCTGCGATTCTGTGGAAATCTATGAACTTGGAACTCTACTAGGTAAATAAAATTTCTAATTACAGTGCCAGAGATAGCAGTACTAAAATTCAGAGATGGATTTATCCAGATAGGGGGGCCACAACAAGGCATTCTGTAGCTGCAAACTACATTTCTCATTTATGTTCCTCCTTTTTTCTTGCAAAGAATTTCATATCAAGATAGTTGCCATTGTTGGTGGAGCTCCATGAAGCTTTGCTGATACTCTTGGAGGTGAAATGCAGTGATCCCAGCATTTACAGCAATACTGGAGAGCCCTTTCCTGACCTTCTATAAGGTCTATATTGTGATTTCCCCTCTCTGTGGCAGAACTAATCCTTTTTTTCTCCTGGTGGATTACGACTGGAGATGGTTGTTTTACTACATTCCCTCTTGAATGGCTTATTCTCATCTTCCTACTTGCCTTGTGCTTTAAAACACAGGCAAAGCCAAGCATTTTCTGACCTGACCAAAGCTGAGCTTTTGTAGAGTGGGAGGAACTTCAGATTCTGGGCTGAGACTTTTGGTTCTGCTTGTCATTGGAGGCTTCTGAGAAAAACATTCCTATGTAGATGGATCTTCCCTGCCACATCTGTGAGAAGCTGCTTGGATATTTCTGATGGGCACCACTGTAAAAGACTGGCTGCAACTTAAAGCCTGCAGAGCAAAGGAGGTAGTGCTGATAGCCATTGTCACCTGTGCCACTGCCCTTCTCCTGTAGTGGCTCTGGTCCCAGAGTGTCACTCCAGCTCCATGGGAACATCTCCCTGCAGTTCAAAGCACCACTGCTGGGTTGGGCAGCCTGGTGGAGACATGTGTAGGTGTTGGATGTCCAGCTGGCATGAATGCCCATGCCATGCTGGATGCACAGCTGAGTGGCAGACCCACCATCTCCCTGGAGGCAAGGACATGAAGGGCTGGGCTGCTTTCACAGAGGTATGAGGATGCACTCAGTGCTGCCAGGGGTTCCAGGAAGGGCACCAAGTTGCAGGAACAGGAGTGTTGAGGGATATGAATTCCCTTCTCAGTTGGCAGACTGAGTGGTTGTGTCATTGTCTCATGACTTGAGCAAATGTGCTCTCTGGAAGAGGACCTGGGGAAGACTATGGGAGCAGCTTCCAGGAGGAGGTTATGGGATGTAAAATGTTTCATGGCTTTTGGCTTGAGATACGTATCACCCATTGCACAGGAAACACTGGGCTCAAATACACTGGAGGTTGTGTCCTAGCAAACTGCCCTCAGCAGCTGAGTCATCAGAGCCATCCATGACTGACCATGTGCTGGCTTCTATTACCTCCCAATGGGGACAAATTACAACCTCAAAGTAAGAAGAGAGTGAATTAATAGTGTATGCAGAGCCAATTAGCACAGCCAAGTGAACCATGTTGACAGGCAGTGGCTGCAGGCTTGGAGAAGTGAAGTGGGCAGAAAGTGCAGGGGTGGGGTTTTTTCCTTGGCAGTTTTGAGTGGGGCACTTTCAAAACTTTTCTGCTTGATAGAAACAGCGAGGTCTCTTTGAGATGTTCAGTACTGTTTGCTGATAGACCTCCCAGAACTGGTCTGGCACCTGGGATCATATTTTAGGAAATAGTTTGGTTAGTGAATGAAAGAGAAAGCTGAGTTCAGTTTTCAATTTGGGGTGAAACAGGCAAATAAAACTGTAGTGGGAAAGCAACAGGGAGTAAAATAGAAATGATCTGTATATTGCAGTTTGAATCTGGTCTGTTTATCGGTCCTGATTACAGTGTGCCTTTCTGACTACTGAAAAATATACAGAAATGTACAGTGGAGTTGCTTGGGGAAGCTTCTATAGGAAGACAGGCTGCAGTGCCTAGGACTTTTTGGCTTGGAAAGGAGACTGCTGAGAGAGATGTAATAGAAAATTGTAAAATTACACAGCAGTATAGTAAGGAGAGCAACTCCTGATAGTTCATAGTTAAGAGCAGGCAATGACCTTACTAGCCAGGAAGATTAAAACAAGTACTTCTTCCATCTGTGGAGCTTTGGAGCTCACTGCTGCAGGGTGGTGTGAAGGCTAAAAGTGCAAATAGATTTAAAAAAGAGGGTAGATGAACATGAGGAAGATACTAAGACTAACAGCCTGTGTGTGTGGGGGAACCTCCCTCTATTTACCCTGGGGAAAGTTAGGTTTTTTTTGTATGCTAAGCCTTTCCCAAATCAGAGGCTTCTTTTGGGGATAAGGTTGTAGGTTTGCTCTGATGCTGTGTAGGCATTCAGATGCTTCCATATAAAATTTTGTACCCTGGAAGGATGGTCTTAAATATGCTCCTTCTTCAGACTCTTTTCTAAGTCTCAGCCCCAGCAGTCTTGATTTCAAGAAGACTAGTTAATTGTTAGTGAGAAGAGAGCTAAGGAAGAGTTGGTGTCTGTGACTCAGAGACTTGTGAAGTCAAGGTTGCTTGGACTAGCAAGAGATTGGCTTTGCTTCTGTATTTACCCAGATTCAACTGACAGAAGGGAGAACTTTGAGGGAATACACAAAATTGGAATTACAGGTCAGGTTTGAAAAAGTTTTCTGGTTTTGGGGAAGACAAAATTGATTGATTCTAAGAGCCAAATGTGGGTTACCCATGCTTTTCCAGAGGTCTCCTAATTACCATTATCACCCATGTGAAATGTGTTGCTGAAGCATTAACTCCTTTTCACACGTGTGACAAATGGGGTCCCAACTGGAGCTTGTAGCAATGGGCATCAGAGTTGCTGCTTTCATTGCTTGGCCAAATGTTGCAAACATTCACTCAGCTGTGTCACTTGCTGAGGAATACTGTCATTTGTACAGACTTTGCATCATGCTTTGACTGTCTTTATTTTTGGTGGGGTTTTTTTTTTTTGGTTTTTTTTTTTTTTTTTTGTTTGTTTGTTTGTTTTTAAATGGCAAACAGAAGAATGGCTTATAAAATCAATTCTGGTATTATTTTGTATGTGTAGTTTTTAGGTATTTTCCTAAAGAGAGAGTGATTCACAGTGTTGGATGGCCATTAAAATGTATTGATGTGCAGCTAAAAATGGCTTTTAACCTAAATTTAGTTTTCCTCTCTGCTAATCTATACAATGTCCACAAATATCTATTTAAGTAATTGGATAGTCTCATAAAGATTTAGTTAGGTTTTTATTTTGGCAAATAACAAATTACGTTATTTGCTGAATGATTGATTTTTTTTGGTAATAATTTTGCATGTTGTTATGATTGGCTTAGCAGTGAAATGTAATTGCAAGTGCAGTGTCCAGCATCAAAACCTGAGCATTAAAAGTAGTTCTTAAGAAGAAAGAAAGGTTTAAAATTGTACATGAAATGGAAGTATCTTTTGTACATGAAATGGAAGTACATTTTCAGGTGATATTGTGCAATAAATAACAAGCTTTTTTTCTTAAGCACACGAATTTTCATTTTCTAAATTGAAGTGATTGTTTTCTGCCATGTTGATTAAGTATTAGTAGATTTTGTATCCTTATCTTGAATTTTTGTTGACTGGAGGAAGGAAACAAGCTTTCTGTTTCTGCAGCCCCAAAGCATTTCCCAGCTTTGAGTTATCTAGTCATTGTAATGAACTAATTGGCTGAACTGAAAGAATAAAATCTTCTCTCCATATCTGTTACCAGAAGCTGGCTTTGCTCTTTGACAGGCTCAGGCTCTAGAGGTAGAATAGTGGGTCCCACTCGTTTGAATGTGCTTTGGCACTAAGTACTGTGCTTGGGATTTATCTTGAAAATTATTTTCTGCTATTGTTGTTATACCTGGATATCAATACACTCCAGTTTCATGTTTCTTAATTTGTATTAAATGTGAAAAAAAAAATCCAAACCCCTTAAAATTTCAGTTTTTAAAAGAAGTGGCCTGGAAAAATTGTACGTGTTGGGACATAATGCCTTGAATGCAGTGCTAGTCAGGATCTTTTTCTCTCCTCTGCATGTTATCCTCTATACTGTGTTTTCATTTCATGCTTTAGTGTGAGCTCCATCTTCTTCAGCCACAGAGTGCTGCAGCAATGGCAGTCAGCTGAAATGAGAGAGATTCCTCCAGTTTGGCATCAAGGTTTGGCTTTGCAAGCAAGAAGGGGAGCCATGGTAGCTGCAGAAGAGGCTGTTGTTCCAAATTCCCCAAACCCCTTATGGCAGTAGTGTTCTTGGAAAGAAAAGGCTCAGAAGAAACAGGTTTTGGCTTGTGTCCCGTAGTAGAGGTGTGTGTGCTTTCTAAGATCCCAAAAGTCTCTGTTAGCTCCATGTTTGTGTTGTCACTCCCCATGAGGGAGGGAGCCAGGACTGCCCTGCTTCACAGATGGGAGCAATGTGGCTTCCTGGAGTCCCTTGGTGCCCGTGGGCTGCAGCACGATGGCCCTGGGCTTCACCAAAGGGGTGTCCTCAGGCCCTTTGCCTGCAGCCTGCCTGGGTCCCCCTTCACTGCTGGCTGGGCAGGTGATGCTGTGCTCCTCCATCACTCCTGCTGGCTCTTCCTGCTTGGGGTGAGAACCTCTTGGCCCTGCTGCATGTCCCCAGGAGGTGAAGGCTGATGTCACCATCACTTACTTCAACAAGTCGAGTTATAAGGTGAACCTAAATACTGATGAAAGAGAGGTCTGTTTTCCTTCAGTCTAGACTGGGGTTTCGTAATTCCCTGTTACCCATCACTGGTCCACAGAGCACCCTGTCATATGAAAAATACTTGTTCAGCTCTGTAGGCCTCAGCATCCTTTTTGGTGAAGAATAGGAGAAAGTCTTTCCCCAAGTAACAGCTGAGATTCTGTCATTTTCTTAGCCTCAATTAAAAGATGAGCATAGGTAGACCAGGTTGTTGGCAGATGGTTGGCACTGCAGTGAGGAAGGTGTAAAAGCCTTGGATTGCAGACATGGAGGTAGCCCCTTCCATGATTTACCTACAAAGGACACTGAATGCTGGCCTGGACTGAGGTTTAGAGCATATTTACATTTAAACATTACAGTGAGTCAATGCATATTTAAATCTCCATCTTCTAAAGAGGAAAAAACCAGCAAACCCCAAAATAAATTAAGGGATTTAATTAGTAGAGTTGGCTAGAGTGATAGCTTTTGGGGATGGAGAAAGTGCTATTTTTTGGGTTGCTCTCTATATAACACCTGAGAAATAGCCACTTTTCACTGACTGATCCTCAAAATACTTTACATCAAATTACTTGCTAAAAAAAAAAAATAAGTGATTTAGTTAGTATTTATGGTATCTGTCCTGTTCTGGAAATAAATACATATAGTTGAAAAATAGACATTTTTGTTCAGAATTTGTCCCTGTGGATTTTCTGAGAAAACTTACCACAGTCTTGCAAGTTCCAACACACTGCTCACCTGCATGTTTTGGTAGCCACATACTGATGGCAAAAGCCCAGGTGGGCTGTCCTGCACTTCAGGGGTGGACCTTCTGTCTTGATTTCCAGTGAAGTTCCCAAGCTGTGCTGCTCTCAGCCCAGCCAGACACACAGAAATTTAAAGGTTTTCTATGGCACTGCTGCAAGGGGAAACATGGGGAGGCTCTCCACACATGTGTAGAGAGGGAGCTGCTTGAACCAAACAGAGATCTGCTATCTGTATTCCTGTACACCTACTCTAAGCTGTGGGATTGGAGGTAGTTGTAGGAAGGAAAACAAGAACCAAAGAAGTAGGGTGGATTTGAAACTGAAGAAATGAGAAGTGAGGATGAAGAGTTTGCTATGATGAGCAGCAAGATCCATTGCAGACTCCTGTGGAAATCATAAAAAAATCATAAAAATAATTTTCTTTAGTCATGAGAGGCAGAGGCAGGGAGAAGCTGAATTGGAAAGGGTTATTTCTCATTGTATGGGAGGATCAGATGGAAGCACCTGGCAGTTGAGGAGAGTGGGAAGTCTGTTTTCATACAACATGCAGTGAGGTTCCAAAACTTGCTGCCAGCAGGTGTAATGTAGGGCCAAGCAGGCAATTGTTTTCAGCAGACAGTTCCTACTACACAGATTTATCCAGGACCATTCACTGCAAAGAGAACAGCTGTGGTCCTTGGCTCAGAAAGCCCCTAACCTGTGGATTTCTGTGGGTGTGTGCAACAGATAGTTTATTCCTTGTGCTCTTACCCTGAGCATTTCCTGTTGGGTGTTGCTGGAAATGTGGTATTAGCTTAGACAGACCTTTGAGCTGACCAGGACTACTGTGTTTTTCCATTTTAATTTAGAACTTTCATATTTGGTGCTTGACTCTGTACAGATGCCTCTGACAAGTGGAAAAATAACAGGAAAACCTCTCATGTGAATCAGACCTTCTGCTCTGTTTCTTGATCTTGTTGTGCTATTTCCTTAGCAGAGGTAACCTGACCATCTGAAATTCATGAGAGGAATGTTCTTCAGACAATGAAATGAATTTTGTTTGGGAAAATTCCTGGGGATTTTCCTATCCTTGACACTCCTCTTGGGCTGTAATGCTATTTATTGGCATAAAGTGCCTTGACCTATTTTATTTCTCGAGGTTTTTCTCAAGATTTGGCTGACAGAGGGTGGAAAAATAATTAGATTGTTAGATAATTCAAATGCTGTGTGCTGTGTCAGGCACACCTCTTCTCATGTCTGATAAGTGAACACAGTTCCTTACAAGGAACTTTCTTTAGATGGCACAAACATGTAACCACATGACTGTGGCTGATGAACAGGTGTTATACAATACAGGGACAATTCCAGCTCTTCCATTAATTTATTCAGTTGGCATGCCTGAAACCTGCATGGAGTGACTATCTTGATTTGATAGTTCAATCTTTTTACCTTTCAGTCCCTGACTCTTCTTTTCAAATTCCTAAAAGCTGGGAAAATTGAGAAGGAAGTGTTGTTTACTGAGTGCCTGGACTTCATTTTTCTACACATAACTGTTAAAAAATGATCAAGCCAGCAGACAAGACCTTCTCACGGGACTGTGTGTACACCAAATGTTTTCCTTCAGTGCAGGTTGAGCTGTTTCTCAAACTGTACTTGTCCTGTGTTAGTGCAGTTAGTGGGCAGTTAGAACTAGAGAAGGGAGCTGGCTAAAAAGGAAAGAGCTCAACCTGCAGATGCTTGTGTGTCCTTTACAAAGACCCCCATCTGGAATGGTGTCCTACAGCAGGCAGGCATACCCACTATAACAGCCTACTCTCACATGGTGCATCATTGCCTGGCTCCAGGCAGGACTGAATTGTGATGCCTGTGAAGCACAACTTGCTCACCTCTAATACTCTCCTGAGGTTCTGTCCCACTGCAGCAGCCTGGAGTCACCTCTGGGGACCTTCCTTTGCTGCTCTAGGTGCTGGCTACAGAGCCTCCTCAGTGTCTAAAGACATTACACCTGCTACCAACACATTAAAACAGAAGCAGAAAGTCCCAATAATGCTGATAGCAGAAGAAATTCTGTTTTTCTAGTGTTAAACACAAGGAAGTTGATTTTATCTTTCCATGCAAAAGCAAATGGAAGTATGTCTGTGTATCCCATGCAAAGTCTGGACATGCATTTTCCTAATCCACTGTGCAAGCACAACAGTAACATGACCAAAGGCTGTATTATTTGCCAGGTTTCATAGAAAAAGCTTTCATTTCTGGCTCACTGATGTCTTAGTTGTTTGCACCCAACTACTCAGCTCCTGAATTTCCCACTCAGGCTTTGGGCATTGTTGTGGTTCACGGTGCTGCAGGAATGGGGCTGGAGGGCCATTGGTGGACAGATGAGCAGTAATGGTGTACTCTTTAATGCAGAACTCACTTTAGGTTGGTGAAGCAGGGTTAAATTTTACCATACCTGCCTTTTCTAGTGCTCAGCCCACCCCTTTCTCACCATTAAAAATGGATGGCCCTGCACAGTCATGCTGAATTTTTCTTCAGGTTTGTACCTCAGGTTTTACCTCACCCTTCATACTTTTGAAACCACAGTCCTTAAAAGTGGTGGTGATGAGGATACTGGGAAAACACCAACCTGGGAGACAGAAGTGTTTGTTCTTCAAGTCAGTTGAAATGGGAGCTAAGTGATAAGCCTTGTTTGAGAAAGCAGAAGTATTCTATCTGATCTTGTCCTTCCAGCGGGGAAAAAAAAAAAAGGTGAGGATTTGATAATTTATATGGCAACATGGTCCTAAACTTGGACAGATTTAGACTGCTAATGGAAAGTACTTTGACTTTTTAACTATGTGTCAGATGAAAGGATAATCTTAGACTGTCTGATTTCCCATTGCTGCTGGGTTGCACAGCATCTGTCTAAAATGAAAAGGCAGTGTACAGATACCAGTGTGCAAATGTAGCAGGCTCACATGGCCAGGTCCATTGCCTGCCTTCCCTCCATTTCTCAGTCTCAGGTCTCACTGTGTTCATTGTTAATTATTCTGGCTCTGGGCTTGTTAAGAAACCCTGAAACCCAAGCATTTTTCCAGGCACAAGTCATTTGTGTTTGACTAGTGACTGGCCTTCTCTTGTTTTTCCTCTTACTCATAAGAGGTGAGGATCTTTGAGGATGATGAAGAGTCCTGCTCAAAATATGGTGAGCTATGTGAAAATTGTAACTTCAGCAGGAGTTCTGGGTCTTTGTTCTAGGTTGACTCTGCCAATTCCTGAATTATACACCATGGCTGTACAACGCTGTCACACCATCCTTACCTGCCCTGACAGTGTCTCTGAAGGTGTATTTGCTCATATCCAGCTTTGAGTTTATCACTTCTCCACAAGTTTTTAACCATTCCTTAAAGGCACTACAAAAGTGCACCACTGTTACTTCACTGAGGTTAAAGTTTGATGAAGCTCTTAAGGTAAGGTGGTAGCACCCTGAAAGATCTCATTCCACCCTTCCCCTTTCTTCTCCCGTGGGTTGGCACAAATGTTGTGGTGGATGCGTGCATGACAGGGCAGCAGGTCTGGGTGAAAATGGACAGCTTGTGCTAGTGCAGGGCAGAGCCTAGTGGGAACAAGCAGCTGGGAACATGGGGAGGGCAGGGCATGATTTTTTTGGTGGTAGTGCCAACAGATCTGTCATTGAAGCATTGATGAAACTCAGAATAAACCTTTGGCCGGATCTGTGTTACATGACATCAGAACTGAAGCTTTTAAGGATTCACACCTACTTTCTTTACAAAAACTTTCCCTTCGGGCTAAATAGATGAATTATAGGAAAAGTGGTCAGGGGTTAAGGAAAACTTGATGGTTCTTTTGCTGAGACACCATCTCTGCTTTAAATAAAAAAATACACTGGGCATCTGAAGCAGCATGGTTTACTGTTGGATAGTGAAGGGTAGAGCTGTTGCCTGGAGGTCTGAATGAGCCTTGTGGTATCAGTGTGAGGCTCTGCCACTGTCACCTGCAGCCTCCCAAGCATATTGAGGCTTGCTCTGTGTTTGAGCACACCATGGCTGATGTGTTTCAGGCACTGGCATGTATTGAGCTTTCTAAGATAGACTGAGAACACTGAAAGCCAAACCTCCCTGCATTCATTGCAGATTTGTCTGTTCTGTACCGCTGGTGCTGACAGACAGTCTGGACCTGTTTAACCATGCAGCAAAGCGTGAAGCCTCTCTGGGTCAGGGAAGGAAGCTTGTCCCAGGTGCCTAATCTAGAGGGCATTTCAGAGTTTCAATTACCTCTTGAAATGATGTCCCCAAAGCATGCAAACATGGCACTGATACATTCAGTCCTTGAGCCGTGCTTACTGCAGCTTTCCTGGGAACTTGGTGTATATGCCCAGTTTGGTGTGCAAGGTATCTGTGACAGCCTTTGGATAGAAAACTAGGCCAGCTCACAGATCTTGTTTTACATTTCTTGTATTTTCTGTGCTGGCCTTGCAACATGATTATAAAATATACAAGGCTAGTGCATCTACTCATTATCCTGGACAGGGAGGGTAGGCTCAGGTTAAGGTCACTCTGTGGAGGTACAGGAAGTTTTAGTCCAGCCCCTGCTCTGTCACTGTATTGTCCATGACCTTGAAGTCATTTAATGTGATTGCCACTTCATAAAGTGTTAACACCTAGCGAAAAAGAAGTCAGATGAGTGGTAGATACTGCTTGTGCTTCTGTTATACAGATAATTAATAAGATCTTGCCTTAATCTCCTGCTGGAAGATTAATGCTGCAGAATTATTGGTAGTAAGACTCAGGGTTTAATAGCACTGGGGTATGATTTTGGATAGTTCACCCCTTCTTTTTTTTGTCCCCCCTAATAAAGCTTTTGTTGTGAACTCTTACCTGAAAAACTCTGTAGATAGCACTGTGCTGCTGTGTTGGTTAATGCACCAAAGAAGGCCTGAATCATGGCTAGTATAATGAACTTAAAATTTAATGAAAATCAGTATTGAAATCTGCTCAGTGTGGGACTGACTAAGTTACCAATTTGGTATTACACCAAGGTTTTTGATCTGTATAAATTTTAATGAAATAGTTTCTTCCAGCTGATAGCAGTTTAGATGATGTTGTGGTGAAGACTTGAGAAGTTCTCCTCCCTCCAAAGAAGCTATCTTCTTTAGCTTACTTGAAAAGCTAAAGAAGATTTTGCAGCTAAAGGAGAAATGATGTCATTCTTTGTGACACAGAGATTGTTAGACAATCGTGTTTTACTGGACCTGATCTCTAGCCTTCACTGAATTCAAGAGGATTTGGCTGAAGCCTGTAGTGATAGCTGAGCAAGGGACGACTGGTAAAGAGAAACTCCTTGTTAGTCAGTGGCCCTGGTAGTAAAGAAAGCTAGGACAAGAGACAGATGTTGTCACACAGGTAGCGTCAGTAGTTCTAATTAATTTTCTGAAAGCTCGAATACAAGGAAAAAAGAATGCCTTTGGTTTCAAGAAAACAAACACTTAGAAGTTGTGTAGATTCCTAGGGATTTATTAACAGCAAAGTCCACTT